>NW_005370423.1:1536879-1549387 GCF_000412655.1 Myotis brandtii
GGGGACCAAACTGCTTGACCTTGTTCCAGGTCCGCACACAGACCTGATCGGGGAAACCAGAAAGGGGTTCCGTTGACAGAAGGAAACGTGTAGCAACCTCTTTTCCTTTTCATTTCAACGTGCAAGTCGTGTTTGATTGGCTGGGCGATTTTATCTCTACCCAGAGCTCTGAAATGCAGCCTAGTTAGCAGGATTGCCTGGAGCAGTGGTTCTCCACCTTCTGGCCCTTTAAATACAGTTCCTCATGTTGTGACCCAACCATAACATGATTTTCGTTGCTACTTCCTAACTGTCATGTTGCTACTGTGATGAATCGTCATGTAAATATCTGATACGCAGGATGGTCTTAGGCGACCCCTGTGAAAGGGCTGTTCGACCGCCCAAGGGGTCGCGACCCACGGGTTGAGAACCGCTGGCCTGGAGCGGGGTGCTTCCCTCTCCCGGGGGCTGGGGGCCTGCGGAGAGCACTTCTGGTCGGTCGTTCCCACAGGCTGTACACCGACTTCCCTGTGTTCCACTCGTCCCTCCTTGCCCCACATAGTCCAGTGGAACAAAGACACTGTAATCGTACTTCTTGCCACACCTTGCGTCTTGCTCTCTCCCTCTCTCTCTTTTTCTTCTTCTTCTCCTTGGGAAGGTTGAGAAACAAAGCATTTCAGTGCGGCTGCTCTCCCCTGGGGCTGGAGGCCAGCCCTGAGATGGCAGGGCAAGCTTCTTTGTTCAGGATTTAAGAAAGTGACCCCGCACAGCAAACAGGGATGTGACTTTTAACGGCCACTGCCCTGATGAACATCCCTTCATGCTACAAGGCGGCCCGAGACGTGGCGCTTTAATGAAAACCAACAACAAGCGCTGGCCAGGTGTGTTACTAAGAAACAATCTTGTGTGATTTAATTAGGCAGAGCGTGGCGCGGAGCCGTTATAAGCAACCTTGCAGAAGTGGCGGCGGTATGGAGCCCTCTGCGATCATTTGGTTGTTTGAAAGAAAGACACCATGATTGAATAACCGTGCACCTCTGGTGAAAGAAGGAACCCCTCTTTAATTGGGCGGAAGAGGGGGGAAAATTATACGCTCATCACAACTTGGAGGTCTCCCACCCCTTCTCATCTCTAATTGGGCACCAAAAAAACTTCCAGCAGTTTCTCGGAGGACTTGAAATTGATTGTTTCTGTTACGTTTTCCTACTTTGTTGTCTCTGTTCCTCGAGCGGCTTGATACCGTCTTTGAGATTGGCAGGCCAATTGGCATGGCATCTTCGGGGAGGACCTGGGATAACGCCACCTGGTCAGCAGAACGCAGGCCGTCCTTTCATTTTAAGAGCTGCCTTTATTGTATTGTTACCTATAAAAGCAACGGGAGCGGTGACGGTTTGAGGGGGCCTTTTTTTAAATCCTCATGCCTTGGTTTAATGATGTGTCAACCTGCCCCGGAAAGATTGACTGGCATAATGCTTATTACTTAAGATAAAGATAGATTCCTTGTGTGATGTGGGAGCTTTTCAATAGATAGGGTCTTATCGGGGAAAGTCGGCCTAACCCAGGTAGGATTGGCGGCTGACTTCCACATTTCCGTCCACTGCGCTTCTCCGTAAATTAAGGAGACAAGCGTGCGAGGGAGAGAGAGGGAAGGGCGGACTTGAGAAACTAAAATGGAAACTGCCCTTCTCCGTTTGGCTCCTGCGTGTGCGCTCGCTCAGTCCGGGGTCGGGGTACCTGCCTTTCCTAGAGCGCAGGACGTTGAACATCTCACACCCTCAGGGGGTCCCTTTATCTTTGGGGGTCCCTGGGCAGGGTTGGGGTGGAATCGCTCTGGAGCCTTTTACTCTGTACAGATCCCCTCAGCTCTAAGGTCTCATCTAGGACTCAGAATCTGCTTCAGGCATTGGGGTTTTTCATATCTCAAGCCAGGGATGAGTTAGAGCAGGGGTGGGGAACGTCCGGCCTGCGGGCCATATGAGGCCTGCAAAACCATTTGGTCTGGCCCTGCCGAGGCGCTGGGGGTGAGTTAATTAAATGTGTGACCACATAGAGCAGGCTCATTTTTAGGTTGATGATTTGGCATGGCCCACGAATGATGTTATCAATATCCATGTGGCCCTTGGCAGAAAAAAAGGTTCCCCACCCCTGAGCTAGATAGAGAGAAAGAAGGGATTGGCCCTTGGGGTCCGCTGTGGGGGTTTGTACACCATGGCCTGCCGCAGGCCTGCTTTTGTAACAAATGTTTTATTGGAACACGGCCAGGCCACTAGTGCACTACAGTGGCAGAGGTATGTGACTTCCATGGAGACCCTCTGGCCCACGAAACCAGAACTACTACCTGGTTCTTCATGGGAAAGTTGACTGACCCGGGATCTGAACCTCGTGTGAGCACTGCTTCCTCCGCAGCCGGTAGCGGGAAGCCCCGAGGCAGCTCCGCCTCCCTTGTTTCTCAGCGCTCAGGGGGCTGGGGTGGAGGAGGCTTGGCCCGAGGACTTGACCAGGAGGGAGTTAGTCCACCCCCGCCCCCCAGAGGCCAGCTGGAGGGGGGGGTTCCTGCCTGGAGAGTCCGGCTGGCAGCGCCGAGGAAGCCTCCATTGGCTTTTGGAAAATGGTGGGTTGTGGGTCAGGGCGTCACAGTCTGTGGACGACACAGCCGTATGCGCTGAGCTCTTTTTGTGAGTAAAATACGTAAGCCTTGCACATAGGATCTTTTCCTTTTTCTTAATTTTTATTTTATTGATGTCAGAGAGGAAGGGAGAGGGAGAGAGAGAGAGAAACATCAATGATGAGAGGGAATCATGGATCGGCTGCCTCCTGCACGCCCCACACTGGGGATCCAGCCTGCAACCCGGGCCTGTGCCCTGACCGGGAATCGAACCCTGACCTCCTGGTTCATGGGTCGACGCTCAACCACTGAGCCACGCCAGCCAGACTAGAATCTTTTCTTACATCTAAATATTTAATTTCAAGAGAAATATGTGAAATCATTTGCTAAAAATACTTGAATAAGAAAGAGAAGGCGAATGACCGGGGGTGATATTTAAAATACCAAACAGTAGTTGGGCACGGGCACGGGCCAGTCAGGCTGATGGCAGCCATATAAGCGAGAAGTGCTGCCTCCCGGTCTGTGCCAGGGCGGTGTGTACCGCTCATGACCCCTTGGCCACCTCCCCTGACTCGTCCCATTGGCTCCCTTTCTCACTGTTCTTGGTTTGGCGTGCAACTTTCCAGCGACTCTTACAGGCTTTTATGGGGACACTCGGGGAGTTTGGAGTATTTGGGGGACAGTGTTTCTATAAAGTTTCTATCAAAGTTTTAATAGTTATTCCAAAACTTATTTCTTTTTAGTCGATCTTTTAATGCTAACACAGGTAGAGCTACTTCATTTCTTTTAGCTGCGGTGCAATGCAATGTAATACAGGTGTTTTAAACACCTAATAATAGCACTTTTTTTTTCAAATGAATGCAGGTGTTATTAATAAAACCAGTTCAGTTAAAGTGTGACGAATTCAGTATCTATTTTGGCCTATGGGAGCAAACGTATAGCTGAGGTCTGAGATCATTCCTGTTAAAAAGAAATACAGAAAATAAAACAACAACAAAAAGTGTATATTTGCATATTTGTGTGCTTGGTGGAAAAAGAAATCTTTGGAAGGATCAAAAAACAAATCTCAAACTGATAAAAAATCATTGTCTTTAAGGAATGAACTATGGAATGGGGATGAGTAGGAGACAGTTACTTAGTAGATTTAGTCTTTCGACTCATGTAACTATATTATTTGTTTAAGAGAATAAAATAACAAAAGCAGAAGGTGGTTGACATAGTGATTTCCTAGTCAGGCCTGTGACCTCTAACCATTGTTCTCGTATCAGACCAAATAATTGAGTACTTAAATTACTATCCGCCACCTCTCGGGAGAGCTGGGGCTAGATTGAAAATCTTTTCTTGAAACAACTTAACATAAAACATAGATCCACTAAATTAAAATCATTTCATTGAAACTTAAACAAATAATCTCCAGGGGACCCAGCCCAGCACACAGCAGCTGCTGCTCCTTCCGGCCCTCCTCTTCCCAGCCTGTGTTTGACCTTGAGCTCCAGGGGTCATCTGATCAGATCCTCCTCCCTAACCCTTCCCGCCTGTGAGTGGCAGGGGGTCGGGGAGCAGCTGTTTCTGAGAGGCAGTAGGCCCAGATGCAAGGTTGGGACCCCACGCCTCAGCCCCCCTCCCCCCTCCCAGTCAGCAAGGTCAAGGAAGAAGGAAACATTGGTCTCTCCTGTTACCTCTAGACCAGTGGTTCTCAACCTTGGCTGCACATTAGAATCACCTGGGAATCTTTTTAAAATCCTGATTTCTGGGCCTCATCCTCCGGAAATTCAGTTTCTTTGTTATGGGCTGGGGCCACAACATTAGTAACAAGGAAACAGAATTTCCGGAGGATGAGACCCGGAAATCAGGATTTTAAAAAGATTCCCAGGTGATTCTAATGTGCAGCCAAGGTTGAGAACCACTGGGTTAGGGTGAGAGAAGATTTTTGAATGTCCTTCTCATTATGGGGAACATGTCCCTACCAGCAGCCAGAGTCCTATTTTTATTATCTTACATAATCAGAACAAATATTTATTGAGCACTTACTATGTGCCAGGAAGTTTGCTAAGAGGGGAGTTATCACTGAGATCTAAACTGAGTGGACATTATGCCCATTTGCAGATGAGGAAGCTCAGCGTGGTGAAAAAATTGATCTCCTGCTGCTGGGGGTTGAGCTGGCATCTGAGCTCCAGAGCGCGTGGTTCTAACTCCCCTGTAATCACACCTTTCTTGTCTGAGAGCTGACCCTCATATTTAGATGTTAAAATAAATACTTCTATTCATCCAATAAAAGATAAGATGCCTCAGGAGTCCTGCACTGGGAGCTACCAGGTGGAATCCTCCATTCACCTCTGAAATGATTGGCGTAAGAGTCAGTAGTAACCACCCCATCAGGCCCTTCATTCAGGGTTCTCTGTGCAGGGCACTGAAAAGGACAAAGAAGTGTAATAATAGCCAGTAAATGTATTGAACACTTGCTTTGTGCTAGGACCTGCAGGCGGAGGCAATCTGGGAGAGCTTCTTGGAGGAGGAGAAATCCTAAGGCAGTGGTTCTCAACCTTCTGGCCCTTTAAATACAGTTCCTCATGTTGTGACCCAACCATAAAATTATTGTCGTCGCTACTTCATAACTGTAATGTTGCTACTGTTATGAATCGTCATGTAAATATCTGATATGCAGGATGGTCTTAGGCGAACCCTGTGAAAGGGTTGTTCGACCGCCCAAGGGGTCGCGACCCACAGGTTGAGAACCGCTGGTCTAAGGAGAGGAGAGGCAGAAGAGAGGTGGAGCTCATTTAGGCAGGAAGTAGCCAACGAGCTCCTTAAACTTGAGGCTATTTGACCGCAGGGGCTACCATTTAACCTCCGTGTATGGGCAGTGGACGCTGGCCAGCTCTTACTACAACCGTGTGTTCCTGCAACTTGGGATATGGGATCGTTTTCCCATTTGATGGAAACTAGTTCGGTGGGATGGTTGGGGAAATAAAAGTAATTTAGGTTAATAAATGAAGTGCTCACCACATGATAGGTGGCTGAGGAAGACCGACATGAACGTGCTGTAATGTGCATTTGAACTTGCCGGGGAGTGAATCATGCGCCGCAGTAACAAGGGGGCGAAAGTTACAGGAGGGCTCACCGCGGGCAGAGCCGCTCTGCACGAGGCTCTCGCACGCCGGGCGCATGTCTCCGCATAATCGCCATCTGCTCCCTACGCCTCAGACATTACACCTAGAGACAGAAAGAGGTTGGTGTCCAAAGGAGAAGGAAAAAAAAAATCTGCTATTAAGCTCGTTAATTGGAGAGTTCTGGTTGTAAAATGATTGTGAAGGATGATGATTTCTTGGCTTGAATGTGGTCTTTGGCTGTAATTCGAAGTGTGAACATGGGAAAATCCTGAGCGCCTCCACTAAGCGAAGCAAAGTGGAGAGGGAAACTTTATTTATGTCACCTTCGTCTCATCAGTAATGAGGGGGGGGGGGGAACCGAAGGGCAGAGTCCTAGAAATAGAAGCCGAAAGTGGGAATAAAATTGAGTGATATGCTGAAAAGAATATGCGCTAATTTAGATTGTACCTTTCAGTGACACACCAGCCACTTATTCTAAAATTATGTTTATTAGGCAATAGTTTGAACTCATCATAGTTGCAATGACTATCTGTTCCTAAAAGTCACATAGCCGGCCGCATTTCTTTAAATATATTCTAGGATATTTTTCTAACCCGGAACGAACGTCCCCTTTCCTAAGCGGTTCTACCCAGGAAGCTTCGGTTGAAATGGGAGAACGCCAGCCTCGGGTGGCTGCTGGCAGACACTCGTGAGCCCGGGGGCCCCGAGGCCACCCATTGGGCCCTCGGGCAGAGCATGGCGCCAGGGCCCGGGCTCTGGGTGTTAATTGTGCAGTCACTGGAGGAGAGTCGCTGGGCTGCTTGGCGGCCACCACAGACCTTCTGCTGAGCTCCAATCCCCTGCTCCCAGACCATCCCCCGTGCCCCTTTCAGCTCCATTTCTTGCTCAGTATATGGATGCTTTTCAAGTCTGGCCTCTGCCTGGCCCCAGCTGTTCATCAGATCTCACAGCCTGGGAGGGGAGGCAGAAGGGGAAGCCCTTCTAGACCCTTCCTCCAGGTGTTAGGGAAGTGGCCTCCTTCCTTCCATCCACCAGCCCGCCCTCCCTTGTACCCAGGCTCTTCACTTCCCTTATGTTGACGTCTCCTCAGTGGCTTCCTCTCCTCACAGTTTAATTTCTCTTCCGGCCTGAAGGAGGGCTGGCCCTGCAGAATGCGCAAGGTCTCCTGGCTGCTGTGGGCTTCCTCCTGTTGCATGTCTGCATCCTCTCTGTATGTGCATCAGCGCAGGCAGGGAAGGCCCCGCCCAGCCAGGGCCCGGGCAGAGGTCCAGGACTGGCGCTGCCCCCCAGCGCGCCTTCCCCGGCAGATGCCCAGCCGCCTCTGTGCATTGCATTCGGTCCCCTGGAGGTCTTATTGTTTCTTTCTGAGTTTTAATTGATATTGTAAAAGGATTTGTCATTTTTTTTTAAATATACTAACGTTTGCCCAGCTGGAATCTACTGGGTGGCTCAGTGGCTGAAGGTCGACCTATGAACCATGAGATCAGCGTTCAATTCCCAGTCAGGGCAGCCGATCAATGATTCTCTCTCATCATTGATGTTTCTATCTCTCTCTCTCCCTCTCCCTTCCACTCTGAAATCAATAAAATATATATTTTAAAAATATACTAACTTTTAAAAACCATGTGCCACAGAAGCTCATTATGCAAATAAATACATATTTGTTAGCAAAGGATAGAAAGTAAAACTCCCCTTTTATCCTCTCAGCTGCTTTAGGCATCTGGCCACACATCTGTAATCGGCTGTAGCGGTTAAGAGCTCGGGCGATGGGCCAGCGTGTGTGACTTTCAAAGCCACGCTCTGCCACATGTTACCTGTGTCGTGACCTCAGGCACAGGAGTCACCTCTCTGTCCCCGTGGTTTCATCTTTAAAATAAGGGAACAATAGGAACATCCCCAGGGTGTAAGGGTAAGTGAGCTGATAACTTAAAAAGTGTTTAGCATCATATCTGGAATGAAAGAAGCCCTCAATAAAGGTGCTACTGTTATACCGCTTAGGAAGAAATGAGATCATGCTACATGTGGGACTTTACAACTTGCCTATTCACTTAGAATATGTTGTGGATATTTTTCATAGCCTTCATTTCATGTCAGTCTGCCTGCCATATTATACGTGAAGCGTGTTGTTTTAAATGACAGTATAACGCTCCATCGTGCAGCTGAATTTGAATTTACTTAACGCTCATTAGATGAATTCTTTCCAATTTCGGGAGACAAACAATGCAGCGGTTAACATCCAAGGCCACGCCTACTTCTTTGTACATATGCATGGTTTCTAGAAATGGGATTTATGGGTCAACAGATATACACATCTTTCAGACTCTTGATGTAAAAAGCTCAAACGATCTCTAGATTGTATGCCCATCAGTTAGTCAGTCTCTCCACCCCCCCCCCCCATTAATTTCTTCAAGGACCCACACAAACATTACATTCACTGTATTCCCTTGTCTGATGTGGCTAACTCTCCTGTGTACTGGCTTTCAAACAGATATCCTGCCAAATACGGATTTCAGATCATCAGAGCAAGGCGTCATCATGACGTTTCAGGGAGGGGTCCCTAGACTAGCCAAAGACCTTAGGAAGGCCTTGCAATTATAGCTAGACCCTACAGGATGCTCTTAAATGAGAGGTTCTTAAATTTAGCTGCAAGCTGGAATCTACTGGGTGAACTATTTATTTTTTTCTTTTCTTTTTTTTTTTTTTTAGTGGATGGCCTTCAGCTTTAATTTATCAGCTATAGGAGAAAAACCTATTGATATAATTTATTGTTCATTTCTTCTAACTCTCATTTTTCACTAGGTTTGGCTACCAGTACTTTTCAGGTTGCTTCTAATCTCCCCTCAAATGGGACCCAACCTAATGAAAAAAGAGAAAAAACACTGACCAAAAGACATTCGGGAGTAGCATAGGTCATTATCCATATTGGATGGGAATAGGAAGGTGACTCAATGGTAAAAATAAATAAATAAATAAATAAATTTTAAAAAAAGCAACAGCCTGGAAAGCAATACCTATATGATTGGGGGCAACAAGCAGCCTGTTACCTTTTTGTACAAAAAGCACTGCATGTCCTTCCCAATCCTTCTAGATCCCAGGCCCTGGAGCTCGCTCTCACTTAAGGGCTCTGTGGGTAACATGCGCTCCCCAAACCCCATACAAAGCAAGCAGTGAGCTTCCTTGCCCCACACCCTGCACCTCTGGCCTGGACCCTTCTGTAAAGCATATGCCTGGTAACACCCGGCCTGGGCTCCCCCAGCCCAACCCAGTGGGGCGCAGCACCCCACTCATCAAGGCTTCACTAAGCCCAGGGGACACAGGGCAAAGCCTCCCCAGGGGCCCAGCACTGGCCTAAACAACACCCCACACACTGGGCACTGAAGAGCAGGCCCGCACCTTCAGCACCTGCTCAGGGCTTCCCATCTCGTTTTGTTTTTGTTTTTTTAAATTGTTGACAGTATTACACATGTCCCCCATTCCCCCCCATCCACGCAGCTCCCGCCCCACTCCAGGCCTTCCCCACACTATTGTCTGTGTCCATGGGTTATGCATATATGTTCTTGATCAGCTCAGTCCTGAAACAGCTGCAAGCTTTCACTAGGGGCAAACACTGACTACACCCAAGGCTCCCCAAGATTCACTGCCAACCACCAAACAACCGACCTTGGGGCCCTTTGAGGTCCCACCCTCCTGAATCCGCCACAGCACAACCCGGAGGCTCTGTGGCTAAGGCTTCTACCCTAACCCCACATCACCGGGTCCATCAAGCCCTGAGCCTCCTCCCGCACACACCAAGCAAAGTTCCCTTTGCGCTCCTCTCCTGTAGACCAGCTCTCCTACCCGCTCTAGTTTCCCTCCAGAGCTGACACCCTTTTTCTTCCCTACCTGAGCTTGTGGGTAGCAGGAGCTCTAGGGCCAGCACTAGGATCCCAAGGAAGCCCCAAGAAAAGGGACTCTCCAGGCGGCGGGAAGATGCCCTGAGCGGCTCGTAAGAGGCCCTCATGTTCCCCACAACAGAGGGAAACTGGGGTGAACTATTTAAAAAAAACACACCAATGCTTGGGTCTAGAGTAGACTCAATGAGTGTGGGGGTAGGGCCCAGACATTGAATGATTTCAAGAGTTCTCCAGATGATTCTAAATGTGCAGTTTGGGTTGAAACCATTCATGGATTGACTTTTTTTTCTTTTTTAAAAATCTCATGTGAGATTAGTTGAATTTGTCACATGTTTTCTTAATGCCTGCCATAGATGTCATCTTGGTACAACTGTTCAGTCATTCCCTCTTTTCTTTGTGAATATAAAAAGAACCATTTCAAAAAATCGGCAGTATCTAGGAACTCAGGTAAAATATCTCCTTGCTACTCCGTTTTCTCGGTTATGCGTAGACGGTAGCCTCACGTTAATCTCACTGCTAACCCATCAATCATCTCTCTTTGATCAGACCTCTCCTTCCAGAGACTAAATATTTCTCTTCTCAGGTGATTTCATCTACTGTTCTACTTCAGAAGTGGAGTGTGGTGTGCATGTCCCTGGCCCCGTTTTGTTCCTTTTATAAGAAAACTTCGGCGCTGGCCGTGCTTGCCGTAAACGTGGGCGCTTGATGGGGCTCACTGAACCAGAGACCTGACTACTGGAATTTTACAAGCTGTGGGAAACCTCTTAGGCAACGATTCTCAGTGTAAAACTAGCAAAGGCACTTGATAAAAATGCTTTGCAATAGCATGTTGTTGAGTTTTCACAAGTTTATTAAAAAAGAAACACAGCATGCTGGTGTGGCTCAGCGATTGAGCATCGACCAAGAAACCAAGAGGTCACAGGTTCGATTCCCGGTCAGGGCACATGCCCAGGTTGCGGGCTTGATCCCCAGTGGGGGCCATGCAGGAGGCAACCAATCGATGACTTCCTCTCTCATCTATGTTTCTATCTCTCTATCTTCCTTCCTTCCTCTCTCTTTAAAAAATCAATAAAATATATTAAAAAAAAGAAACACAAAGAGCCAATTTCCCTATAAAAAGATATTTAATGGGACAGGGGGCTAAGAGAGATGGTGTTTACTACTCGTTACAAACTTGTAACCAGTAGTAAATCAGTCACAGAGACCCAATGCATAGTATAGTGAATATAGACAGTGCACTGTACTGTAACTGTATAAAGTGCTAAGTACTGCTACATCAGCAGCACTCATAGAAGTGTATCGAACTAACACACTGTACACCTTAAACTGACACATTATTACACATCAGATTTATTGTAAAAAGACATTTATTTAACCACACTCTGTAATTAAAGAAACAAATCAAATTGACAGTGGCATATGGTCACTAATAACTGGGTGTCAGATAGTAAATCAGATGTATGGGTCAGCACATCGAGGTGTCAGGGGATGTGACTCTTACAGCTTTTGGTGAGAATGTAAACTGGGAAATTAGCTCTTTGAAGAGCAACCTGGCAATATTTACTAAGTTAAAAGGGATTGTTTCCTCTGACCCAGAAATTCAGTATCTAGGACATTTCTTTTTGGATATTCTGATAAGCTTCTCCCAAGACACGTATATAAGGTTTTTTGTTCGAGCGCCGAGTATAATACAGAACATTGGTAGCATCCTACATGTTCATCTGCAGGAGACTGACTGTATGAATATGGCACATCCACGCAGCTGTTCAAAATCTGTGCTGCCCTGGCTGGGTGGCTCAGGTGGTTGGAGTGTCTGTCATCCATGCACCAAAAAAGGTTGCAGTCCTGGCCGGTTTGGCTCAGTGGATAGAGCATTGGCCTGCGGACTGAAGGGTCCCAGGTTCGATTCCAGTCAAGGGCACAGGCCTGGGCTGCGGGCTCGATTCCCAGTGTGGGGCATGCAGGAGGCAGCCAATCCATGATTCTCTCTCATCATTGATGTTTCTGTCTCTCTCTCCTTTTCCCTTCCTCTCTTTTTTTTAAAAAAAGGTTGCAGTTGTATTCCCAGTCTGGGTACCTACTTAGGTTGTGGATTCCATCCCTGGTTGGGGAGCCTACAGGAGAGAACCGATCGATGTTTCTCTGTCTCTTCTCTCTTCCTCTCTCTCTTCCTCTCTCAAATCAATTAACATCCTTCAGAGGATTAAAAAAATGTGTTGGAGTGATATTTATAGACATGGAACACTCCCATGATGCATAGGGAGCAAAATAAGCAAGCTGTAAGGTGATCCCTAGCATTACATTTATGGGAATTTAAAAAATCATAAAGGGGGTTTTTATGTCCTTTTTATCTGGAAGGCTGAATGAGAAACTGTTAGCAAAAATTATCTTTAAAACACAAAGGTTGGGGAGGAAGAGAGACTTGTACTTTTAGATTTTATACCTTTATGTACTTAATTGGATTTTTAACCCACATTTAGGTATTATTTCTCTTTCAAAAATGTAGATAAAAATTATGACATTTGTGGTGTCTGCCAAATCCCATTGCAATTTGGGGGGCGGGGAGGGGAGAGTAAAATAGTCACAGCAAATGCTTCACAAATGTGTTGAAGGGCTAATGGGGAAGAACACCACCTTTGATGTCAAGTGGTCTGGCTCAGTGTCCCCACGAGCTAATTGTCCTTCAAAGTATATTTTTCAAAAGGATGCGCAAGAATTGATTTTACAGGGTGGGCCACAAGTGGGGGTAATCTTCATATGGAAAAGAATGCAATAATCTATATATATTAAAGCCAAAGCGACCAGTCAACCAGTCGCTATGACATGCATTGACCACCAGGGGCCAGGCACTCAATGCAGGAGCTGCCCCTGGTGGTCAGTGCATTCCCACAGCCAACCTCCCGTGGTTCTTCCTCCTGCCC
>NW_005370423.1:1549405-1555494 GCF_000412655.1 Myotis brandtii
TTGGCCCTGATCAGGACTGGGCGAGACTTTCCCAATTGGCCCCATTGCCAGCCAGGCCAAGGGACCCCACCTGTGCATGAATTCATGCACCAGGCCTCTGGTAAATAATAACACAAGAATAGACTTTCTCTACTCGTAACTGGAAACCTACTTTGGCCCCACCCTGTATTATTCTCCATATCTTTTTTTTTTTTTTTAATATCTTACGACACGAGAGAGAGAGAGAGAAAAAAAAAAAAACTTGGGTTTTTTCCCCACTGCCTTTGGAAAGAAATATTTCTCAAGAGAAAGATATAGATATACCTTTATATATATTTCAGCTTGGGCCTGTCAGCATAATTTTTTTTTATTCTACATTTCTTCTCTCTTCTACTTGCGCATCTTCTTATGTCTTTCCCTGAGCTACGCATGCTTTGCTCTGTGCCGTTTGTTTTCTGGATTCAGCTTTATCAATATGGCAGCCTTAGACCCCTTCCTTCCCTTTCACATGCTGACAGTTCTCTGCACCTCAAATCAGCAAGGCCCGGTCGCTGTGGGATGTGCCCCTCACCGCCCTCCTCATGGTCGCTCCAGTCATTTGATAAGTGCTTCCCAGCTAATAAAGCACAATTAGCATTTAATAATGAAAAATGTAAGGGATCCGTTGTAACTCCCTCCCCATCATGATAAGCAAAACCTTTTATGTGGTGATGTCTTAACAGTTAGCTGCATGAGTGCTAAATGTTGCTTTTAATTAAACAATAAAGAATGTAACGCCCTTTCTGGTCTCATTATGCATTTTGATGCGGTACAACAATTTGATTCTTTAAAAATTAATCGCCTAGGAGTACGTTTAAGTGGTATTGATTATGCGGGGGCCTCGCGTTGATCTGTGATACTTAACCCAACATTTAAAATATCTTTTTTTCCATTATATGTTGTGATGCAAGAATAAAAAGCAAAGTACAAAACAAATAGGCACTTGAATTCTAATAGCAATAAGCAATAAATGTCAGGCATCTGGAAATTATGGTTGCAATTTCATCAGAGTACACTTTGTTCTTCTAGTATGCCTGCATGAATTTTGCTACGGGCAAAATCTATTACAGATAACAGTTAAGAGCCTTTCTAATTTACACAGATAGTCACAGCAAAATGCTGGAAAACTAAATGTTGGAAAATGTAATATCGCAGGGGAAAATTGACACTTGTGGGAAATAATGCGGTCGGTCCTATTGGGAACGGCACGTGGTGAGCATTTCTGGAAGACCCTGGCGTGGTGGGCGTTTTGTGATGGTGACCCCGGTGAAGGTCAGAGCCCTGGGAAGGAGCCGTGTTCCGCTGGCTGGAATGTGCACCCACAGGTAGATGCTTATCTGTGGATGGAGGGGTGAGGGGTGTGCTTCATGATCACTCCTGAAGTTGTAATTACAAAGTCAGGCCACGCGTGAGAAACCCGGGGCTTTTTCCACTTCCCTTGGGTACGCTGGAGAGGAGTATTTCTATTCTGGGGCCAGCTGATCCCCCCAAGAGAAAGATTAGTGTCCCCCGCTTCCGATGGTACACAGTGACCCTGGGGCTTGGTTCCAGGGTGCCTGGCGGCCTGAGAGCAGGTGACAGGTAGCAAGGGAGGACATTAGGAGCCTGAGGCCAGAGGGAGCGGGGCAGACCATCAGCACCGGGTGCCTGTGATGCTGGAGGTGACCACAGGGTGGGAGCGAGAGGACATGGAACGGGTGGGATTGGCTGCAGTGCTCAGGGAGGGCCCGGGTGCCCACAGCGGTCGGAGATAAAACATGGGCATTTGAGGGCAGCAAGGCACCAGAGAAACGGGTGTCCCAGGGACATCCTCTCTCTCCTGCGTGTCACTTTCCAGCTGTAGAAATTCATGTCAAGCCTTGTCCCTACTGAACGGGGGTCTCTTGAAGGTGAGGAGGAGCATCTGGATTCTGAGATTCAGAGTCCAGGATGCAGAGGCAACAGTCCTACACCCACCGATGACCCTGCAGATCATTAGCCCCAGGGACCCCTCCCATTGCTTAAGACCTTCTCTTCAGGTTCTTGATCCATCTACAAAGGAAAACTAAATATTAATTTACTAAAAATTACTAGAAGTCTCCGTCGTGTTTACTGAAGTTAATTAGGCCCATCCTTATCGTAGGTTAAAAGATGCCAAGGGTCAGACCTAAGGCAAGCCTGGATTAAATGTGTCTAATTGTGGCATGTTTATCTCAAAGTCCAATGTAAGCAGGTGTTCCGTATTTTCCCCTGTTAAATCTGGCAACCCCATCAGGGGAGGCTAGACAGCCCGACTGGGCGCTGAGAGTAACGGAGAGAGCATCTGAGAAGAAGACTAGTCCCATTTGGGGTTAACTTCTCCCAGTATGTGCTAGACAGTTTCTTCTGAGGAGCTAGGAAGGTGATTGTTAGTGAATATTCCACTAGAATGACAAGAAGCACTGCACTTTAGATCAGCGGTCGCCAACCGGTGGTCTGCAGACCACTGGTGGTCCGTGAGGTCCGAAAGGTTGGTGACCGCTGCTTTAGATGACTTCTGTAAGGGGGAGGGGGTTTATGGGGAAGACCTTCAAGGTCTCACACTGGGAGGGTGCAAACTCCATAGGAAATTCCTTTGGAATTTAGGTGATTGAATTGGTAGTGTCTGTGTGCCCATTGGGCCCAGGACAGTCCTGATAGGCAACTGTTGTCCCAGAGTAATTAGGACTAGTGCCATCTTTCAGCCACAAAAGCGTCCTAATTTTACATGATAAATAACACGGCCATTCCATGAGGTGGTCAAAGAACCCCAGTAATTGGGCTGCACTTCTTTTTTGTTTTTTTAAATTTATTTTTATTGATTTCAGAGAGGAAGGGAGTGGGAGAGAGAAACATCAACGATGAGGGAGAATCATTGATTGGCTGCCTCCTGCACACCCCACACGGGATGGAGCCCACAACCTGGGCATGTGCCCTGACCAGGAATCAAACCAGTGACAACCTGGTTCATAGGTCGATGCTCAACCACTGAGCCATGCTGGCCAGGCGGGTGGGCGGGGCGGTACTTCTGTGGGCTGGGGTTGTCCCATGACCTGAGGGGACATTGCACAAAACTCTCAGCTCTCCTCCCGCTTCTGTCTCCTCCTTGTCGTGTGCCTCTGGGCAGAGCTAATAAGAGGAGATTTGCTCACTTTCAGCCTGGCAGCGACGTGTATTCCATCTCTCCTCTGTGCTTGTTTGCTCATGCTAGCAGAGTTAAATCAGTTTCCAGAAATCTTTGAAGTGAAAACTTAAAACCATTATTTTGTCCTTGGGGTGTGAGGATCGAGCCCTGAATAGGGCCTGAAATCATCACAGGTTCAGTTCCCAAGGACCGGAAAGTGACCGGACAGCACTGGCTAATTGGTGCCCAGTTGCGTAAGCAATTTTTTATACTTAAAAAGTATTTGCGTGGGAGGTGAAAGAACATGGAGAAACGCTCACGGTCTCACCCCTCTCATATGCACAGCACTCCCCCCAACCGATGGAAGTCCTCCTGACCCTGGGAGTATGAGTCTATATTCCACTCACCTGCATACACACACAGATGCAGGTTTAAACACCAAAAACAGATATTTTTAGGTTTTTTGAACATTAGTATGAATATTCCTCAGCCACGCCTCCCTTTTGTTAAATACAGATCTACCTCCCTCTGTCTCTAGCTGTGTGGTATTTCGTGGTATGGAAGTACTGAAATATATCTTAATAACTCCTTATTGGTGGAGATATAGGTTGTTTCCAGTGATCCTGCCTCCCTTTTGTTAAATACAGATCTACCTCACTGTCTCTAGCTGTGTGGTATTTCGTGGTATGGAAGCACTGAGATATATCTTCATAATTCCTTATTGGTGGAGATATAGGTTGTTTCCAGTGATCCGCTGTAGCAAATAATGCTGCAGTGAGGGTCTTACCATGAACCCTCACCCAGAGGTATATTTATTAGGGTAGATTTCTAGAAATGGAACCATTCATGTGAACAGTCATTGCTAAGCTGTGATTTTGAAAGGCTCTTTTGGAACTGGACACGAAATGTTGCCTGGTGGCAAGGGTTTGAGGTGTTGGTTCTTCCTGAAGCATAGCTCTAAGTAGCCTTTTCTTTTTTTTTGGCAGTGATTCCTTGACCTGTGCCGAGGTGTTGGTTCTTCCTGAAGCGTAGCTCTAAGTAGCCTTTTCTTTTCTTTTTTTTTGGCAGTGATTCCTTGACCTGTGCAATTGGATCAGTCCTAGACCAAATTAAATCTTAGTTATGTAGAAACTGGGTCTCCATGACCTTGTGTTCCTCGGGGTGTGATTTCTGGGCAGGGGCAGCAGCCAGGCAAGGAGGGCCTCTGTGGGGAGAGCGTGCTGATCCCTCCATCTCCAGAAGCTGCGTTAGGCTGCTGGGATTCACCGAGGCTGACGCATCTACTGGTGCATCTACTTTAATTATCCCTCCAATGGGAGCCTTTTCCCAGACTGGATTTGGGATCAGGAGAAGAATGGAGGCCAGAGGGAGGCGTTACAGATCTTACAGGAAGGGCCCTGAGAAGGGGAGGCTGCAGCCTAATGGAAGGAGATAAGATTTTTATTTTTTATTTTTGAAAGAAGAGCCTGTGTTTCAGGGAAGAAAGGATGCAGTTTTATAAACTTTGAGTAGTTTGGCCCACCGATGAAATTGTTTTCCTGAAGGGTCACATTAAAAGTTAGAAAAGAAAAGAAAAAAGATTTCCCTTGCCGCTCCACACTCAAACTTGCCCCTGGGAAGCCTCCCTTAACAAAAGGAGGAAAGCTGGGAAAATTGAGGGAACTGGTGAGCTGAAGACAAAGGCGACCAAACGGCCATTGTGCCGTCATTGTGTTCTCTGCTGCCCTCTAGTGGTCATGCGAGGGAGTTGGGTGTAAAACTGTGTCAAGGTCATCCTTCCATAACTAGATGGTAGAAGAAAGGCGGCTTTTGGATAGTCCTTCAGATTGCCCCTGTTGTCTGCAGCCTGCCTAGTGATGGGGAGACAGAGGTTAGGTCACAGGAACCAGAGAACATCCAAATGCGTGCTGCAGCGGGGGCTGCTTAATAGCAGGAAGAAAGCATGGGAGCAGGGCCCTTTCCCTGTGAATTCAGTGGAACCCCTATAGACACACAGCACCCACTCTGTGCCAGATTCTGTGTCCAGCACTGAAATACAGGGAGACATGAAATACCACCCCCCAGCCTGGGGGGGACCCCGGTGGGGAGGGCAGGGCACAAACACACAGCACGCTAGACGAGGAACGGTGTTGTAAGAGGCACGTGATAAGACATGTGTTCTTGATAGTGATTCTCAAGTCTGAATGAGGTTCCTTACTGAGGATTTGCTCCCCGAAAGGAAAGCATCTCCTTGTTCTGGATAGCGGTGATGGTACACGGAACAGAGGACGTTTTCTTTCTTCGCTGTCTTGTGTAAAACACGGAACTTGGACCGCTGAGACGGCGCAGCCATGACCACTCAGAGATTTGGTCTTGCTTTAAAGATGAAAGCCAACCTGTATACATGATCTCTTGGTTCCTCTGCTACATAAATGCTTCTGTGCGCTCCAGGGAAGCAAAGGCTCTACGGAGGGTGGCAGTCACACCAAATGGCCATAGACTCAAAGACGGCCACTGGGCCCACCCGCTCCCACCCCCAACCTGTGCAGAGCTGCCCCGAGACTCCTGAAGGAATCTTCTAGGTTCTGTCCCAGCATCAATCACTAGGAACTCTATTTAGAGACACGTAGGCCTTGCTAAGTAAGCCTCTCTCTCAGTTCCTTTGCTGGCAGCGTTTGCATTGCATTTATTAAGAACTAATCTTCCGCCCGGCTGGTGTGGCTCAGCGGTGGAGTGTCAACCCAGGAACCAAGAGATCGCCAGTTTGATTCTCTGTCAGGGCACATTCCAAGGTTGTGGGCTCGATCCCTAGTGGGGGCCATGCTGGAGGTAGCCAGTTGATGACTTCCTCTTTCATCAATGTCTCTCTCTCTCTCTCCCTCTCCCTTCCTCTCTGAAATCAATAAAAATATATTTCTAAAAGAACTAATCTTCCACTCTGCATTAACTGAAAAGCCAGAGAGTCCCCCCC
>NW_005370423.1:1563609-1585480 GCF_000412655.1 Myotis brandtii
CCCAGAGGTATATTTATTAGGGTAGATTTCTAGAAATGGAACCATTCATGTGAACAGTCATTGCTAAGCTGTGATTTTGAAAGGCTCTTTTGGAACTGGACACGAAATGTTGCCTGGTGGCAAGGGTTCGAGGTGTTGGTTCTTCCTGAAGCGTAGCTCTAAGTAGCCTTTTCTTTTCTTTTTTTTTGGCAGTGATTCCTTGACCTGTGCAATTGGATCAGTCCTAGACCAAATTAAATCTTAGTTATGTAGAAACTGGGTCTCCATGACCTTGTGTTCCTCGGGGTGTGATTTCTGGGCAGGGGCAGCAGCCAGGCAAGGAGGGCCTCTGTGGGGAGAGCGTGCTGATCCCTCCATCTCCAGAAGCTGCGTTAGGCTGCTGGGATTCACCGAGGCTGACGCATCTACTGGTGCATCTACTTTAATTATCCCTCCAATGGGAGCCTTTTCCCAGACTGGATTTGGGATCAGGAGAAGAATGGAGGCCAGAGGGAGGCGTTACAGATCTTACAGGAAGGGCCCTGAGAAGGGGAGGCTGCAGCCTAATGGAAGGAGATAAGATTTTTATTTTTTATTTTTGAAAGAAGAGCCTGTGTTTCAGGGAAGAAAGGATGCAGTTTTATAAACTTTGAGTAGTTTGGCCCACCGATGAAATTGTTTTCCTGAAGGGTCACATTAAAAGTTAGAAAAGAAAAAAGATTTCCCTTGCTGCTCCACACTCAAACTTGCCCCTGGGAAGCCTCCGTTAACAAAAGGACGAAAGCTGGGAAAATTGAGGGAACTGGTGAGCTGAAGACAAAGGCGACCAAACGGCCATTGTGCCGTCATTGTGTTCTCTGCTGCCCTCTAGTGGTCATGCGAGGGAGTTGGGTGTAAAACTGTGTCAAGGTCATCCTTCCATAACTAGATGGTAGAAGAAAGGCGGCTTTTGGATAGTCCTTCAGATTGCCCCTGTTGTCTGCAGCCTGCCTAGTGATGGGGAGACAGAGGTTAGGTCACAGGAACCAGAGAACATCCAAATGCGTGCTGCAGCGGGGGCTGCTTAATAGCAGGAAGAAAGCATGGGAGCAGGGCCCTTTCCCTGTGAATTCAGTGGAACCCCTATAGACACACAGCACCCACTCTGTGCCAGATTCTGTGTCAGGCACTGAAATACAGGGATAAGTGAAATACAACCCCCAGCCTCGGGGGGACCCCGGTGGGGAGGGCAGGACACAAACACACAGCACGCTAGACGAGGAACGGTGTTGTAAGAGGCACGTGATAAGACATGTGTTCTTGATAGTGATTCTCAAGTCTGAATGAGGTTCCTTACTGAGGATTTGCTCCCCGAAAGGAAAGCATCTCCTTGTTCTGGATAGCGGTGATGGTACACGGAACAGAGGACGTTTTCTTTCTTCGCTGTCTTGTGTAAAACACGGAACTTGGACCGCTGAGACGGCGCAGAGAATGAGGTTCCTTACTGAGGATTTGCTCCCCAAAAGGAAAGCATCTCCTTGTTTGGATAGCGGTGATGGTACACGGAACAGATGACGTTTTCTTTCTTCGCTGTCTTGTGTAAAACACGGAACTTGGACCGCTGAGACGGCGCAGCCATGACCGCTCAGAGATTTGGTCTTGCTTTAAAGATGAAAGCCAACCTGTATACATGATCTCTTGGTTCCTCTGCTACATAAATGCTTCTGTGCGCTCCAGGGAAGCAAAGGCTCTACGGAGGGTGGCAGTCACACCAAATGGCCATAGACTCAAAGACGGCCACTGGGCCCACCCGCTCCCACCCCCAACCTGTGCAGAGCTGCCCCGAGACTCCTGAAGGAATCTTCTAGGTTCTGTCCCAGCATCAATCACTAGGAACTCTATTTAGAGACACGTAGGCCTTGCTAAGTAAGCCTCTCTCTCAGTTCCTTTGCTGGCAGCGTTTGCATTGCATTTATTAAGAACTAATCTTCCGCCCGGCTGGTGTGGCTCAGCGGTGGAGTGTCAACCCAGGAACCAAGAGATCGCCAGTTTGATTCTCTGTCAGGGCACATTCCAAGGTTGTGGGCTCGATCCCTAGTGGGGGCCATGCTGGAGGTAGCCAGTTGATGACTTCCTCTTTCATCAATGTCTCTCTCTCTCTCTCCCTCTCCCTTCCTCTCTGAAATCAATAAAAATATATTTCTAAAAGAACTAATCTTCCACTCTGCATTAACTGAAAAGCCAGAGAGTCCCCCCCACCCCCCACCCCCGCCCAGGAAGAAATGGAATTAAAGGGAGAGGATTCTACCTCCAGCGTCTAGTAACATCAGTGTGAGATGGGTTGACTTGGGGATGCCTCAGCTTAATCTGGAATTTATTGGAGGACCAAGGACTAAACCTCACATGGACATTTGGTTTCACTGGCTTGTCTCCTCTCCCCTGTCTTCCTGCATCCCGTTGGATTTGCTATGGGCAGCCGTTCCTCCTCCCTCTTTCTTCATGGCTTTGGAGTTCAGACCAGTCCTGCATGGAAACTATGACTGACCACTCAGAGTTTGACATCCTCAGGCTCCTGTGGTCAGTTCAGGGAAGGGCACAGGGCCAGGGCTGGACTCCATCCCGGGACGTCTGTTGAAGTGATCAGTGCAGGTGCATTCTCGTTCTTGCGCAGGAGTCAGGAAGGTGGGCCATACGCCTGGAGCTGCGGGCATCTCGCCGCCACGAAGGGAGAGTGTCTAGGAGCTCCGCCGCTCCAGGGGGGAGGAGGGAGCTGGGTGCGGGTGTCCTGGGGGCCTTGTTTGAGCTCCTGGATGCAGCCACGTTGGAAGCCTCCTGGAGAGCCATGGACTTTTCAGGGTTAGGGACCAGTCTATTTCCTTTCGGCTCTTGCCCAGCCCGTTGTTCTCAGACTTGGGTGTGCAATGAATCATCCGAGGAGCTTGCTCAAATACAGATGCTGCGCCCACCTGAGAGGAGGTCTCGGTGGGGACCAGAAATTGGCATTATCAGTAATTTTACAGGAGATGCTGATGCGGTTGGTCGAGGGACCATGCTTTGAGAACCATTGGCTTCTGCTGCGTTTAGCCCAAACTGTCCTGACCAATGCCATAAGATGTTCTCTAAATGGGGAAGAATCTAAAAGCAGTGTGCTTGGACACTTGAACAGTCACATGGCCGCACCTTATGACCACATAGGACCAACCTGGCGTTGCATTCAGGTGCTTTCCCACTGTTTCTACCTACGCCCGAGCCCTCTGTGTGGCTCAAGGCAAGGCCAAAGGAGTACATGACGCATGAGCAAAAGCAGCAGGACGAATACATGTTTTGTCAAAGACTTAACACGCAGGCCTTGAGCAAATGAACATTTCTCACTCGGATCCCGCCTGTCAACAAAATGCTTTTCATGAGAAACATCAAAGCCATTTCATCTGCAAATTTCACTTTTTTTTTGAATCCCTTAATCTACATTGTTGACAAAAATTTCTGTCAAGCGCTTCAAACCCTTGTATTAACAAATTTGGTTTTGTCAATCATGATTTAGCTCGCGCGCCAATGCGTTTTACAGCATCGCGCTCCGTCCTGCACGGAGACTGTCGGGAAGTCCGTGCCTCCATCTCAACGTGGAAAGCGAGGGGAGAGGGAAAGGGCAAGTGGTGTCGGGCCACCCATTCAGCTTTTCTCGTGTCCCTGTGTGTTTTCAATGTGTCCTGCTCGTCTGCAGTTGTTTTTCTGGGCCACGCCAGCCAGTGAGGGGAAGGCATTGCTCTTGGTGGGACCACACGGTGCTGATCGAGTTTTCCAGTTTGGTTTCTCATCTGCTGATCACAGCCTTTTCCGGCTTTTCCTCGGAGACCCGCCACTGTGGCCGGTCTCGGTGGCTTTCGCAAAAGCATCCCCAGTCACAGTGTTCCCCGCCTGCAGGTCCGGGAGGAGGGCGGGTAGCTTTCAGTGTATTCAGATGCCGGTGCGTCTTCACCCCGGTGTCATGCCATTGCAGTGAGGGGCCGGCACTGCTGATTGCTAGAGATAGCGTAAGGGCATCTGTTTCTGCTCAAAAGAGGCTGCGGTGGGTAATCTCAAGCGTGCGATGTGTTTGCTGCCTCGCTTTTTCCTGAATTCTTCTTGGTAGCGGCACGACAAGAAGGCCGAGTTGCCTGATCGTCCACGACAGGGTAAATGGCTAAGATGTTTTAGGTGCTTCCCAACCAGAGGACATGTGCTCGCTTTGTCTATAAACCAAGACAGTCATACACTGACACCACCAGTTCCAGTTATGGCGGACCCCCCTCTGGAGGATTTGCAGCTGCCCGTGTATTCATAGGGGATTGGACATTTTGTACTGCAGACAAGAATGAAGATATGCTGGGTTAGCTAAGCTGGCATGTCTCAGTGGCTGAGCATCAACCTATGAACCAGGAGGCCACGGTTGGATTCCCAGTCAGGGCACATGCCTGGGTTGCAGGCTGGGTCCCCAGTAGGGCACGTGCAGGAGGCAGCCGATCAATGATTCTCTCTCATCATTCTCTCTCTCCCTTCCTCTCTGAAATCAATAAAAACATATTAGAAAAAAAAGCCATAATTATTTTTAAGAAAAGATGTGCTGGGTTAAATCATGGGCATTCTGAATTGGAGTCCTGACTCCACCTCATAGTAGCTCTTTGACTTTGAGCAAGTCACTGGACATTTCTGTTTCTGGACCATCTCCTCGCCTGCACCGTGGGGCTGATGTGATGACTTGCCTTGCAGACTTTCTCAGCTCCTGGGACGATCCAAGGAGATGCCTTTAGAAGTCTACGTGTGGGGGACTGTCCCTGGCTAGATAAATAGAAGGCTGCATTGGCTGTTTCCGAAATGCTTCTTCCATTCTAGCTGTCTTCAAAGAGGCACCAGATTCCTCTGAGGTGTAAGCCAATGGCGGGGTGGGGATGTGATTTAAGAACTCACCTCAAATCTCTCCTGTGTGGACCTTCATGTAGCCTGAAAAGCCACGCCTCGCCGGTCTCTGGAGTCCGGTGCCCAGGGAGAAGGGACCTCGTGTGAAGTGGTTGGCCGAGGGTGACGTGAGTTGTCTACCACCTGGCTCTCCTCTGTGAGCATCCCTGGAGTCAGGGATGGACTGACCTGACTCAGGAATCGTTGAGATCTGGGACCCAGGAGCTGCCCTTGGAGGGAAGATGGCCGAGGGCACCCTGTAGGTGGGACAGAAGACCCCCTGGGTTCCTGGGGGAGGTAGGAGGCCACACCGAGGCCTGATACCGTCTCTTCCCGAGTTGTGATTCAGTCCAGGTCCTTACAAGGGAAGAATCGCTTTATATCTGAGACCCTTTGAACCCCAAACTATGCCTGAGACAGTGGATGCTACAAAAGTGTGGTGGCGAGTTTGGGTGGCTGTCCCTTTAGCCAGTGGGACCCTGTGCCCAGCACTGTGGCAAGTCCACCAAGTGCTGCCTATTCTTGACCCCTTGATGACCCCTTCAATTGTCTCTTCTCCAGGCAAAACCACCCCATTCCTGCATTCCCTCTTTCCAAACCATTCTCCTCTCCACGGCCACCGCAGTCCAAGCTCCCTCCCATGACAAATGATGTACCGCTGATAACAGACTTCCTGGAGCTCTCGGCCCCGGGTTTTCTGTCTGTAGCTGTGGGACTTGCGATTGAGCGCCTAGTTGGGGAGAAACAAATCAATTATAATAAGTGACAAACAAACTCTCCTGTTTCTTAGTTCCATCTCACAGGTGAGGAAAATGACCCACAGAGTCATTTTTCCAGCTCACACATCTAGGAGACGAGGAGCCAAGAGCTCAGCCAGGTTTCCTGATACAAAGCATGTGAATTCCACTCGAGTATACAAACCTCTATCTTTCCCTCACGCTCACAGGGAGAGCTTTGGGCGTTGGCCAAGAAAAGCACTTTTCTTAATGTAAGAAGTGTCTCATTTTCTTTTTTTTTTTTTTTTACCTGTGTTGTTACAAAACAGGTTCAGATTGCGGTGAGGAACATCCACTTGCCAAAGCCACTTTGGCTAAGTGCTCATTCAGTACCTGAGCCAAGATCAGGTGATGCTAAAACATAGAAATAAGCAACATGCCTTTGGCACCACCTCCTGTCGCACCTTGCTCTTCTGGTTGGAGCAGACTCTTGCCTTGGCTCCGGTTTCTGCTTATGTGTAGCCATATTTCCACAGGATATATTTTTATTGGAGCAGTAATTTCCATCACAAGTTTAATAATTTGGTACTTTGCCTTTTGCATGAAAGGGAAAAAAAAAAGCCCTGTATTATTTAAGCCCTGTATCATGTCCACCTAAGGAGCTCTTCCATGGGATAACCTTTTCCACGGCCCAGCCCCTCGTCCTTAGCGTCGCCATAATCTATGTTAGGAGCAGGGTTTCTCATTCCGAATGCTGTTGACATGTGTGGCTTTTTGTTATGAGGGACTTCTGTGCATTGTGGGATGTGTCACAGTACCCTGGCCTCTTTCCACTAAATGCCGGTACTGCCACCTCCCCCACCCTCCAGCTGTGACAGCCAACATGGCTAGAGACATTGCCAAGTACCCCCGAGGGCTGGGGGTGCAGTCGCCCCTGTTAAGAACCCCTGTTATGACTGTGGGGTAGGAGTCAGAGGGCCTGCGTTCTGAACACAGCTTGCGCTCCGTGAACTTGGGGAGGCGCCTGGCTCCTTTGAGACTAAACTGGGGAATGGAAATGACCATGATGCCCACCTCATACAGTCAGCTGTTAGCTGCGATCATGTGAGAAATGTGTGGTGGTGAAGATGGCTGTGTGTCCACTAACATTGTCCCCATCTTATTCCTGGACACAAAGCCCGTCTCCGTGTCTCAGCCTCCCATGTAGTAGGTGAGGTCAAATGACTGTTCCAGCGAATGGGATCTGAGTGGACATGGGGCGGGACAGGTCCATCCAAGTCCTCTGGAAGCGGACCGCCCTGATCTTTCCCCACCGGCCAGCTATTTGTAGGCTGTCGCAGGCTCTAGGGGAGGGGGAGCCACAAGGCAGAAGAAAACTGTGTCTCTCTCTGGCTGAATGGGGCATAACCAAACTCTACCAGCTACTGCTGACTGTCCTTTAAGGAAGTAGAGCATAAGCTTTCATTATGTTAAACTCCTACGGAAATGCGGGGGTTTATTTGTTACAGCAGCTAGGATGACACCAAGGACTATAAGTGCATAACAATACGTTGGGACCCCTTAGTCCAGTGATGGCGAACCTATGACACCCGTGTCAGAGGTGACACGCGAACTCATTTTTTTGGTTGATTTTTCTTTGTTAAATGGCATTTAAATATATAAAATAAATATCAAAAATATAAGTCTTTGTTTTACTATGGTTGCAAATATCAAAAAATTTCTATATGTGACATGGCACCAGAGTTAAGTTAGGGTTTTTCAAAATGCTGACACGCCGAGCTCAAAAGGTTCACCATCACTGGTCTAGGCTGATGAAATGCAGGTCAGGAGGGCCTGGTGGTGGCTGAACGGTGACCTGGGGCTGGAGAATTCCAGCGGAGGAATCTCCCCATCTTCTGCAACACAGCTCCGTCCGATCTCCATTGCAACAGCTGTCTTATTAGGGAGGATGGACTTGAACACCTGTGTGTCCAAGCACGAGGCTTAGGCCCCCAGCACCAAGGCCGCTCTGCCTGCTCTTGGCTGGTTTTCTAAGCTGCAGCCGGCTAGGCCGGGTTGGACAGAGAACAAGAGTGCAGTCGTCACCCTTGTCGCAGGGACTATTTCTTTGAGCGCTCACTGCGTTCCAGCCACCGTGTGAGGTCCCGTGCACCAACAGTGGCTTCAGTCTTCAGTCGTTGGGGTGTGACTTTTTCTAGGCCACAGGTGAAGAAACAGGTTCAGAAAAGTTAATGTTGAGGGACTTGCCTAAACTCGCAAAGTTAGTAAAAGTCTGGCCCAGGTTTGAGCAAAGGAAGTTGGACTTCAGAAGTCCTTCTCCCACGTTCTCTGCCCACTCCTGCACCCCCATTGACGTCACTAAACATGCACACCCCATCTGCCTGTGAAGTGAGAAGAGAAGGGGCGTGGACGCTGTGCCGATCGGTGACCTGACAGCACAGTCCAGGGGAGGGAAGGGGCTGTTTAGCAGGAGCTGGGAAGATGCTTATGTGGCGAAGAGAGCACAGACTGTGGGAAAGATGGGTCTGACTTTAATTCCCACCGCGGCCATCAACCAGAATTTGAGGTCAAGGTCACTCCCCTTTATGAACCTTAATGTCCTCCATGTTCAAACCTCCTATTTCTTAGGGTTCGTTGTGAATATAAATGAAACAACATGCAGGAGAGCAGCCAGCCTTGTTCTTGGCACGTCATAGAGACACTAGGGAATTAGGGATTTTAATCAACGTCTCCTCTGCCCCTCCTCCTCATAAGGTCACCCTTCCCCAGGTTGTTTGCATTTAAGAGGTTGCCAACCTCTAAGCTAGAATACCAGCTTCAGGAGGGAACAGCCAGGCACTCAGGAGGAGGGTGTGGTGTGGAGGCGGAGGGGGGGTGTGGCGGGGGCGGGGTAATTTGCATAAATGATAGCTCCTCATAAGTGCATGGCTCATTTTGTTAGGGAGCTCCGTCATCTGTTAACCGCCAAGTTCAGGAATCTTTTTGTCTGGGGGGAAATAACCCTCTAGCCCAGGGGAAGCCAGGGAGAGAGCCGGGTGCACACCCAGGCGGCGAGGGCGTGTGCATGCACACAGTTCCCATGGGGACCCTGCGCCCCGGTCCCCAGCATGTGGGTCCCTCCCTGAGGTGCCTCCGTGCTGGGGCGGGGAATGAATGGGCTTGTTCTACTCCTGGATCGAGGAGATTATTCATCATGGTCTCTTTTCTTTCTTTTTTTAATCTTTATTGTTGAAAGCCTTACAGATGTCCCCTCTTCCCCCCATTGACCTTTTCCAGCCCGCCCCTGCCCCCACCCAGGCCTTCACCACCTACTGTCTGTGTCCATGGGTCATGCATAGGTGCATACGAGGTCTTTGGTTGATCTCTTTATAGATCCAGAGACAGAGAAGCATGGAACAGACTGGAACCTCAGAGGGAAGGAAGGTGGGGAGGGCGGTGAGGATGGTGGGAAGAGATCAACCAAAGACCTCTTTTCTCTGTTCACGTGCGTTCCTGCAGGGCCCTGAGGAAGCGCTCTTCCTGTAATGGCTTTCGGAGGGACCCCTCTCCACTTCCCACGGCTTCCCGTCCTTCAGTGCACACACTCCGTCCTGGCCCCTTAGAAACACACCCGACTCGTGTTCATGAAGCACGTGTTGGACGTTACGTCGCCTCTCCGTATTCCTCAGTCATTGCCTTTACCTCTAATTCCATGAGACTCCGCATCCCCGTGTTCCCTTCCCCTTCACCAGCGAGCGGCTTTCTCCCACCTGTTGCTGGGACAACCGGCACCGGCACCGGCCTGGTGTTCATTAACTCCCTGAAATCGCAGGCCAGGCAATCAATACCCAGTGTATGGACCTGGCTGGAGTGTTGTCATTAAATTTGCAGTCACTTTCTTTGCAGCCTCGCCTGCAATCTGCAAGCTGGGCCATGGGTTTCTGTTCCCGACACAATGGTCTGTTCGCGAGCTGGGCCGACCCTTCTCCTTTGGGCCTTTCTCCATCAGCCCAAATGCTGTTGAATGAGGAGTGGCCACGGCACATGATCAGTTAAAATAATAATAAAAAATAAACAAAACTTTAGACTATCAGGAGGGTTGAGCTTCTGCCAGTGAAGTCTCCTCCCGCCCCTCCCCCGGCTGGATGTGTTTTGTGTGGGATGAATCCAGAAGACGGGGATCAGGAGGACCCTGTGTGAGACATCCAGGGAGGGAGGGTGAGAAACACGGGTACTGGGTGTGCACCCTCCTCTGTGCTGCTCAAGGTAAAGACGCAAGCAGACGCCCTTCCCCACCCATGTTCTTGGGAAAGATGTGTCCCAACAGAATTGAACTGTGTGTTCGTAGAAGGACCCCTCCAGGCCCGGCTGGCGTGGCTCAGAGGTTGAGCATCGACCTATGAACCAGGAGGTCCCAGTTCGATCCCAGGTCAGGGCACAAGCCTGATTGTGGGCTCCATCCCCAGTGTGGGGGTGAGAGAGGCAGCTGATCAACGATTCTCTCTCATCATTGATGTTTCTACCTCTCTCCCTCTCCTTTCTTCTCTTAAATAAAAAAAAAATATTTTTAAAAGAAAAAAGAAATCCCAAATAGGAATTCACTAGATAGCAATGCATGAAGGAAGGAAGGTAGGAGCAATTTAGGGCCATAACCAGGATTCCAAATGTTCCTTCAAAACGGTGGAGAGGCCGCCAGCCACTTACTCATGTGCTTCAAGAGCCATTTCCCAAGAACGCTGGGGAATCCAACTGAAGTCATTCTTGGGGGCTTGGAATGCCCGTAGGGAACAAGAGCGGGATTTTCTTACGGGGACACCTGCCTGAAAATTCCTCCTCTCTGTCCACGTCTCACATTCCCAATAAACCGAAACCGAATGAGAATATATTCATTTCCCTTCAAAGGCAACGGTAGAATATTGTATTGGAAGAGCTTCAGCGAATAGAAAAAAAAGATGTGTCCCCCGGTGAAAATAGAGTCATCATGCTGGAATTTGAGGATATTTCCCTTGATAGTAAAGTTAATATATATTTTTTTTTATTGCTTAAGATGATTTCCTGATGGGAGGCACTGTGTCTGTGGAGGTACTTTGGCTAATTTATTCGAGTCCAGTTAGAGAATTGAGTCCACTTCATTGTAGCTCGGGGATGGCTGGCCCTTCACAGCTGCTTATTCTCTAGTTGCGTCGTTCGATCAACACTCCCTCCCACTCACGGCTTCTTCACATTTGTCGCGGCTTCTAGACTCAGACAAACATGTTAGGCAGGAAGTGAAATCTATGCAGGAGCAGTGATGGCCGAGTGACGTGAGGCCCAGTTGCCCAACCTTTTGGGGAGAGATGAAGGAGTGTCACAGGTGAAGAAGTGGTCAAGACCTTATGCCAGAAACCCCTACCTCTAACCTGCCCCCTCCCCCACCTCAGGAGGCCTGGCTCCAGGCTGGGCAAGACTTCTGGAATCTTGGGGAGCTGAGAATTGTCTTAAAAGAACACTAAGCTGAAAACAAAAATCATGCACCTTGTTGGTCCTCTGTCTTGTCCTTGCCTTTCCATGCACATCCATGGTTTCGCATGATTTCCTCCCCCTTTCTTACCTGCCAGAGCACCGGCCTGTGTGCATTCGCCAAGTGTGCTTGCTGCTCTGTCCTTACGACCCAGGTTGAGTGTGGCCGTCAACACACTCTAACTCGATTCTCGGGTGCAGTAGTGACCTGGGAGCGTTTGGGGTGGGCTCAGGGCTCATCTCCACAAACCGGGGCAGAGTAGCTGCAGGGATAATAAAACAGCACGTAATGTATGTATACAATGCCAACCAAGCACAAGGCCCTTGAGTCGACACGGGTTTGAGCTTCCATATCTGCTTATCTGAAGCACTTGAGAACATTTGTTAAAAATAGATTTAAAAAATGTATGCAGATTCTGATTGAGCAGGTTTGGGATGAGGCACAAAACCCTGCAAGAGGATGATTCAAAACCTGGACCTAGAGCCCTATCCGGTTTGGCTCAGTGGGTAGAACGTCAGCCCTGCGGACCAAAGGGTCCCCGGTTCGATTCCGGTCATGGGGACTCACCTCGGTTGCAGGCTCCTCCCCGGCCTGGGCCCTGGTCAGGGCTTGTGCAGGAGGCAACCAGTCGATGTGTTTCTCTCACATCCTTGTTTCTCTCTGTCTTTCCCTCTCTCTTCCACTCTCCCTAAAAATCAATGGAAAAATATCCTCAGAGGAGGATCAACAACAACAACAAAAAAAAAACCCCACAGAAACCCTGGAGTAAAGCCTGTCTCCTGGGGAGCATCAGTGGAACAATATCCTCAGAGGAGGATGAACAACAACAAAAAACGCCACAGAAACCCTGGAGTAAAGCCTGTCTCCTGGGGAGCATGTGAAAATGCAAGTTCTGCTCTCGGCCTGAGGGAGGCACAAGACTGCGTTTCTGACAAGTGCCTCAGCGAGGACGCTCCCATCCTTCTGGATGCGAGGAATCAGAACAAGCGTGTGACCAGCCAGGCTCCTTCCAGGTCCCTGTTCTGCCTCTGCAGACATGCCCCTCTCAGCCACATAGGCCAGTGATGGCGAACCTATGACACGCATGTCAGAGGTGACACGCGAACTCATTTTTTTGGGGATTTTTCTTTGTTAAATGGCATTTAAATATATAAAATAAATATCAAAAATATAAGTCTTTGTTTTACTATGGTTGCAAATATCAAAAAACTTCTATATGTGACACGGCACCAGAGTTAAGTTAGGGTTTTTCAAAATGCTGACACGCCGAGCTCAAAAGGTTCACCATCACTGACATAGGCGGTTCCTACCGTTTGAGAGACGTGTCAATGACCAGCAAGACCTTTCTTTTATCGAGTCACAGTGTCCATATCAGTAACTTCTAGAAGGCAGTGCCGTAGAGTGTGGAAGAGTGAGCTCTGGGGACAGGGGCCTGGTTTGGATACCGGCTCTGGCGCTGCTGGCTTTGTGACTTTGGGTGAATACATGGCCTTCGCATGTTTATCGCTCCCGGCAGTGCCCGCCGGGAAGGGTCACTGTGCATTGAAATAGCGCTCGTCCATGTTCCGATCGAGTAAGGTTAGAGCGATGCCCGGCACCGAGGAAGCACGGAAAGCCTTTGGCCATCGGCGCACTTGCCGTTCGGGCAGAATGGCTCTGACGTCAGTTCTCTTTCATTTCCCACCCGGAGCCGTCAGCCAGGCAGCAGCCCATAAAGCGCTGCGAAGCCAGAAGTGGTGACGTGCCCCGTCCAGCATCCGCCCACCTTGCCGACCGTCACGCCCCGGTGGGCTGGTCCCCATGTGCTCTGCCTCACGTGACTCAGGACAGACAGATACGAATAAAGCCGCAGTTCGTGGAAGAGGGATTTTCTTCCAGGGACCCAGCAATTGGATGGCAAGCCATGGTGGTTTCATAGTAAGTTCAGGAATTTCAACCCCTGGCCCCAAGCAGTGGAAGCTGAAAGCACTGGGTTTTCTTTTCTTCTTAAAAAATTACTAAATATTTTGGACAGACAAAAATAGACAGTGAATATTACAACAAATACCTATATACCTGCCTCCAGCATAAGAAATAGGATGTGAGTAACACTTAAAAGCTCCCTGTGTTCCCCCCAGCTTCTTTTTCAAAGGCAACCACTCTTCAGAATTTAGTGTTTCTCACTTTCACATATTTAGATTATTCTTTAACTATAAACATATGTATTCCTAAACAACGTAAGGTATTATTTTGCATGTTTGAATTTGTGTATTATGTATACTTCTACAGTTTTCTTTTTTTCTCCCCTCTACATTATAGTTGTGAAATGCATTCAGGTAGCTCCCTGTAGCTCTATTACTCATTTTCACTTCCCTCTAGTATTGCACTGTATTTATTTCTCATTCTTCTGAGTGACAAACTCTTACTTCCTGTGGAGTGGGGAGTCACTGTGTCCTCCTCACACATTTTTCCCCAGCCTATCGTTTATAGCTTGAATTTAGTTCTTGGGGTCTTGATTCTAGAATTCAAAGACCTTTGGTTTTCTGGCTCATGTAGTTGAAAAGTGATGGCTCTCAATATTTTTTGTTTTGTTTTTGTTGTCTGTTTCTCTCCTTCCTTCCTCGCCCCCTTCCTCCCTCACTCCCTTCCCTATACATTTAAAACATGTATTCAAAACTTCAGTTCACTCCCTGCCCCCAGGCTGTGTAAGCCTCCTCTTTCACCCACCAATCAGCTATGTCTGTTGATGAATGGAATCAGAAGAGTGATGAATAGGAGGATATGGGAAGAAAGAATTGGATAAGCCCTGGCCAGTGTGCTCAGTGGTTAGAGGGTCAGCCTCACACTAGAGGGTCTCGGGTTTGATTCCTGGTCAAGGGCACGTGCCTGGGTTGCAGGTTCCAACCCTGGCTCCAGTTGAGGAGCATGAGGGAGGCAACCAATGGATGTGTCTCTCTCACATCCATGTTCCTTTCTCTTTCTCCCTTCTCCCTCCTCCCTTCCACTCTCTCTAAAAACCACTGGAAAAAATGTCTTTGGGTGAGGATTTAAAAAAAAAAGAAAGGAAGAAAAGATTGGCTGAGAAAAGCAACCTCAGTCAATTTTTGAAAATAACATCGGCCACACTGATGAGGACAGATAAACTGGCACCGACAACCACAGGTGTAATGAGCGGTGGGTAATGTCCTCCCTCGCAAACCTACTGCATATGCCTGTCACCTAGGTTCTGTAGGCCTCTTGCCACAGGCCTGAGGTGTGAGCTAAGAGTCTGCATTCTCACCAAGGTCCCGGGAGAAGCAGGGCTGCTGGGCCGGGCCAGGCTTTGAACAGGAAGCGTCTACAGCCCAGGCACACGTTTGTCTCCGACCTGAGTTTGAATCTTGGCTTGTTGTTTTCATTCTCTCGGGGGACCCTGGGAAAATTACTTTCCCTGGGCAGGGGCTCTGGTTCTTGGCTGCACACTGCAGTCATCTGGATACATTTAAAAATCCAGTACCCAGGCTGTACTCCAGATTAATCAAATCAGAGGACCTGGGGATGGGACCCAAGCAGCCGTCGTCGTAAAACTGTGCAGGTGACTTCGACGTGCGGCCAAGCCTGAGCAGCGCTCCTCCAGGCGGGGGTTCCCAGCGTAGCATCCGCCAGACTCCCCTCGAGGGCTGATCGCAACAGACTTCCCGTCCCTCACCCAGGGTTCCCGATTCTGGGCATTTTCCTTTCTAACCAGTTCCCAGCTGATGCTGATGTTGCTGGTCCTGCTCTTAGGACTTGAGGTCTCGCCAGTAAAATGGGTGTAACCCGTCTTGTATGACCCATTGGACGGTCAGTGAACTAAAACGTTGAGTATGATATTGGTGCTTAATAGACTATCAAGAGAGTGGTTGCTTTCTATTATTATCAATAGTAGGAGTATGTCCATGATTCAGTTAGGTGTTTAGTTAGTCATTAGATAGTTTGCCCATCGTGTTGGTGAGGTTACTCTCACTCACATCTTTGTGTCATAACTTCGTAAAGAATGACTTCCAAGCGTGGTTAAATGTGTGCCATCACCTCTCAGAGGGATTTAACGCGTCCTCCGGTTACAATGATGTTCTTCTCAGGGACTAGCCTTGTGTAAGTTTTCCAGACCACGTGGATACATACCCAGGGCTTAAGAAGTACACAACCTGCCCTATCTGGTTTGGCTCAGTGGATAGAACATCAGTCTACAGACTGAAGGGCCCCAGGTTCGATTCTGGCCAGGGGCACATACCTTGGTTGCAAGCTCTGTTCCCAGCTTTTGTTGGGATGCATATAGGAGGCAACCAATCTCTCTCTCCCCTCCCTCCCTCCCACTCTAAAAATCAATGGAAAAATATCCACGGGCGAGAATTAGCAACAACAAGAAGAAGTATATAGCCTATCTGCGTGTGTCTGATAACTCTATCATGATCCTTTTTGGGTTCCTTTTCCCAAGAAGAACGCTATAGGCCGTGCCCTCCTGGGGGCAGAACCATTCTGGCTACATTCACTGTGGGGTGAGCGGCAGCTGTTGATCTTGCCTGCAGCACTGTGAGTCATGCAGACAGTACAGTGTCCGGGCGCCTTCTCCGAAGACGGCCCAGAGTTTGGACTTGAGCTCCATGCGAATGGCATTATAAACGTGCCATGCTCGTCCTGACAGCACCGAGAGCACTGGGGTAAACATTTGTGTTTGGGAAAAAAGTGTCTTTGAAGAATTGGGGTTGTTTTAAAGCTTTCCTTGACCCAAAAGCATTGGGTTCCTTCATGTCACACTTACCAGTTCCTGGTCCATTTCTAACGTTAAGCTTCAAAAGGAGAATTGGAACGAAAAGGTTAATTCTTGTTTCAAATGGACACGTGTCCCCTCTGAAGGATAAGAGCTTCATTGGCAGATGCTTCACTCTAGACAGGAGGTTTGGGCTTTGATGTGACTGTGGTACCTCAGGTTTGTTGTCTAAGAGAAGATGGTAATTATCACGAAGCAATTGCTGGGTTGAGTTGGCCAATAATTCAGAAGGCACTTGGAGCCTAGTTGAGGGAGGCTCAGAGCCGAGGCGTGTTGCTGTGGTGTGAAACCGTCCGAGATAAACGTCTCTGAGGTCTCTAACTCCGACGTGGGTGCCATTCCACCTCTGGAGTCCAGGCAGCTGCCCCTGGTCAAAGCTGTGTGTTTATTAGGCTCCACTTTACTGCCGTAGGACATTGAAGTCTTCATTGTTCTGGAGTGAAACCTGAGCTGGGAGGAGGGACTGCCCATTAAGGAGAGGTTAATGCCCCATGTCCATTTGCACACTCAGTCTGTGTCTGTGCTGCAGTAACCAATGTTGTGGCTACGTTTTATAAATGGCCTTTTAAAGGGGTGATAGAATGCTGAATGGCATGTACACACCAATATTGATTTTTAAATAATGTACTAGGAAGATGCTTTTGTAATAACAATAGTATCAACAATAACCATACAGTCATAACAGTGATTCTGGTATATTGAGTATCCCCTATATGCCAGGTCCTTGTATATGTGATATCCAATTCTCACAATGACTCATGGTGGCCAAAATAATAAATGAAATAATCTTGAAAAAGAATAATGTTGCAGGACTCACACTTTGATGTTACAACTGCCTACAGAACTACAGTGATCAAGGATGTCACACCACTTCAGTGAGGAAAAGAATAGCCTTTGACAAATGGTGCAGGGGCAGCTGGATAGCCACACATGCAGAAGAATAAATTCAGACCTTTACTTCACAACATAGTCAAAAATTTACTCAAAATGGATCCGAGACCTAAATGTAAAAGCTAAAACTTTAAAATGCTCAGAAGAAAACATGGGTATAAAACTTTCTGGCCTTAAACTAGTCATTGCATTTTTTTGACATGTACCAATAGCACAAGCAACAAAAGAAAAAAATAGATAAATTGGCCTTCTTCAAAATTTTGCGTCAAAGATCACTGTTCAGAAAATGAAAAGACAACCTACACAAGGGGAGAAGATATTTGCAAATCTCATGTATGATAAGGGACTTGTATTTAGAATTTATCCAAACTCCTACAACTCAATAACAAAAAACCACATAACCCAATTGAAAATGGGCAAAGGATCTGAATTTTTAGGTGCCAATCAGCATACAAAGTTCTAAATGATATGATCTAAAGAAAATGTTTTCGCCCGGCCGGCGTGGCTCAGTGGTTGAGCGTCGATCTACGAACCAGGAGGTCAGGGTTCGATTCCCGGTCAGGGCACATGCCCAGGTTGTGGGCTCCATCCCCAGTGGGGGTTGTGCAGGAGGCAGCCGATCCATGATTCTCTCTCATCATTGATGTTTCTCTTTCTCTCTCTCTCCCTCCCTTCCTCTCTGAAATAAATAAAAATATATATTTTTTAAAAAGAGAATGTTTTCATTGCTCAGCGATGATTTTAAAGACACAGGAGAAAGGGAGCGCTTCTCAGTTTTCTGGCCCAACACGGGTTCTGCCTTGGTTTTTGAACATCTTCCACAGTGCGTCACCCTGGGGTGAATCTGATTAAGTGGGCGCTGTGCTGCATATACATTGTGGATCTGCCGAACATGTAAGTGTCTTCATAGATAACCTCCTTAGTCCTTGAGACAGAAAGTGATGGAGAAGAAGGAAGAGTTTTTAAGATTTGTGAAAACCGAATAAGGAACAGAGGAGGCAGATATATCCACTTAATTAAAAAAAGAATGAGTGGCTTTCTGAAATGAGAAGACTTTCTGAGCTGCCTGGTTAAGCATTTCCACATGGAATGAAGGGCACACGCTTATTTGATTCTCACTCCAGCCTCGGCCACATGACAGTCTGGTTGATTCCCTTTTTTCCTACTTGGCTGGCGGTGGGAATGTATGGACAGTCAATAACTTCTGAGCTTTTCCTCTGCACATACACACCTAATGAGGGTCTGTCTTCCTTCTGTAGTTACCTCAGCAATAGATATTAGATGGTCCCCAGGGAAAAGCCGTATTTAATTACTGTTGCCTCGGAGAGCTTTGTGAGGAAACATTTCCTCGATGGGCCTTGTAGATGCCCAGGCTCCGTTCTGGGTTTCACTCATGCCATCAGTGCCGGGGGACAGAGGGCTGAGCAAGGCCACTCAGAGATCTGGTGGTAACCGGGAGGCGAGGCCACCGCTTTATTTCTAAGATAAAGCCCCAGGCAGGACGCCAAGGACAGATGGAGATCATCCAAGTGTCCCCAGGTTTATGACAGGTTGTCCTCTCCCTACCAGAATGAAGGGGGAGGTGGCAGTGAAGTCAGGTTCTTCTGGTGCAGAAACGAAGAAAAAGGAACACGGGAGGCTTGGAACCCCTCTTGAGACTTCCTTATTATCTTTGTTTAATATTTTACAAATACTTTAAAAATATACATTTTCATTGATTTCAGAGATGAAAAGAGAGATAGAAACATCCATGATGACAGAGAATCATGGATCAGCCGTCTCCTGCACGCCCCACACTGGGGATCAAGCCCACAACCCGGGCACGTGCCCTGACCGGGAATCGAACCATGACCTCCTGGTTCATAGGTTGATGCTCAACCACTGAGCCACAGCAGCCAGGCTACAAATACTTTTTAAGGATTTGGTTTTTCACATTGTGAAAAACTTGACAACTAGAAAGTAGTTAACAATGTAGAAAACCCCTAGCACCCTGAGCAGTCACTGTTGTGTGGCATTTGTTTCCTTTCAGTCTTTTTTCTTTTTTTTAAACATGGCTGATTATTTTATATATAATGTGTACCTTCAGTTTCACTTCAGTCTTCACAAACATCATCCGAATGCCTACAAAACAGATTCTTTAGATACAGCTTAAGTTAATTATTCATTTCCTTTTCAGTGTTCATTTTTCGAGAAAGTGGTAATGACAGTTTTTTTGAGTCCTCATCAAATAGTGATAGCGTACCTCTTATTTTTTAAAAAATATATTGATTCCAGAGAAGAAGGGACAGGGAGAGGGAGTTACAAACATCAATGATAGGAATCACTGATCAGCTGCCTCCTGCATGACACCTACTGGGGATCGAGCCTGCAACCCGGGCACGTGCCCTGACCGGGAATTGAACCTTGACCTCCTGGTTTGTGGATTGATGCACAACCACTGAGCCACATCAGCTGGGCTACACCTCTTCTTTCTATTTGCTGAATCTACACTCACCTAAATATCCCAAACCGTCATTGACGTTTTGTTAAGGGTGTGTGTGGGGGGCGGGCTCTGCACAAGAGATTCAGCATCCAGAAGGGGAGACCCGGGGTTAATAGTGGACCGAGTTTTATGCATTTTAATTACTGGAAGACCCAAATTAGATTCTCAGGTAAAACAGCATCAGGTATTAACAGGGGCCAGGAGGTCAAAGGCGCCAGCGCCCTGCCAGCTCTCCCAGCCGCCAGTGCTCTAATTGATTAAAGCGTCACAGGCGAATGTTTTTCTAAGTGTGTCGCCGCGTTGCTGCTGGTTAGGTGCCGCGTTTTCTTGCTCCTGTAAAACATGCTGAAATAATTGGGTTACTGAGGATCACGGGGAAAAAGAATGTCTTCCACGGGTATGATGTCCAAATATTTTAAAGGAAAACATTCAAGATGCCTCTTTCATCGCCTGCAAATTTTCCGTCTTACTCTTTTCCTTTGTTCACTCTCTAACTCCTTGCTGCATTGCTAACAGGCAGGAGGAGTCTGATTTCTCTGTGGTGTCAACCGAGCAATACTTGAATGCCTAGGTAGCCGAGACATTTCCCTGGAGGTCTTCGAGATGGAATATCGATATGGATATGGAGTATCAGAGTGAGAAAGCTTGCTCAAGAATCTATAGATGTCACAGCTTTCTAGTGGGAGCTGTGGGGATGAGAGAAGGAGCCCATGCAGGAGACCGTTGGTTTTAGGGTTCCATTTCTGCCTGTGTTGGTCATCTACCTCCACCAAGCTTTACGTTCTTTATCTGTAAAACACAGGAAGTTGGATTATGATCTCAACAGCCCCTTCTTGCTTCAGTTTGCTGTGAGAAGAAAACTTCTCTCCTCTAGTTGCCTGGAGAGAACAAAAATCTTATACATTAATAAAAAAACACACACCATGGAACCATAGAGCACGCACCGTTACCTATGGGTGAAGGGAAATAGGAAATCACTAGGAAGCTGGTGGAGGGTGCATCTTAAAAGGTTTGGTGGTCATTGTCTGGTGGGAGGGAATGGAAATTAATTGACTTGCTTGTTGCTCCCAAGGGGAGATCCATGAGAGATTGCCTGTCTTGTTCTCAAGTGTATCTTTGTGTTGCAGGAACTATTCTAGGCACTAAAGTTGTCAATAGATACGTGTTGAGGAAATGCACAGGTCGAGGGGCTGAGTAATGAATAGATTTGCCAGTGGGAGAAATTTATAGTATGACATGCAGGTCTATCCAGTTACTATCTGTCAGAGAGGAAAGGCATTCTTAGCAATTACCCTCACCTATTAATTGCCTTCATGCCCGAGGACTGAGATGGAGGCGGGTCTATGTGATGGTCCATTATGAACTAGAGTTATTTTTTAATTGACTGGATGGCAACTAGATTGACTTTCAGGGATGCAGTCCAAGCATTGAAAAGATTGGAAATACTAAATTGGTTCTACTCTCCATTTTAAAATTCCTCACTTAAATAAATCCTAAATCGTATTATTCCCATATCTATCTATGCATCCTTTTTTTAAAAAAAAAAATTGAGTATTTTTTAAGTACAGTTTCAGATTTACAGAAACATTGAGAAGATAGTATAGAGGTCCCCATATTCTCCACCCAGTTCCCTGTGGTTAACCTCTTACATTAGCATGATGCCTCTGTTGCAACTAATGAACCCATATGGACACATTAACGAAAGTCCATAGTTTATTCAGATTTCCTTAGTTTACACAGCGTCTTTTCTCATTTCCCAGCATGTTTTCTAGGAGACCACATTACAGTGCATGTTCATGACTTTAGGTTCCTCAGGGCGTGACACTTTCTCAGACTTTCTTGACCTCAACCTGGACAATTTTGAGGAGACCTGGTCAGGCATTCTTGTCCAGTGGTCCCCAGGTGGAGTTTATCTGATATTTTCTCATGATTAGACCAGAGTAGTGGGTTTTGGGAGAGGAAGGCTACAGAGGGAAGGGCCGTTCTCACACACAATATCAAGGGTACATATCATTAACATGACTCATGGCTGTTGGTGTTGACTGATCACCTGGCGGAGGTAGTGTATGTCAGGTGTCTTAGCTGTAAAGTGCCTTTCCCCCTCCTTTCTTTCTGATTTTTAAAAAATATATTTTTTGTTGATTTCAGAGAGGAAGAGAGAGACAGAAACATCAGTGACGAGAGAGAATCACTGATTGGCTGCCTCCTGTGCGCCCCACACTGGTGATCGAGCCCACAACCCCGGCCTGTGCCCTGACTGGGAATCGAACCATGACCTCCTGGTTCATAGGTTGACGCTCAACCACCGAGCCACGCCGGGCGGGCTGTGCTCTACTTTCTTGAGGGCAGAGTAATTACATAAGTGATTTGCAATTTTTCTGAATAAGAAATCTGTCTCTTCTCCCCCATTACTCATTTTGCTCAGCCATTTATACCAGTGTAGACTCAAGGATGTTTATTTTATACTTGGAGTTATAACCCAATAGTATTTTATTGATATTGCTACCCACGTCATTCCAGCATTGGCTGTTGGGAGCTCTTTTAGTTGGCTTCTGTGTGCCTCTGCTACGCCCCCATCCATGTGGGGTTTTGTTTTGCTGAGCCATTTCTCACAACCCGCTATTAGGAGATGCCCTAGCTCATTG
>NW_005370423.1:1585491-1619375 GCF_000412655.1 Myotis brandtii
TCCTAGAACCAGTGACTTCTCCAAAAATGGACCTCCTTTAAAGAGTCTACTTTCTTCCTTCCGAGGGAATGTTTTGGTTTTTATTTTCAGCCCTAAAGCTATGCTCAAAACCTTTTTATTGTTCACTTCTCTGTATGTCAGTGCAGACGCACAGGCATTAGAAGAAAGTTTTCAGGTTCCATTACTGAATAAAGAGTTTAGAAATAGACTTGCGATTTCTCTTCTGAGGCTCCTCTATCACCCGTGGCAAACGCCGCAGCTTGTTAACAAGAACGCTGCTGCCCGGAGAGGGCTTAGAAACGCCAATTAGAGTCAGATCATTTATTTATAAATGTACGCATCCATTTCACGTTGTGTCATGGGGCAGAGCCTGCCTGGCCCCTTTCACTGTGGAGATTAGTGAGCTGGGCAGACAAATGACATCTTCTCCAAGTGACATTTCTGGCTTCCACAGCCACTCCCCCTCCCCCCCCATGGCTCCCACCTCTCTTGGTTTCACGGAGGGCAGGCTGTTTATTGCATTTAAGGATTGTTTTCCATGGAAAGAAGAAGAGCTGGGTTTCCCTGGGTTCAGTAATGGGTGTGAAGAGACAGTTTAGGCACACAAGGAGGATCATTTTAACCCTGGGCGAGTTCTTGAGTTGCTTAATTGAGTGATATTTTCTAAAAAGTGGCAAAATAGGAACACACATTCTTTCCTAATCATTCTGGGTCTAGGCCTTGAGAGGGAAGCCTTTCTTTGGTCACATGTAGACTTTGAAAGAGCAAAGGTAACGTCCGATGGGATTCTCCGGGGGTGCTGTCCGGCTAGGGAGCAATTCCTTTTGGCCTCGGGCAAAAGTGTACATTCAGATCCGGGACAAAGCGAAGCCACCTCCGGCGGCCGCCTTGCTGCCGGGGACGTGGCCTATTAGAATCCTCTGTTGTGGCAGCTGGGACTGCACCGCAGTGGACTGGCTAGAAGAAATGTAAAGCCACCCTCCTCACCCCCAAGTCAGGCAGCCAGTGAGTTATTCAAGGTGAACTCCATGAACACCACCACCTGTCAGTCTCCTCCACACGCTTGGCCATTTAAACACTGGTGGCAGCGGCACTTTAGCCACTTCTGAAACACGCCGCAAGACGCACTAGGACAGTGGTTCTCAACCTTGGCTGCACATTAGAATCACCTGGGAATCTTTTTAAAATCCTGATTTCCGGGCCCCATCCTCCGGAAATTCTGTTTCTTTGTTACTAATGTTGTGGCCCCACCCCATAACAAAGAAACAGAATTTCCGGAGGATGAGGCCCAGAAATCAGGATTTTAAAAAGATTCCCCGGTGATTCTAATGTGCAGCCAAGGCTGAGAACCACTGCCCTAGGAGAAGGGAGAGAGAGGTTCCTGCTTCCTACCCAGACATCAGACGGACTTTTCAGTAGCGGTCACAGCTTTTAGTTTCATAGACACTTCGAATAAACTTTGTGTGTAAATGTGAATGTCCCTCTAAAGGAAAAAAAGAAGAGGTTTTTTTAAAAAAAAGATAAATTGGCCCAGCTGGCATGGCTCAGTGGTTGAGCATCGACCTAGGAACCAGGAGGTCAGGGTTCGATTCCCAGCCAGGGCACATGCCGGGGTTGCAGGCTCGATCCTCAGTGTGGGGCGTGCAGGAGGCAGCTGATCCATGATTACTGTTATCATTGATGTTTCTATCTCTCTTTTCTTCTCCCTTCCTCTCTGAAATCAATAAAAATATATTAAAAAAATATAAAAAGATAAATTGTTTAAAACACCAGAAAGCTATTGATTTGGTTTATTGAGATCTGAGAGCTCTGCATTCACGCTGCCTGTAGCATCCTTTAAAATTTTTTTTTTCAACTTGATGAGTCATTTGCCATAATCTTCAAAGTTCCTCTCCATATACAGAATGAGATGCCATTACGATGGGAATTGCTAGCTGCCATTTGCTGGGTTAAGCTCCACTGGTCTAATTATATTCCACGCGAGCTGTGAAGTAATCACTAGCTCTAACCTGGGTTCAGGTGAGCTCACCTTATCTTGTGAACAGCCTCTTCGTTATGGAGGGCTCTGCTTCCCAATGCACCATCAATCAGGGGACATTTCTGGTGACATCAGCTTTCTGAGCTTCCTTAGCGGGAGTTCAAGTTCACGGGTCTCCTGGGGCTCGGGTGTGGGGTGGGTGGATGAGATGTGATGAGCGGCGGGGGTCTCTCACCATTCCCACTGAGTGACCTGGCGGGTGGAGTCCAATGGCAGGGCTGTTCAACCGAAAGGCCTCCTTTACAACCCGCCCATTCCCAGGTAGAGCTTGAGAGTCACTCACATTAAAGCTTTCTCCAGGTAGAATGTACATAATGGTGCAAGGCAGCGTGTGTGACAGTCTCCTGGCAGGATTCATCCATCAGCCCAGCCTTTTGTGTGTGTGTGTGTGGGGGGCGGGGGGGGGGATAAAGGGCTTTGCATGACTCGAGTAAGGGTTTACGTCTTGGGAATCTTGGGTTAGTAGACATATATCCTCTGAGTTATTTTTTATTAATGGCTCTTTGGGGAGAAAAGGTGGTAAGAAAATTCCCCCTCTTGGACCATGGATTTATTACTAAAAGCCCATATCGAATCTCTCAATCCGTTAAGTACTCTGTGTTACTATCCATCATAGGTGACTATCTTTGGGGAAACAGTGACGGAGCGCATAAGACAGACAATACTTTGTGGATAGAAGCCATTTAGTCCACTGTGCCCCATCTCATGTTTTGTCTTGTGTGTGTGTGTGTGTTTTTTTTTAACCAAGAATGATCATGCAGCTAAATATTCGGTCAACTGCTATTTATGAGTGTATTTGCTAATATTTTAGCAATTTTCAAAGAGTAAAGAACAATGAAATAGTCACAGCTTTAAATTATCCTCAATTTGCAGCACTCCTCATAAGCTAAACGTAGCTAGTGTTTCCTGGGTGCTCGGTATGCTCTAGACCCCTATTAACGTTATCTCCCTGATGGTTCTCCATTTCCCTCTGAGGTAGGGGCACATGTTGGTTTCAAGTTAATGAATTGATAATTGAGACTCGGAGACATTAGGTATTTTGCCCAAAGTTACACAGCTATTCAGTGATGGGGCCAGGATGGGAACCAAGGCAGGCTGCCTGTGCTTTTTGGTTGTTGTTGCTAATCCTCGCCCGAGAGTGGAAGAGAGAGGGAGAGACAGAGAGAAACACCGATGTGAGAGAAACACGTGCATAAGCCATGGTCAGGATGACCAGGGCCCGGGCCAGGGAGGAGCCTGCAACCAACGTTTGTACCTTTGACCAGAATCGAACCCCATACCCTTAGATCTGCAGGACTCTGCTCTACCCACTGAGCAAAACTGGCTAGGGCTGCCAATGCTTTTGACTGTTACTCTAAACCCGTGGTCGGCAAACCACGGCTCGCGAGCCACATGTGGCTCTTTGGCCCTTTGAGTGTGGCTCTTCCACAAAATACCACGTGCGGGTGCGCACGTACAGTGCGATTGAAACTTCGTGGCCCATGCGCAGAAGTCAGTATTTTGTGGAAGAGCCACACTCAAGGGGCCAAAGAGCCGCATGTGGCTTGCCAGCCGCGGTTTGCCGAGCCGCAGTTTGCTGACCACTGCTCTAAACTGTCTGCCAAATGATGTAAATTGCCATGGTGGTCTAGTCTGACCTTTCTCTAATATTGTGGATATAGGCCAGCTTCTGCTTCATCAACACATCCTAGGAATCTCTCTGGGTCTCAAGATAGTCCTTTGTTATAAAACAATCATTTTTTATTTTCTAAAAATCTCCCTTCTTGTTGTCTTTATCTGGTGCTTCTGGATTTGTCTCTGAGACGAGTATATAGGGAAACCCTCTGGGGACAGGAGAGCGGGGTGTGGGGATTGAGTGGTTTTGTTTTCATCATCGTTCTAGGAAAGGCCCAGCCTGCTGTGCGGGAGCCCCATATGCATGTAAGGTCACCATCATGGCCCTTCAGCCCGCCCCTCACTTATCCAGGCCTAGCATCATCAGTCCCTACAAGGATCTCTCACGGGAAATCATCAAGACAGTCAGCATCAGACCCAACAAGCCACTGAGTCCTCGTGGAGACCTGTCATATGGTTTCCGGTTTATCGTTGGGACAACTGATGCTCAAATCAAGCAGGTTACCTGCTCAGGCCTGGTAGACGGCAGAATTGAACTCCAAACACAAGTCCATCTGACTCCACGCCTTCGTTCCCACTGCGATGCTCCTGCTGGCAGCCCGCCGAAGGTCTCTCTGTTGTTGAGCCCCAGACCCCCTGTCAGGTGCAGGCCCAGGTAGTTACCCTGCGCCGTCCTTTTCCTGCCTGACTGTTGGTCCTAATGCCCCAACCCCCTGACTTCTCATCTGGATAACTACTCATATTCTGTGTGCGTGCGTGCGTGCGTGCGTGTGTGTGTGTGTGTGTGTGTGTGTGAGTGTGAGCTGCTCTCAAACTGGCTGCAGAATGGATGCCGGGCTCCTAGCCACTGTACTTTTGATTTGTTATTCCTACAGGGGTACCAGTGGGAAATCACAACAATGCAAGAATATCCTTAGGAGGGTAGCCTCTGGCTAGTCTTTCTTGCCTTCTGTCTGGGAGGATGGTGACAGATTCATTCCAGTTTTCCTGAGACTTTCCCAGGTTTAGCACCGAAAGACCCACCTCTCGGGAGCGCCTCAGTCCCGGGCCAACCAGGACAGCTGGTCACCCTGGGACTTGGTCACCTGGACAAGCTCTGAGAGCAGAGGGTCCGTGGATGAGCTGTGGCAGGAAAAGAGTGTAAGTGAACCTCTGAGTGGAACAGGGAATTGGGCATTGACTGAAGAGCGGGTGATCGTCATGTTGCCAGTGGGCGGCAGCCCCAGCTTCCCGACCCATGTCAGCTTCAGTCCCAGTTAGAAAGGTTGTGCCCTCACCACGCCGACCCTGGTGAGCACTCTCCCAGGGCCAGGGGTTAGCAGATTACCAAAGGCATTTGTAACCTAGAAAACGGCAAGTCTCATGAACCTATCTGTCCTTGAGTTAATAACATTTCTTTGTAAGAAAAGATTCCCAGAATAGAACATTTCAGACATACTCTGAGTAGTAAAAGCTAAGATTTCTAAATTTGTTCTTCTAGGTACTGTCTTTATCAATGTTATAGCCATACCTCTGGGAAGGCAGCCACACTGCTTGACTTTAGAGTCTGAGATCAGCTAACATCTATTTTTTCCCCACTTGAACTAATATTAATCTGGATACCTGTCATTTGTATTATTCTCCCCACTCTATTATTTTTTTAAAATCCTCACCCAAGGATATTTTTCCATTGATGTTTTAGAGAGAGTGGAAAGGAGAAGAGACAAAGAGAGAGAAACATTGATGTGAGAGAGACACATTGATTGGTTGCCTCCTTCATGCACCCCAACCAGGGCTGGGGAACAAGCCTGCAACTGAGGTACATGCGCTTGACCAGCATCAAACCCAGGACCCTTCAGTCTGCAGGCCAACCCTCTATCCACTGAGCCAAACTGGCTAGGACCCCACTCTTATTATTTTTGAGTGCCTGAAAATACCATTGTAATTATTTCAGATTTCTGAGTATTTGTTTGTATTCTAGATTTTCCTATGATTAGCATCCGTCTATGCATGTAAGCTTTGTGGGTAGTGATACCTCAAAATAACAGTTGTTACAGCTAGAAACCAATCACGTGTTCCCTAAAATTGTAGATAATTGCATGGTTTGGAAACTTCTTGCCTTTTGCAATATGACAACTGCAAATGAAATTTAATGTGAATTCCTTAGAAGTTCGATTTTGCCATCAAGAAACATTGATTTTGTTTCTTGCTGCAATAATAACAGTTAAACTATCCAGTTATTCAACCTATTTCATCCTGGGAAAGAATAACAAGCTGATATGAGCTCACGTGTGCTAGAGGCAGACTCACATGTGAGTGTCATGGAGAAAGATTTCTCACAAGTAAATTTTTTTTCTTGCAAATAAGAACGTGGCTTAACACTTTGCATATGTTGTCTTGTTTGTTCTTCACAACAAACCTATACTCATCATTCACATTGGTTGAGTGCTTGCTCTGAGACAAGCACTGTTTTCAGTACCTCACCTGCATGATCTCCATTCATTATCACAAGGCCCCTGGGAGGAAAGGTTAGGGATACTTCCTTTCTAAGCCGGGCCCAAAGTGGCTGAAACTGGTGAAGGTACTCATCATTGGCTTTCTAAACATCTTGAAACAGGCCTTACCAGAGCTCAGTGATGTCCCGAAGAACTCCTTTCACATTCTCTCTCTCTGCCAGCATCAGGGTGTACTCAGTGTATTGAAAGCCGTCTGCAACGGTTCTAAGCATCAGGTCTTCACCCAAAAACACCCAGGCAGGGACACCAGAGGAAGTAGCAGAGGACCTTCTCTCGTTTTCAGGAAAGAAAAGCCCTCCTAGATGACCGTTCTCAACTCATAAGTTAGAATGAGGTCATACCAACGCCCTCCTCTTCCGGAAGAGCTGGAATGCAGGGCCACCTTGACTGGCTCCGAAGAGTGGTTCTCAGCGCTTTGGTCTCCGGGTCTGTTTTCACTGTTAAAAACCATTGAGGACAAGGCATTGCATTGTTTCTAGCACAGGTCCCTGTGCCTCACGAATGCTCTCAACTGTTTGTTGGGTAGAATTTCATCCGCAGTATTCTGATGCACAGAGCATGGGGCGTCTTCCTGAATGCCTGAAACAATCTATTCTTTCATTGGCCGGTCATAACAGAGGAAATTAGGATTGCTTTTCATGCATATTCATCGTTAACTTGACACATGTTTTGTCTTCTGAGAGTTGCTGCATCATTGGATGTAAGTGGAGAACCATCCATCCCATCTCTTTGATAGTATTTTGATTTTTTGTGTTCTTGAATATTTCATTCACACCAACATGCATGATAAGTGAGGTATATTTCATTCACACCAACATGTGTGATGAAGTGAGAGATCACTGTTGGATATGAATTCTCGCTTGACTCAGAGTCTTTGAGGAGGTTGAGATGAAAATTTGGCACAGGTGTGATTCTTCTGCTAATTTGAGTTACTGTCTCAAACTCAATGCTGCATGCAAATGAAATATACTGAATTAAATGTAAGTTACTGAATAAAAAATAAAGCTCTTTCTAGATCATTCCTCCTAAAGGCTGGATGATGAGCCTGGTGAGGAACTTGCACACCTGTAGTAGCAGAGTTGGAAATTGGAGGTGGCACAGTCAGCTTCACCATGACCCCAAGGAGCATTTATCAAGTACAAATGCCTCACTCAGGGATTTATACCGGGCCTTTATGGAAGGAAGGAGAACATGAGAGTTAGGGAGTGGCAAACTAGGTTATTGAGGTATATTTTATATATGGTGAAACTCATTCTTTTCAGGGTACAGTCCTATGAATTTTGATAAATAAACAAATTTGTCTGACCCACTACCATATTTAAGAAATTCTTCTCAGTGTGCCTTAGTGGTTGAGTGTCGACCTATGACCAGGAGATCAGGGTTCAATTACAGGTCAGGGCACATGCCCAGGTTGCAGGCTTGATCCCCAGTAGTGCATGATAAGTGAGGTATATTTCATTCACACCAACATGCGTGATGAAGTGAGAGATCACTGTTGGATATGAATTCTCGCTTGACTCAGTCTTTGAGGAGGTTGAGATGAAAATTTGGCACAGGTGTGATTCTTCTGCTAATTTGAGTTACTGTCTCAAACTCAATGCTGCATGCAAATGAAATATACTGAATTAAATTTAAGTTACTGAATAAAAAAAATAAAGCTCTTTCTAGATCATTCCTCCTAAAGGCTGGATGATGAGCCTGGTGAGTAACCTGCACACCTGTAGTAGCAGAGTTGGAAATTGGAGGTGGCAGAGTCAGCTTCACCATGACCCCAAAGAGCATTTATCAAGTACAAATGCCTCACTCGGGGATTTATACCGGGCCTTTATGGAAGGAAGGAAAACATGAGAGTTAGGGAGTGGCAAACTAGGTTATTGAGGTCTATTTTATATATGGTGAAACTCATTCTTTTCAGGGTACAGTCCTATGAATTTTGATAAACAAATTTGTCTGACCCACTACCATATTTAAGAAATTCTTCTCAGTGTGCCTTAGTGGTTGAGTGTCGACCTATGACCAGGAGATCAGGGTTCAATTACAGGTCAGGGCACATGCCCAGGTTGCAGGCTTGATCCCCAGTAGTGGGCGTGCAGGAGGCAGCCGATCAGTGATTCTCATCATCGATGTTTTCTATCTCTTTCTCCCTCTCTGAAATCAATAAAAATATATTTTTAAAAAGAAATAGAACAGATTATCATGCCAAAATACTTCCCCTTGCTTCTTTGTACTTAACCTCTCCTACACCCTGAGCCCTGGGTGTCCACTGATCCATTTTTTTTTGTCTCTATAATTCTGCCTTTTCTAGAGTGTCATATAGATGAGATCACACAGGGTATAGCTTTTTGCCTCTGGCTTGTCTCACCACAAAGCATTTGAATTTCATCTGTGTTGAAACAGGTATGACAGTCAGCTTCACCATGACCCCAAGGAGCATTTATCAAGTACAAATGCCTCACTCAGGGATTTATACCGGGCCTTTATGGAAGGAAGGAGAACATGAGAGTTAGGGAGTGGCAAACTAGGTTATTGAGGTCTATTTTATATATGGTGAAACTCATTCTTTTCAGGGTACAGTCCTATGAATTTTGATAAATAAACAAATTTGTCTGACCCACTACCATATTTAAGAAATTCTTCTCAGTGTGGCTTAGTGGTTGAGTGTCGACCTATGACCAGGAGGTCAGGGTTCAATTACGGGTCAGGGCACATGCCCAGGTTGCAGGCTTGATCCCCAGTAGTGGGCGTGCAGGAGGCAGCCGATCAGTGATTCTCATCATTGATGTTTTCTATCTCTTTCTCCCTCTCTGAAATCAATAAAAATATATTTTTAAAAAGAAATAGAACAGATTATCATGCCAAAATACTTCCCCTTGCTTCTTTGTACTTAACCTCTCCTACACCCTGAGCCCTGGGTGTCTACTGATCCATTTTTTGTCTCTATAATTCTGCCTTTTCTAGAGTGTCATATAGATGAGATCACACAGGGTATAGCTTTTTGCCTCTGGCTTGTCTCACCACAAAGCATTTGAATTTCATCTGTGTTGAAACAGGTATGAGAGGTTTCTCTCTTTTATTGCTGAGTAGTATGCTGTCGTGTAGATAGGCCACACGTTGTTCATTGACTGGCCACTTGAAGGATATTTGTTTTTAGTTTGGAGCAATTATGAATAAAGACACTGTAAACATTTGGGTACAGGTCTTTGTGTGAATATAAGTCTTCATTTCACTTGGGTAAATGCCAAGTGAAATTGGAGTGGGGTTGTTGGGTCATGTGGTAAGTTTAAGCTATGGCATGTTTATATTTATAAGGAAAAGTACATGTATGTATAAGAAAACACGTTCCTTATAAGAAAATTCTAATTATTGATGGTTATTGAAGTGTTCAGAATCATGGATCACCTAAAACAATAGATGATAATGTTATGGTTGTTTTGTTTAAATAGACATGATGCCGTAGCTTTACGGAGATTTATTTTACTAATTACATTTTGCTCCGAGCTGATGTTTAAATTAGTCACTGTTCCCTGGGCACCCACCAGCGATGCAGCCAAGCAGAAGGCTGCAGGCCAGAGAGGAGGCAACCAATGGAGGCTATCAGCTTGGCCACAGATAGTCCACAAAGTGGATAACAAGATGGAGACAATCGATGGAGGCCTACAGGATTCTAATAGTTACAATGACAGTTGCCCTATTTTGCTTCAGCAGGATATTGATTTTCTTTCCCTCAGACTCACTATGAGTCAGGATCATCCCCGTTCCTTCAAGTGAAGATGTGAAGTTTGATTCTTCCCAAAAGGCCTATCCCAGCTTCCACCTCATCCAAGTCAATCAGCGAGTGTCCACTGAGAGCCCACTCCCCTTTTCTCTCCTCTCTGGTGGTTGCTAGGGGAGAGTTGGCATGTGTAAACTGGTGTTTGTCCTTGTTAAAATGGCCGAAATCTAGAACACCGATGAACACCAGATGGTGGAGAGGACATGGACCAACAAGAACTGTCATTTATTGCTGGTGGGGAGGAAAAATGGTCCAGGTACTTTGGAAGATAGTTGGATGATTTCTGACAAAACTAAACAAAGTCTTACTAGACAATCTAGTGACTTTGTTCCTTGTTATTTACCCAAAGGAGGTGAAAGTACACCCACACAAAAATCGGCACGCGGATGTTTATTCTTGTTTTATAATTGTCAAAAATGGAAGCAACCAAGGTGTCCCTCACTAGATAAATAAATTGTGGTGCATCCAGGCAATGGGATGTTATTCAGTGCTAAAAACAGATGAGCTTCCAAGCCATGAAAAGACATGGAGGAAACTTAAGTGCATATGACTGAGTGAAAGAAGCCAGTCTGAAAAGGCTACACACCGCATGCTTCCTACTACATGACATTCTGCAACAGGTGAGATGATGGAGGGAATAAAAAGGCCTTTGGCTTCCAAGGGTTGGGCAGGGTATGGCGAGGGAGGGATGAAGAGATGGAGCACAGAGGATTCTTAGGACAGTGGAAATACTTTGTATGAAATTATAACGATGAGTTTCACAGTTCTGTAGCCCCAGGTGTCTTCTCGCTCACCCTTGGGGTTTTCTATTTCTTCTCAAGCACTTACTCTTTTGCAGACCAAGCTCAGATATTTGAGGTGGTCCTAGCCTTCGTCCATCTTGGAAGTTGAAAGAGGAACTTTCAACCATGACAGCTCCCCAAAGAACCCTGCTTCTTCAGAGAGGAAGGGGGAGAGAGAGAGAGATAGAAACATCAATGATGAGAGAGAACCATGGATCGGCTGCCTCCTGCACACCCCACACTGGGGATGGAGCCAGCAACCTGGGCATGTGCCCTGACTGGGAGTCAAACCGTGACCTCTTGGTTCATAGGCCAATGCTCAACCACTGAGCCAACCGGCCAGGCAAGCATGAGAATCTTATCCAGTTTGGCTGGCAAAACAATAATTTGGAAAACTTGAAGGTTGGGAGACTTTACATAAGATTCATGATTGTAGCATCTCTTTGGAAAGGGCAGTAGCCACCAGCGCTGGCAGTGGGCTGCATCAGGCCCCAGTGGCTGGAGCAGAGCTCTGGCTGCCTAGTTGACACAGGGGGTGCTTTCTCCAGTCCCCCACCATCTCCAGCCTGGGGCCTTCTCCCTCATCCACACATGTGGTCCCCACGGTCAGTGAGTTTGCAGTCCTTCCTCTTCCTCACCGAAAAGGGTTTCCTTTGCTGAGAACACATGCTTGAGTTTTGCCATCATAGAGTTTAGTTCTTCATCGTTTCAGATTTCTAATTCCTTCTCGCTTGTCAGAGAAAGGGTTTGTTTTCCTGCAGCAGGCTTCTCTCTGTGAACAGCTTGCTGGCTCGCAAAAAGGGAAGAAGCAGGGCTCTTTGGGGAGCTGTCGGAAGGAGCAGATGCAGTCCCAGCATGGTGCCCCCATCCCTGCACCAGTGACACTGTATTTGTAAAGAGGGGGACAGAGAACTCCTCTCCACCCCATGTCTCGATTTGCATTTCATTAGGCACCCAGTAGGGTGGTTTGCATGTCGCCCATCTTCACTCACAGCTCTCTCTGTGACGCCGACCTAGCAGAGTGGAAAACACATTTCAGATTTCTAATTCCTTCTCACTTGTCAGAGAAAGGGTTTGTTTTTCCTGCAGCAGGCTTCTCTCCGTGAACAGCTTGCTGGCTCGAAAAAAGGGAAGAAGCAGGGCTCTTTGGGGAGCTGTCAGAATGAGCAGATGCAGTCCCAGCATGGTGCCCCCATCCCTGTGAGTGGCACGAGTGGCACTGTATTTGTAAAGAGGGGGACAGAGAACCCCTCTCAACCCCATGTCTCGATTTGCATTTCATTAGGCACCCAGTAGGGTGGTTTGCATGTCGCCCATCTTCACTCACAGCTCTCTCTGTGACACCGACCTAGCAGAGAGGAAAACACAGGGATGCTCAAAACAGGATGGAGTTAAAGGGAATCAGAAAATGCAGCTCACACAGCGACTTTATTTTTCTTTCAAAGAGTGCCTTTTGTTTATCAGACTTTTGAGGGAGGTAAATGGTTGCTAGGATCAGGTAAAAAGGAGGCAGGCCGTGGTAGGGGAGAGAGGCAGAGGGACTGGGGTTCTGCACTTAGCACCCCCATTTGCTGGCTGTGTGCTTCGGTACCGGTGACGTCATGCCCGAGACTCGCTTTCCATATAGCGGAGTGGGCCTGGATGCAGGGGAGCAGTACCTCTAACCTCCCGGACCTTCTCCGGCTCCTCCTTCTCTCCACCTTTGTGGGTTCCCATCGTAACTGCGGCCTCAGTAGCTCTAGGAAGGCCGCCCTGTCATAGAGGAGCTTTGCTTCCTTAGGAACTCAGTTGATAATATCATCTTGATCAGTGAAGAGAAATCTTGCTCTTTCAACAAGAAAAAAAACCACACACAACAATTTTGTTCCAGAATTTTATGAACTGGAAGGTGGGAAACTACTGCATGCAGCCACGATTACCTTCATTTGGGGGATCTTTTCAAAAATGGAAGAAAGACCAAGGATGGATGATCAGAAAGTTGGTTGACAGGAGGAGTGAAGGGAGAGTGTGAGGTGGAGGGAGAAGGTGTTAGGCAGGCACTTGGTATTTGTCTCTCTCTTCTTCCACCTGCTCATAGCCCCTGACTTGTGTGTGGACCCCATGGTTCTGGAGAGATTTACTCCACTCCCATTTCTAGGAGTGGATCCCATGACCTAAGTCAGTCGTCCATCCCCCAACCCCTCACCCCCCGTCTTGGTTATAAATTGAGTCTCTCTTTGATCAGTGCCGTGTGCAGATGTGAGGCCCAGAGTGCCATTTGCTGGCTGTGTGCTTCGGCACCGGTGACGTCATGCCTGAGACTCGCTTTCCATATAGCGGAGTGGGCCTGGATGCAGGGGAGCAGCACCTCTAACCTCCCGGACCGTCTCTAGCTCCTCCTCCTCTCCACCTTTGTGGTTTCCCATCCTGAATGCGGCCTCAGTAGCTCTAGGAAGGCCGCCCCGTCCCAGAGGAGCTTTGCTTCCTTAGGAACTCAGTTGATATTATTATCTTGATCAATAAAGAGAAATCTTGCTCTTTCAACAAGAAAAAAAACCACACACAACAATTTTGTTCCAGAATTTTATGAACTGGAAGGTGGGAAACTACTGCATGCAGCCACGATTACCTTCATTTGGGGGATCTTTTCAAAAATGGAAGAAAGACCAAGGATGGATGATCAGAAAGTTGGTTGACAGGAGGAGTGAAGGGAGAGTGTGAGGTGGAGGGAGAAGGTGTTAGGCAGGCACTTGGTATTTGTCTCTCTCTTCTTCCACCTGCTCATAGCCCCTGACTTGTGTGTGGACCCCATGGTTCTGGAGAGATTTACTCCACTCCCATTTCTAGGAGTGGATCCCATGACCTAAGTCAGTCGTCCATCCCCCAACCCCTCACCCCCCGTCTTGGTTATAAATTGAGTCTCTCTTTGATCAGTGCCGTGTGCAGATGTGAGGCCCAGAAGTGCTGCATGAGGGAAGCCATCTTTAGAATGAGGCCCACGTAGAGTGAGAGATAGTCAGGGAATTCGAGAAAAATGGTGAAAGAGATCTCCAAATTAAACCATTCCGAAGCCCACTCCGACTCGGAATTTCTCAGTCCAGGGTCCACTAGCGGCCTCTCTGGACGGGGGCTCTGTGCCTTGTGCTGAAATGTGGAGCTGACTGAAGAACGCTGGGATCGCTGAGGGAGGGGGCGAGGGGCTGACGTGGGCGGGCTAAGGTGACACTCCATTCTGGAGGGTCTCGAATGCTAGACTGAGGCAGGTGTGTGTGGATAGACATCGGTGCCCTCTCTCAAAGATAGGAAGATTTTGCGAACATTTTATAAGGATGTAAGGATGGTGCTGGCCACTAAAACTCAGGGTCAGACATCAGATGATGAGCCGGGGAGGGCTCTCCTCCCGGCTTCCAGTTCCTCTTTTTCCCCAGAAGGAAGACCCATGGGGGCCAATTCATCCGTCCCTGAGCCTGTATTTTTCCAGGTGTCATCTCTATTCCAGGCTTCTAGAACGGCTCCCACACAGTCACACAGTGCAAAAGCTGGTGTGGATAAGTAAATGTGTTTTCTTACATTTGCTATATTGTTCTGTTTGAAAGAAAACTGTGTTTCCAAAGTTATACATAGGAGGTTTAGAAGGTAGTATATTTCTCGCTAGGAATGTCTTCCCCGTGACATAGTTTGAAGTTTGTTTTCCTTTTTATCTCTGTTCCTTCGAAATGGTGTTTGTTCTTTCCATTTTGCAAGATTTGCAGCCATCCTCTCTGTAGTGTTTGTATATTATTCTTTAGTCAGATAAGAAAAACGCTTGAGGCTTTATCTAGAAATTTTCATAGTAAGTATTGTTTTAAAAATTCAAAGAACACTGGGAAAGGGACTAACCCTCAATAGGCATGAACAGTGTTTTTTAAAAATATATTTTTATTGGTTTCAGAGAGATCGAGAACATCAATGATGAGGGAGAATCATTGATTGGCTGCCTCATGCATGCCCCACACGGGGGATTGAGCCCACAATCGGACATGTGCCCTGACCGGGAATCAAACCGTGACCTCCTGGTTCATAGGTTGACGCTCAACCACTGAGCCGGTGTGGTTTCCAAGCGCCTGCCACCACGGATGCTGCTTAACATGCCTTCACCGGCAGCGCATCCGAGAGTTTCAGCTCGAGGGCCCCACGGAGGAGCTGCTGGCCTTGGAGGGTTTGGGCTGAGAGCTGAGCATTAAGTTGAGTGGAGCGTTTAGTTTAGTTTTCAGGGGCAAAATCAATGATCAAAGTTCAATGTTCTGAATCTTTCCCCCCCCTAAATAGAATTCTTGTCTATCCTGTCTGTGTGAGGAAACACTAGTGATTTTTTAATGGGGACGAGGATGGCCAGATGGATCCAATGAGCGGTTATCATAAGGAAAAACCCGATGAGGGGGCACAGATTGAAAATGATTCCACCATTCACTTGATCATTGAGTCACCGATAGCAACATAGATTGAGGGCTTAGTTTGTTTTGAGAATTGAGCCATGTCCAGCAGAGCCCCAGAGCCCTAAACTTGGCAGCAATCCAATGCTCAGTTAGACCAGAGTCGGGGGTCCTCTCAAAGGGGGAACACTGGAGCCAGAAGTCAACAGCGATGCTGTCAGGTGAAATGATGCCATGGGGATAATCTCTCCTTGTTGGCAACAGTGTTTTCCAGCCGGTAGGTCAGGCATGCAATGTAAGTGTGTTAAACACGCACACGGAGACTTGAATGGGGGTGAGAGCCCCTGTCCAGTCCCTGCATAGTCTGATATCTTTGTGCAACTTGATAAGCTTGTAATATGTTAATATTTATTTGATTTAGCACAACGTTCCTCACAGTAGGTTTCATAGAACAGGACACACTGGCTATGCGATGCTGGTCGCCTCTCTTGGGCCTCAGTTCTCTCATCTATATGCAGGGCGGGGTAGCCCCTTTGAGATTTTGTCTGGTTTTAAGCTGTCACCTTTGTGGTGGACTGTTTCATGAATTACAACCTTTCTTGCCTTGCTCCTGGTCCACCTTTGTCAGAAGACCCTTCCGCGACTGGAGTCCATCGACTCGCTGTACTCATGGATGGGAGTTTTCTACTTCATATGAGCAAACGTCCATTTTTCTCTAGAGCCCATAGTCTTTGTGACAGAGTTGAACAAAGAGCTGTTGCAGTGTCAGACTGGGGTGATGATTATTCAGAACTTCTCCCTCTTCCATGCTGTGTGGTCTTTTTCATATTTATAGGACTTTTCTGTTTTCATTGGACCAAATGCAGTGAACTTAATGCATTCTTTATTAATTCTGCTTTGTACAACTGTAACGAATTCTATGTCCTCTCCACTTTATGGTTTTGCACAGATTACTAAATACTCAGGCTTTTAAAACATGTTTCAGGGCTATTTCCTATTTTGTTATATTTTAAGTTGGTATGAGTATATTTGAGAAATTAGAAAATTAGGAAACTAGCAAAAATATAATTAACACATGTATCCACCACCCAGAATGAACTGCTAGTAACATTTTTCTATATTTGCTTAAGGTCGAATTTGAAAATGTTAATAAAATAATAAAATAATTTCAGATGAATGTAAAATTTTCTTTTATCCCTACCAAAAGCTCAACCTTCTACCGTGTGCCCCATCTCCACATTTGAAATGCATCCATTTTAACCATATTTACTCGAATTAAAAATATTTAATGTGCATGTGCCATAAGTAGACTTTCATAAGTTATATTCACATTTGGTGTTCAGAAGCTTTTTAATGTATACCCCAAAATAAGTTTGAGAATTAAACGTCCATCAAGGGGAAACAAGTGAACTAGGATTGAGAACATGAACCGAGGCCACAAAGTACCAGGAAAAGTGGGGGGATGGTCTCCTGGCCACCAGATCGTCCCACTGGGTGTGGCTCCTGCGTTACTTTCAATTGGCTGCTCCTGTCCTAACCTGGGGTTGCCTTGTACCTGTCAACACTGGCTGAGGGACTCAATGTTTTTCCTTTACCTTCAGCTAAGTGTCCAGGTTGTCGTCTCACTCATCGGGATGCAGCTCAGCGGGGGAGGTAGGGCTTGGCTTTCTCGATGGAAATAGAGGAGGGGACTTTTTGTGATTGTTTGTTTCCATCCTCCAGAGCTAGGGAGTGATGGACTCGAGTGGTTCCATCTAGGAGTCTGAATCTCGGGTAAGTGTAGGAAGGCGCAGGGACAGTTGAGAAATGACTCACGATTGGGTTTGCAAGAAGAATAAGGGTTGATGATTTCTCCAGTTTATCTTTAACAGTATGTGCCAGGCACTGTTTCTTGTAATTTATAGATACTGTCTCATCTGATCCTTATGATAAGTGTATGTGTTGAGAACTCTTGTCTTACTGGCTTTACATGTGAGGAAACGGGTGCTGTGATTCTGAGACATTTGTCTCCGTTTATTCGATGCTGGATGAAACCCCAGGCATCTTGACTTCATAACCCAAGCTTAGCACCTCGATCAAGTATCTTTAACAAAAGTCCATAAACAACACACGCGTCAAACTGTTCCTATTGTGTAACCTAAGTCATGTTTTTATGTCCAATCTCTCTCTTGGTTTCTTCCCAGAGTCAGAGTGAGCCCTCCAGCCTCCCCATGATTTGTTGACCTTTAATGAGTTTCTTTTCTCCTCGAGTTAGCTGAAGTTAGACTCCTGTTGGTCTATAGGCTCTGCTTCCAAGCCCTTTAATTGTGTAACATTAATCTTTATTCACTTCCAAAAAATGCTTACCACACCATATTAGGGACCGAGCTTGACATTCCAGGTTAGATTTACGTGGTGTTGTTTTTTAAGCTCTTTCTTCTATTCCGTATACTCTCTTTCTGAGGAATGCCTAATTTCAAAAGAGAAATCAATCCTATTTCCATCTTATTTTGACAAACAACTTGCTAGTTGATGTGTTGGGTGGAATGTCACCCTAAGATATTTCAGTCTTAATCCCTAGAACCTGTGAGTGGTGTTTATATGGCACAAGGGCCTTTGTGGGTGGAATGTCACCCTAAGATAATCCCTCGAACCTGTGAGTGGTGTTTATATGGCACAAGGGCCTTTGCAGATGTGATTAAGTGAAGGATTTTGTGATGGGGAGATGAACCTGGATCATCTGAGTGGATCCTAAATGCAGTCACAAGTGTCCTTGTACAAGAGAGACAGAGGGACCTTTGGCTTCCGAAGAAGCGAAGGCAGGGAGATGACAGAAGCAGAGATTAGAGGGGTGTGCTTTAAAGGAGGAGGAAGAGGCTGCCAACCAAAGAATACAAGTATCTACTAGACGCTGAGGAAGGCAAGGGAACGGATTCCCCCCTCCGAGCAGCCGGAGGAACCATGCTGTCAGCACCTTGGTCTCATCACTACAAGATTCATCTGAGACTTCTGACCTCCAGAGAATAATTGTGTTGTGGTGTGTGTGTGTGTGTGTTTACAAACCACCAAGCTTATAGTAATTTGTTACAGCAGCAATCAGAAACTAATAGTTGATGAAATGAGGTCATTTTGTAGGCTTATGCTTGGTTTGGAGAACAGCACGTGTTGACTCCATTATGTTTTGGGCCTGGGGAAGATCAATGGCAACTCACAAATGTGCTTTGCACAGCGGTCAGACAGTTAGTGGACAATTGCATCATGATTTCTGCTGTGGAGAAGGCAGAGCACTTTTATGGTCAATGGATTTTTTTTAAGGTGAATGATGTGAAAAGGCCAACAGGCATAAGCTTGATGAATTGCACAGGTTTCTATCTCAGATAATCTTAGGATTTTTTTTTTTCATTCAGTGTCACCAAAAATGGTTCTCTTGCTAGTGTTTCCAATGTTGGGAGTCTCTGAGTGTGGATAGGAGCAGTGGCAGGAATGGAGTTGGGCTGCAGCACTAACAGAATGTGACCTACATCTAAAGAAAAATCCGAGGGAAAATGTCTTCCCAAAATAAAACTCCTTTTTTATTCTTAGAGAATGGAAAGATCAATTAATCACTGTGGCTGAGTCATTTGTATAGTTCCTGCGAAAGCTATGTCCCTCAAAGACACTATATACCTGATAAGGTTTTAGAAATTTAATTAAAAATGTTATAAAGATTTTAAATGACCATAGGATCGTTTGTTGGGAGGGGAAAAAACATAGCACAGAGCCCTGTGATTCTTTTCAACAGGAGTGTGTGTGTGTGTGTGTGTGTGTGTTGTGGGCAGTGAGGTGGAGTGAATGAGTAACTGTTAGAATTTCTTTGAATAATGCCTCACTACATTGCCGTTGTTAATAAAGTTATGGTTGGCGCACCAAGCAGAACACATTTGAAATAAATAGCTTCTAAACCGATATTACAGGGATTTCCAATACCAACTTGTTTCATTTTCACAGTGTGTAGATAATAGGAGCGGAGACACATCTAAAGGTCATTGCTTATGCTGTGGTTATATGTCTTACAATGCCTGACTGATGTTTTTAAAAGAGTGGCTGAATACATATACCATCCAGGATGGCTATTCCCTTGTATGCTGACAGACACATATCTGTCTAGATAATGGAACTGATTCTTTTATTTTTTTTAAATGTATGTTTGTTTGCATCAATACAACACAAAGAGCATTCAGCTGTGACTCATGAATAAATCTCAAAGATGCATGAGAAAACACAGCATTCAAATTTTATTTTCAACTAAAAGTAAGGGGATAGGAGAGGGAGATCATTCTATCGGAAAGAATGCTATGTGATTGAATTCCTCTGGATCCATTGGGGGAGGAAAGGTTGTACATCATGGGGAATTTACATGTCTTAGATTCACACCTTGCTCATGAAAACCAACACATTTGGTCATTTTTGTTGGCATTGTTGCTCTTGTTGCCATCATAATAGCATCACGGCCTTTGGCACTAGCCAGAGGTCATTTTGCTTAGTCAATTTAATGAATGAATCCACGTTGAGCACCTAAAGTATGCTGAGTTTGGTTCTGTAGGATTAGAGCAGAATAATGGTTTCTTTCCACAAGAAACAAGAGAGGTAGAAGAATAGAGTGACAATTATAATTCTTCATCAGGATCAGCCAGATGGGGCACACCTACTTGCCACTTTCCTATGCAGTTTCCATGGCATACTTTGCTAACCACTCAGCCCTCTCTCTCTCCTTTTTTTTTTTTTAACTTGGATGCTGCTTTTCTTCTCAGCATCACACGCCAAAAGCCACTACCAATGGAATGAAGATGACATTCTCAGTAAAACTTCTTGTTCCCAACCTTATACAGGTGTCTGTCTTAGTCAGTTTGGGCTACTATGGCAACCACAGACTGGATGGCTTAAACAACACACACATATTCTCACAGCTTTGGAGGCTGGAAAATCCAAGACCAAGGTGCCAGCAGACTTGATGTCTGGAAACCCCCCCATCCTGCTTTACAAAGGACCATTGCTGTTGTGGTCTCACAGGGCAGAGGGTACTGTCCAGCAAGGGCCTCTGTTGCTTCCATCAGAAGTGCAAGTCTGAGTACTTCAGTAGTGGGAATGGGTTCCCCAGGGCCAACGGGTCCCTCCTGGCAGCCACATTGCTGTTGTGATCTCACAGGGCAGCGGGTACTGTCCAGCAAGGGCCTCTGTTGCCTCCATCAGAAGTGCAAGTCTGAGTACTTCCGCCCACTGCCTCTTGGTAGTAAAGTCACCGGTGAAAACACAAAGCGGTCAAGTACCGAATGGAGTAACGCCTTACTCACATAGAAAGAGACGGAGCAAGACCAGCTTCAGTAGTGGGAGTGGGTTCCCCAGGGCCAACGGGTCCCTCCTGGCAGCCAACACAGGGCTTTTGGCCTGTTTACACTCCTCTTGTGCCAAAACATGACCTTGGTCACTCCCCAAAGAGGACAGATACAGCAATGGGTTTGAGCAGGTGGCACGTGACACACTTGAGTCTGAAAAAGGGATATTCCTTTATAAGGTGAGTCCAGCACAGGCTGTGAGGACTCATTCTCTCTTGGTAAGGAAAGGTTGCAGGTCCAGCCAGGTGGGCGTGGCTCAGTGGTTGAACATCAACCTATGAACCAGGAGGTCACGGTTCGATTCCTGGTCAGGGCACATACCTGGGTTTTGGGCTTGACCCCCAGTAGGGGGCATGCAGAAGGCTGCTGATCAATAATTCTCTCTCATCATTGATGTTTCTCTCTCTCTCCCTCTCCCTTCCTCTCTGAAACCAATAAAAATATTTTTAAAGAAATATTATAGGTCCAAGGTCCATTTTTATGTTGTCAAGTGAAGGTCAAAAGGCCTCATGGAGGAGACTGCATTTCCCAACAGACACTGAGCCCATCACAGGGCTCCACCTCACGATCAAATTACCTCCCAGGGCACCTCCTCATACCCTCCCATTGAGGCTGAGATTTCAGTCTGTGAATTTTGGGGGACATAAATGTTCAGTCCATAACAATAGTCAATCCTATCTCATCAGTTAGCCTTATCCATTTACTGGAAAAATGAGGATAACAATCTCTACCCTCAAAAGAGCTAGTGAAATAGAACAGGTGAAAGTTCTGAGAAGTTGAAAGGCCAGACAAAGGTAGAAGCTGGCTGGATGAGATGTGTATATGTGAGCTAAACAGTAGTGAATTATGTATAATATCGCGATTAGTAACAGCTTATGATAGGCCTGAAGTTAGTTTTGAGACCCAATCCTACCAAAAAATGGGGGATTTCCTCTTTATTTGCTCATTTATTCATTCATACACTCATTCATTCGATAACTCAACAGAGAGCTCACCTAGCATGGGCCAGCATCTGTGCCTTCTGAAGAGACTTCAAGCTAGCTGGGGGAGAAACACCGTGCTACACACTGTTTTGTGTCTTGGAATTGTCTGCAGCTCTGGGACCAATTAGCATTTAATGTCAGTAAATGTGGCAAAAAGCTCTCTGTGCTCACTCAGTTTGTTGTAGTCCTAAGCTCACCTGCCTCACAGGTCTTCCTAGAAAGAGAAGAAGATGCTGGAAACACCATAGTGTTTGCAGCGCAGCTGGGGCATGCGCGAATTTGTAGCACAGAAAATTCACCTTTTGGTTAAGGCATCATAACCGTTACAGGGGGAAATGATTCTCATTGAGCAGATTGGAAATAGCCCCCTGTAGCACTTTTTTTTTGACACATGCTAATTATGCAGGGCTCTTGATAAATGAGCATTTTGGAAATGACAAGTTCAGAACAGTAGACACCAAATATCTTAAGTATTTTCTTGTGTGAGACACCTGGTGCTTATGGAATCTTGACTGAAAGACTGAAACGGTATTGGAATTCATTCTGTGTGCCCACATAGTTCACTCTCATGATGCAAAAATGGCAATCTCATTACAAATATGCCTGTGAAGTGATAAAAATTGTATTGGATATTTTCTGATGGGAGTGGAGATAGGAGACAGGAGATAAAGAAAGGGGGAGAGAAAAAAGCATATGTAAAGAACAGTCATTTAAAAATGACAAAAATGATCAGTTTGCTCTCTCATCAGTAGGGATTATGAAATCTGTTTTGCTGTACAGAATTGTTTTGAGGTGCCTATTTGTACGAGACTTAAAATTCCTTGGAGAGTTAGAAAACATGAGGTGTGTTCTGTCATCCCAGTTCTAGCTTAAAGTAATGTAAAATAATGTGTTTGTAGTCACAGAAAGCCAAACGGTCTTCATTTTGTCAGGAACATCCTGGTAGATTTGGGGGGACCTTAGTCATTACCCAACAGTGCACTTATGTAGATTTACAGGGCACAGAATTCCAGACACCACCAGGTTGATACAAATAGAATGCTGATTTTGTGTATTGGATGACTTTAACCTTTGGAAACCATAGTAACTGTGGTACAGTAACTTGGAAAGTTGTGTTTCTTTAACATGACATCATCTCTCGGTAGATGCTAATTTTCATTTCTGGTAAGTGCTTGCTCAGTCATTTCAGTGCATGTTGGTATTGGATTATTCAGTATCACAAGAGAGCTGTCAGAGAGTTACATGAGAATAAAATGCGTACGAATTTCAATAGTTTGCCTCTAAGCAGTCTATTAATATAGTCAGTAAGCCCTTAGAAGTCTTTCTTTGCACCTCAACTGTGTTCAAGCAGTCAAGATTAAAAACTAATTATGCATATGTCATCAGTACCAATATTTGTAATTAATTTGATTTGCAGTACTAAATAATAAACCGGGTTAACATTTTAACAGGCTGTGTGAGCAGTCATTAATGGGTTCCTTTTCTATTGCCTTATTCATTTTTAGAAGTATATTAACGGAGTCTTAAAGGCATGTGCAGCCCAGATAAAGCCCAGTGAATATGATTAGTTAGCAGCAATGTAGATTGTCCTCGCAGCCTTTTCCTTCAGCCCTTTGTGGTGCCGTGTATTTCAGGAGATGAAAAGAACTCTGGAAACAATTAATTTCTGTGAATTGAATTCATTTGTTAGGACAGAGGGAGTCCTTGGGAACTATGAGTTGTGATGGAAGGGGGAGTTGATACAGGTACATCTTGGGTCATGTTCCTTCCGGGAGGATGCAAAGCAATGCTGATATATAACCTCATATGTGAGTGAACAGAGCCAAATTTGGGATGACATATTTGAGTCATACTAGTGACACTATAGAGTCCTTACTCCATTTTTAGAATATAAACATTTCTCCCCTCCCTCCACCAATTGATGTTGACAACTCCATAATTGTTGATTTGTTCCTTGGCATTATAGAAAGATCCAGGATATATATATATATAACCTAGCAAGGTGCTGGATTCATTTGAGGGCTACACAATTGTTGAATGAGTTGTTAGTGAACTAGCATTAGGTAATTCTGTGGTTCTCTGCTTCTGAAATTCTAGCTAAAACCAGAACTATTATTTTCTACAGCTCGATTTTCCTATTTCTTTGCCTTAAATCATGCGTGTTTTTATACAGACAGGGACTGTCCGTCTTCAGTTCCTGCTTGACCACATCACAGCCATTCACTGTGGTTCAGCTCAGAGGTTTCCTCCTAGTCTAGGCTTTTTGGCCGCAGGAGGGAAGAATTCTCTTCTTCCTCATCTCTTGGAACAACTTGGTAGCTGTTTGGCATATGTAATGATGTGGCTTATAGGTGACCATAATACATATTGCACTTCCAGTACTGAATTTAACAATCTAAAGAATGGCTGTGTTTTCCACAGTGGCTGCACCAGCTTGCATGCCCACCAGCAGTGGACTAGGATTCCCTTTTCTCCGCATCCTCGCCAGCACTTGTCCTTTGTTGATTTGTTGATGCTAGCCATTCTGACAGGTCTGAGGTGATACCTCATTGTCATTTTAATTTTCATCTCTAGGATGATTAGAGACTTTGAGCATTTTTTCATGTCTCTTGACCTTCTGTGTGTCCACTTTGGAGAAGCGTATATTTTAGGTCCTTTGCCCATTTTTAATTGGATTGTGTGTCTTCCTTTTGTTAAATTATATATATATGGAATCTAATGAACAAAATAAGTTGAATGAGTTGTTAGTGAACTAGCATTAGGTAATTCTGTGGTTCTCTGCTTCTGAAATTCTAGCTAAAACCAGAACTATTATTTTCTACAGCTCGATTTTCCTATTTCTTTGCCTTAAATCATGCGTGTTTTTATACAGACAGGGACTGTCCGTCTTCAGTTCCTGCTTGACCACATCACAGCCATTCACTGTGGTTCAGCTCAGAGGTTTCCTCCTAGTCTAGGCTTTTTGGCCGCAGGAGGGAAGAATTCTCTTCTTCCTCATCTCTTGGAACAACTTGGTAGCTGTTAGGCATATGTAATGATGTGGCTTATAGGTGACCATAATACATATTGCACTTCCAGTACTGAATTTAACAATCTAAAGAATGGCTGTGTTTTCCACAGTGGCTGCACCAGCTTGCATGCCCACCAGCAGTGGACTAGGATTCCCTTTTCTCCGCATCCTCGCCAGCACTTGTCCTTTGTTGATTTGTTGATGCTAGCCATTCTGACAGGTCTGAGGTGATACCTCATTGTCATTTTAATTTTCATCTCTAGGATGATTAGAGACTTTGAGCATTTTTTCATGTCTCTTGACCTTCTGTGTGTCCACTTTGGAGAAGCGTATATTTTAGGTCCTTTGCCCATTTTTAATTGGATTGTGTGTCTTCCTTTTGTTAAATTATATATATATGGAATCTAATGAACAAAATAAACTGATGAACAGAATAGATCCAGAGATACAGAAGCATGGAAGAGACTGATGAATTTCAGAGGGAAGGTAGGAGTGGGGAGGGGGTGGAGAGAGATTAACCGGGGAATTTACATGCATATATACGTAGCCCGCGAACACAGACAATAGTGTGGTGAAGGCCTGGGAGGGGTGGGTGTGGGGTGGAGGGGATCAATGGGAAACAAGGGGGACATCTGTAATACTTTCAACAGTAAAGATAAATTTTAAAAAAAATTTTAAATGGCTTTTGAAGGATAGTAAATAGGGTATAATGCAAACTAAATGTGTGTTCTTTGCAAGATTTTATTACAAAGATATACAACTTGCACATATTCGGAAGAAAATCAAATAGTGTTAGAACTATTACCAAGGAAGGCTGCTCAAGTGCCAAACACATTTGCCCAAGACTCCAGAACATTTCCCATCATGTGAGAACAGGTTATCGTTTTTCATCCAAGCATGCCAGAAGGCAGCTCATAGGCGTGTGTGTGTGGGGGGATCATATATCATTCTATAGGGCCTGCACAGGAGCCAAGTCTAGGTAGGATTGAAAGAGAGAAAAAGAAAGTAGGGGTTTTGATGTCATAAAGAGCATGAACGTTTCAGTGAGTGCATACAAGCGCGTATGTACCTGCTTCTGTGTCACGAGGCATGCGCGTTGTTTCATGCTGCTCGGCCCTCTCTGTCCCCCCCTTAGCATCACTGTGAGGAAGGCCTCTGCGACTGCCAAATGGGGTGCTCGTGAGCTGACCCGAGACTGTAGGTCCCGACAGGCAATTGCCCTCCTGTTCTTTGTAGCCACCAATGAAAAGGTTGGCCTGCTGAGGAGCGGGACAAGAGGACACCATCAACACTAGCCTATCCGACTCATTGTGTGCATGCAAATAACAGTAAAACAACAACAGGAAGTGCTATTGCTTCTCCTTATTGCACGCCTAACATTTTTAGAGCTCCAGAAGTCAGAACCTCACTTTAAGAAAAAGACTTTCGTTAGAAGCAAAGACTCTCAGAGCTAATCGGAGGCCGAGTCAGGAGCTGTCCTTAGGCCCAGCCTTGGATCCTGACTGCCCCGCTCCAAGGCCCCTTCACTGCCATGCCATGTGGCCTGGCTGGACATGGGATTCTTGGGGACAGGATCCTGGTGCGTGCCTCTTGATGGCTGAGTGTCAGTACATGGTCCAGCGGGCTGACACGGTAGCTGAAGGAGCGCGCTTCTCTCCCCAAGGGGGATTTTGCTCCCCAAGGGGACAATTTTGTAGTGTCTGCAGACATACTTTTGATGGTTGTGCCTGGGGGAGGGGCCACAGGCGTCTAGTATAGAGGCCAGGGTTGCTGCTACCCACCCTGCACGCACAGGACCATCTTTCACGACAAAGGACTGTTGTCAGTGAGTGGATGTCTTCTCCATGAGGAGGTCTCCCCTCGTCCTTCTGTCACACCAGGGAGGGTGCGTGTCCCACTCTGTCCTGACCTGACGCTGTGTTATACGCCATGGATCCCATTCCATTATCGGTATCTTCCACATCTGGTTTCCTCACTAAAACTTCCACTCCTCGAGGACAAAGGCTGTCTCTTCTTGTCTTCATAGCTCTGATTCCTTCTTCACTTTTGAAATATCTCATATTCCTCCAAGCCATGAGCCCAACCCTGGGTTCAGAGAGCTGACACCTTCTTTGAAATCTGTGAGGGGTCAAAAGAGCCCTGTAACAACCAACCCACCATGCTGACCTGCTTCAAATGCCTTCTATATCTTAGATTCCCCGTATTGTGGAGTGGGTTTCTCCTAACCTATTCCCATTAGGTGTTTTTTTTTAAGCCTACATCATCTTAAAGGAAATGGAAACCACATGTTTGATATGTTTCATTTCTATAAAAAAAGAAAGATGTAAATTGATGTTTACATGCCTTTGGGGCTTTTTAATATATGAAACTTTCAAATTGTTGTTTTTCCCCCCCATGGAATTAATACAAGGGAAAATGCCTTTAAACAATAGAAGGTCATGGCTCCATCCCAAACTCTAAGTTAATGCTACTTTAGTAGGTCAAAGCCCTTTTCCGAGAGCCCGGATGGCAAAGTCCCTGTTGCACATGTTCTCTATCTGACAGAGGTAGAGCTGGGGGTAATGACCTTTTATCTCTGCATCTTTAGCCTTGACTCATGCTAGTATCAGGGGTGCCATCCTTACTACGCCTGCATCATAACATTGGTGGGAGCATCACGTGACAGACATGAAAGGAAGTGGATACAGTAAAGAGCACGACTCATAGTCTGTCAGTGGGAGGGCACATGGATGCAGCCTCTTTGGAGGGAAATTTGGCAAAGTCGACCTAGATTTTAAACAATGCACACGATCCTTGACGGAAACCACCTCTGACTGCTCTGTATTTACCCTATCGATGTACTCACAAAATTATGGCAACATGTAAGCATAAGAATAGTCATTGTGCTAAAGATTTTCATTACAAAAAAAGAGAATACAGTGTAAATTAACATAGTTGGGAGCAAGCTAAATCACTTAATGGAATGCCAAATGGTTGATGAAAACTATATATGTCTATGCACACACATACATGCTATTATGGAAACAGCACCGAGATAGAATATGTAAACAAGAAAGCCAGGGTATGTCAGTGTGTGTAGTGGACTGTCCCATGCACGGAGGAGAGCAATATGCAGGAGGGAACCAACAAAACAAACAACATGCAGGAGGACATGTAGACACTTCACAAGTCAATACAGAAGACGCTTCTGGAAGGATCTGTAAGAAAACACACAGGGGCTGCCTTTGGGGCCAAGCTGGGGAAAGCTTTTACTTTTCACGTTGTGCTCTGACTGTGCTTGGGTTTTCATGCCACGTGCATGGGTAAGCAGTGGGCTTATGGGACAGTTTTGCTTTTTCATACGTGTTTTAGACACATGCACACATGCATATGCACACACACAATATTTATGTTTAAAGAAAAAAATGAGCAGTCCCTTCCTTAGACTAGTAATAAACCAGTTTTGCTGTTTTAGACACATGCACACATGCATATGCACACTCACAGACACAATATTTATGTTTAAAGAAAAAAAAATGAGCAGTCCCTTCCTTAGACTAGTAATAAAGAGCACAAGCTGCAGAGCAGGTAGGTTTGGTGTGGTTCCTAGTAAGCCCCGTTCTAGGTATATCTCCTTGGGAAAATGAAACTGTCTAAACCCCTGTTTTCCTAGATGAAATTGGAGGCCAAGAACTGGCTTTTAAAGGCTGTTAGCAGAGGCCCATGCTATCATAAACAATGCATGAAGCGGACTATGCCTTCTAGCCTGGCACAGCCTCATTAAGTTTTGTTTATAGCTATTGCTTGTGTTCTTCTTCTTATCACAATAAGAGAGCCAACACCTTTAAACCTCTTTCTTCATTAAAGAGACAAATTCAAGGCAATTTGGACCTCAGCCTTGATTCAGGCTAGTGTTAGGAAGATGACTGTGAGAGGGGCTCCTGGTAAGGCCTGGCTGGTGGCGGTGGATACACCAAGGATGTGCAGGTAGAAGATTTTATTTGAAACACGTTCCCCACCTTCTTCATGTGGCCCTGAACGTAGGCGCCATGTCCCTTGGGATTCCCAGCCAAGACATGGCCTCTTAGCCGCGGTGCTCAGCCCTCCCTTCTGTAAGAAGCTCCTGCGCCAGAGACACGCTCAGACCCCTGGTCTCCGCCCCTCTGTCCTCCAGGGGACCAGGGTTCAGTGCATCCCCGGAATAGACGTTTCTAGAGCTTGAGGACGTTGAAAGTGTGTGCTCCTGACCCAAAACCATTTCTTGATTCAGAAAAGAAATTGTTCCTGGAAGTGCTTCAGGGGGAAGATTTGGAGGCGCAGCTTTCCATTCTGACTTGAATTGCAAACTCACATTAAAAAACATTAAGGATAATAAACTGGAAATTCAATTACCAGGCTCGAAGCCAGAACACCGCGCACTCGATTTGGATTTGCATCTTAACTTATAGCTCCTTCCTGCCAACGTTACTTACAATTCAGACCTTTGCTCGGGGTATGGAAAGCACTCAGTGCACAGATGACTTCGCACCAAGTGCTTTCTGATGGGCCTGCCCACATGTCGACTTGGATATGAGTTCACATGAGGAGGGAATCAGAAATATTCCTTTCTCTTACTTTTATGTTTTTATGATTGCACTTCGGGAAGCCACCGAGTGACATGACCAGGGTTTGAAATTTCCATACCAGGTGGGATGTCCTTCCGGGATACCAGGCGGGTTTCCGTTGGGTTTACAAAGCTGATTTGTTCATAGAAACACTCACGTTGAGATGTTAGCCACCTGCCCTTATGGAGCTGATTCCTTGCTAACGAAAGCAACTGTAAGGATATAGATTTTTGGCTTGCCTTGATTTTTTTTTTTGATAGTTCCAATATCCAGATGAGGACTGATCTGTGAATCTGGATAAATGGCTCTCAAGATGGGCCTTTGCAATTCCTTTTTCAAGAGTGGCGTGGCTTGGCCATGAAAGGTGTAAGCAGCACTCATTATGCTGGCCACATTCCCTAGGTCCGTGGTTGGCAAACTGGCTCGCGAGCCACATGTGGCTCTTTGGCCCCTTCAGTAGGGCTCTTCCACAAAATACCACGTGCGGGCGCACACGTACAGTGCGATGGAAACTTCGTGGCTCATGCGCAGAAGTTGGTATTTTGTGGAAGAGCCGATATTTTGTGGAAGAGCCACACTCAAGGGGCCAAAGAGCCGCATGTGGCTCGCGAGCCGCGGTTTGCCGACCACTGCCCTAGGTGGAGTGAATCCATGCTTGGCTGTTTGAACCTGCAGCCTTAACTCGCGCTCTCAATGATGTTTCCATGTCCGGGAGTGTCCTGTGGGTGAGGCTAGCTCCCAGGTGGCCCTGTGAGGTACTGTGTCGACTCTATAGTATTTGCTGTTATTGATACATATGCATGTACACATTTGTACAGAAAGAAAGACACACTGTACACATGGGCATCTGTGCTGAAGTGCGCAGCCAAGTGTCAGCACATTATCAGATTGAAATGAGCTGCCCGGCTCTATGAATAGCCCTGGCTCTCCAGCTTCTAAAATAAAGATTCCAGCACAGCTGGACTGCAATCTGAAACAGAATGCAAGACGACAGCCCCACGCGCGGTAGTAGTCTTCGTGTGTGAGTGCTAAATAGAGTTTGTAGCTTTGCAGATTTGTGGAGCTGCCTATAATGAAACAACCACCCTTGAAATGCTAAGTGCTTTTTAAAAAAACGGCTCAATCTCCAAACAGGGGAAGGCATTGATTATACCTTATCAATCATGGGAGTTTGCAAACCTCTCTGGCATCTCATTCAAATCTGAAAGCGGAGTTGAATCCAGTAGTAGACAGGGTCCGTGTTGGCCACGTGTTTTAGCGGAAGGACAGCATGAAGGCCTTCGCCCACCCTCTGAGATTTCTCTCCCACCAGGGTGTCATTTCTGGAATCCCACCATCACATGCCTGAACGTTTACATTCAGTGCCTTCCACAGTCCAGTCCCATATCCCTTCTGGACTTGCTTCGTGCTGTCCCCTCCATTCCTGCCTGTACCCCTAAGACCTACTGTGTGCTCCCCTCACTGCCCCCTGAACATGCCACACTCGGTGCTTTATTCACTCTGCTGCTTCCTTCATGCTCTCTGCTCAACCCAGGTGTCCTTCCTTCCTCTGCTCTCTCTTTTTTTTCATTTTTAAATATATTTTTTATTGTTGATAGTATTACAGATAACTCCGATCCCCCTCACCTTCTCCCCATCTTCCCAGCCCCCCAGGGTCTTCACCACCCTATTGCTCATGTCCATGGGCTGTGCATATAAGTATTTCAGTTCTTTGGTTAATATCTTCTTGTTCCCCCAACCCCAGTCTGTTCCATGCCTCCCTGCTTCGGGTCTTATTTTGTGGGTCAGTTCATTTTGTTCATTAGATTCCACAAATAAGTGAGATCATGTGGTATTTGTCTACTCAACTCTTTAAAGCTCATCTTGAATAACTCCTCCCCATGGCATTTGCAAGACCCTCCTCCTCCGCCTCCTCCCCCCTCCTCCCCAGCCAGAATAAATCCTGTCCTCCTGCTGTCCCCACAGCACGTATTTGTCTACTCTTTAAAGCTCATCTTGAATAACTCCTCCTCATGGCATTTGCAAGACCCTCCTCCTCCGCCTCCTCCTCCCCCCTCCTCCCCAGCCAGAATAAATCCTGTCCTCCTGCTGTCCCCACAGCACTTTGTTCTTGATCGATGGGGGGAAGGACCCCATCCTTTCAGGGTGTCTGCCCCTCGCTTGAGTGAGCTTCTCCCTCCTTGTGGCTTCACCTGTGGTCCTGGACCAGCAGCATTGGTTTCACCGGGGAGCTGGTCAGAAAATCAGAATGTCGGACTCCGCCCCAGTTTCCTGTATTAGAAACTCCTCTTCACATGCTCCCCCAGCTGGGTTCCCATGCACAACGTTTGAGAAGGTCGTCCCCAAGGACAGGGAGCATGGCGTGGTGAGCCTGCATTCCTTCCCGGCACCTAGCGGGTTAGGTACTCACTCCACAGCTAGCGTGGATCACACGCCAGGTGCTGCACTGAGAACCAGGGATGCAAGGAGATCAGGGTGGCTACCGTGTGGCCAGGGTCTAGCATCCCAGAGATGAGGTGGGAAAGGGCCACGTCCACTGAAAGCCTGGCGAAGGTCTTACATTCAAACCAGTTCTGAGAAACCAAGGACTGGACCTTATGCAATGGGTCCCTTTCCGGGTGACTTCCCAGAGTCCTTCCACGTAACTGGGTCTTGTGACTGGTCAAGAAGGGTGTGTAGTTACTGTGCAGATGCCCCAAAGGCACTTGACCATAGAAACTTCACTTATTTGATTATGTGGGGCCCGTTTTGTGGGATTGAAGTTTTTTGAGACATACCTTGGGAATATTTGGCCTACTCTCATGAGTTTGGAATTCTTTTTTTTTGTTGTTTGGCCTGGACACAGTGTTTGTATTGTCTTACCTGGTGATTTAATGATAGGTGACTTCCCAGAGCCCTTCAGTGTAACTGGGTCTTGTGACTGGTCAAGAGGGGTGTGTAGTTAGTGTGCAGATGCCCCAAAGGTACTTGACCGTAGAAACTTCACTTATTTGACTATGTGGGGCCCATTTTGTGGGATTGAAGTTTTTTGAGACATACATTGGAAATATTTGGTCTACTCTCATGAGTTTGGAATTCTTTTTTTTTGTTTGGCCTGGGCACAGTGTTTGTATTGTCTTACCTGGTGATTTAATGATGGAACAGCTCTCGAACTTTCCTTCTCAACTGGATTGAAAGAGCTGAAGGAGGAATGTTACGCTTCCATGCTTTTCTGTCCTCATTTTCACACTGGCACTCAATCGCTATTTGTTGATGATTGTTCTGGGTTTGACCTGCAATCAAGCACAGGCCAATGGCATGGTGAATGCTGGATGCATATCTGATTGACAACAAGTCCGAAGGGGATTTAACACAGTGAGGAAGACATTCGATTGGGGATTGTAGTTCTGGCTTGGCCATCACCTGTGTTGGTTTTGAGCCAGTCACTACTCTCTCCAGGCCCTGCGTCCACTGTGTCTGCCAAACGTGGCCCCCAGGTGAGAGCCTTCTTTGAGGTCTGGGTCTGCAAGCTCGCGATTCTTCAAGTAGATGTAAAATGCCATTAGAAAAATTCAGAATTTAATGTTGGGGGAAATGCTATACTCTGTTTTCCTGGAAATATTATTTGAAAATTAGAGAAAGTCAATATTGTAGAGTAATTTAGAGGAGTGTCACCTCCCAGGTTCTGATACCAAGGTTTCTTGAGGGAGCCTTTTCAGGCCTGAAATTCTGTGATCTATACATTAATGGGAATAATAGGTTTCCCTCTATCATTACTCATTCTGAACTGGCGCAATGTGAGGATATTCAGCCTTGCTCATTTGAAAAGTAGCTACTAGAACTGTAAGTAGATGAAAGCCACCACAACAAAGGAATTTAAACACGCGTTGACTTTTTTTTCTAATAATATTTTTATTGATTTCAGAGAGGAAGGGAGAGGGAGAGAGAGAGAGAAACATCAATGATGAGAGAGAATCATTGATTGGCTGCCTTCAGCACGTCCCCTACTGGGGATCGAGCCTAAAACCCTGGCATATGCCCTTGACCTGAATCAAACCTGGGACCCTTCAGTCCGCAGGCCGACTCTCTATCCACTGAGCCAAACCAGCTAGGGCGACTTTGAGAGCATTATTAACGCTAGGTTAAAACCCAGTTTATCTTAGAACATGGTTCTCCCAAGCTGCTCAAGGCACATGACCCTGGTCACCAGAAATGTCAATATCCTCATCTTACGGAGAGAGGAACGGGAGTCCAGTGTGGAGCTAGCTGGCCCAAACTCCACCCACATCCTCACAGCTGGGCAGTGCCCCCGGACCTCCTGTTCCCCGGCATGGCCTTCCCCCACCAACAGACATGCAGAGGGTTCATTTCAGTCTCCAGCCTGGTTGATGAAATCTGTTTTCCCTCTGAAGTATGTGTTTCTTGACTGCATGCTGTGTATTTATGTGTCCAATACAGAAGTGTGATTTCCTGAAACCCGCAGATAAACAACGTAATAGGGAATGGACAGTGTGCTTCGGCAGATTGGAAATGCTGGGATACTTTATATAAGTCTAAATGCTTGATGTGACAAGCACCTTCCACTGACCCAACATCAGGACCCGGGATTCACTGGCCATTGGCCAGTATTAATTAGGAGGCACGTCCTGTAAACCTCTGTTGATGGGGCCACAGGCAGGTCTGAGGACAGCCTGTGGTTGAAAACAGTTGAGAGCCCGGCCGGCGTGGCTCAGCGGTTGAGCGTCGACCTATGAACCAGGAGGTCACGGTTCAATTCCCAGTCAGGGCACATGCCCAGGTTGTGGGCTCCATCACCAATAGGGGGCGTGCAGGAGGCAGCCGATCATGATTCTCTGTCATCATTGATGTTTCTCTCTCTCTCTCTC
>NW_005370423.1:1619404-1625031 GCF_000412655.1 Myotis brandtii
GAAGAAGAAGAAGAAAGAAAACAGATCAGAGCCCAGTGCTCTTCCTCCCCAGCCCACATCTGCTTTCTCCTTCCTGGCAGCCCCATCGCATGTTTTTCAAACTCTATTTCCATCTCAATGAGGTTGTGTCCAATGTGACTGCACCTTCCCCTGGCAGGGCCCATCGCCAGCCGGGCTCTTTTATCCCCCCCTCGGCCTCCGACATCGGACGGCGTGTAGCTCCTTATGATCCACTGAACATTAATATTCACTAACTTGCTCCAGGGAGCTATGCTTCACTGAGCGCATTTTCACCTGAAAGGACTTGTTTAATATAAACATTTGGTTAATATTCGGTACATTCGAAAGTATTTTATCAGCATCGGTGTAGGACCAAAAGTCATTTCAATTCAATGGGAACTGATTATGCGCCACGAGTCGGTCCTTTCCAAAAAGAGTGTGTCCCCCCCTCCCCCCGACGATAATGTATACATTAGAAAACTCACTTACACGCTTGATGGGAACACTTTGTGGACAAACCAGCAGCCCTGCATTTCATCGAAGGAATGTTATACAATATTGCTTTAAAAACTGTCTAAATATCATTATCAACATCTTTGGAGTGAGAATAATTATCAGAACAAGAGCTCATCAGAGGAAGCACAGGGTTTGACGAGGATCCGCTGCTCCCCAGTCCCCGCCCTCTTGCAGAAAAGAATGTCGTTCTTCTCTTCTTCTTCTTAAAGAGCCCCAGCTCTCTGGACTCTTCTTGGGGCCCCTGTACACTTTACCTTTACGCGAGTCTCTGTGAAACTCATTATCCCAAAGAGTTGTTGGGTAGACCAGGAGCTCCAAGAAAGGTTGAAACAGGTGAATGGAAAATGAATTCCTAGGTGGCTACTGAGGTTGGTTTGAATTACATTCCAAAGTTTTGGGTGAAGGAGTCACACAAACAAACTTGTTACTTTTTACTGGAGGCACCTGTTGGATACTGATTTCTCTTTTAAAATGTTCTTATTGTGAAATATAACTTACCAGGGAGGGAAATGTGTGTATGTGTGTGTGTACACATGTAACAAGTAGAAATCTGCAGGGTGTGGCAAAAGTAGGTTTCCAGTTTTTCATCTGGAAAATAATACAATAATTAATCAATGACACAAGACTAAACTCTGTTTCACATACTCACCATTGTAAACCTACCCTTGTCCCAACCTGTATGTGGACATAATATTTGCACGTCTTCACTTCTCCTGGATAATAGCCAGCGGTTTTCCAAATTGGTGTCACCAAGTTCCATTTCCACCGGAAGTATACGGCAGTCCCAGATGTCCCACATGTCCCACATTTTCATCAACACTTGATATTGCAGACTTTCAAATCTGAGCTAATCTGAGGGGTGTGCAATGTGACCTTACTATACTTTTCATTTGCATTTTTCTGATTGTGAATGAGATGAAGCACATGTTTGAGTTGCTAGTTGGCCGCCTGGAATTCTTTGGTGAAGCATCTGTTTAAGTACTTTGCTCGTTGGTTTTGTGGCTTGTCTGTCTCTTCCTTATTGTCGGATGCCCTGATAAAGAAATGAAAGCCCTAGCACGGTGTCTACGTAAAAAAGTACCCTAAGCCTATGTAGAAAGATCGGGAGCTTGGGCATCATTGGACCATGGTAAAGACAGCAACTAGTATAGCTTGCCTAGGGGAGCCTACGATTTCTCATATCCTTATGGACTTCCACGGCAAATAGAATAGGGTCATTTAAGAGGCCATGCGGGCCATAGACAGCAGCGTCAAGAGTCTTGTCCTCGTGGTGGGGTTGTTTGGAAGAGCTCTGGCTCCTCCAAGGATCATCTCGGTTGCTGCAGCAGGACTTCGTAATGCACACCCTGGAATTCCAGAAAACACCGAACTGCCTTCTCAGCACACAGCCAGCGTGCTCACAGGAGCCGGGGAAATACCAAAAGCGGTCTCTTGGACATTCCAAATGCTCATCAAGTTCTAATTGGCAACTCACCACATACGTGATTGTTCCATTGAGTCTGACCACGAAACAGCCTGCCTGGAATTTTTAAAGAGAAATCGTTTGGGGCAAGAATGTGCCCAACTCACTCTCTGAGAGATATTGCTTCAAAGGGTCCAGACATCTTTAAACTCTAGGACTTGCTAGGATCTATCTCCTGTGATGAAACACTTCTCGAATCTACTTGCAATCCCAGAATTCACCCATTCCCTCTGTGTAGCTCCACTTCCAGCGCCCTAGGGGAGGGCCTTGGTCTCTCTAGTAACCCCCTTAAAGAATGTGTCCCTTTCTGGCTATAAAGCTTTTCTACATCATCCCATAGGCCATTTGTTGACTTATAAATACTTTATTTGGGTTGGGTGCCCATCAGGCTCCTGGAGGTGGTGGCTTATGTGTGAGAATCCCTTACAACCGTGTTTGCGTAGAAGCTAGGACAGTGATGGCGAACCTATGACATGTGTCAGAGGTGACGTCAAATTGGTGTCACCAAGTTCCATTTCCACCAGAAGTATATGGCAGTCCCAGATGTCCCACATTTTCATCAACACTTGATATTGCCAGACTTTCAAATCTGAGCTAATCTGAGGGGCGTGCAATGTGACCTTACTATACTTTTCATTTGCATTTTTCTGATTGTGAATGAGATGAAGCACATGTTTGAGTTGCTAGTTGGCCGCCTGGAATTCTTTGGTGAAGCATCTGTTTAAGTACTTTGCTCGTTGGTTTTGTGGCTTGTCTGTCTCTTCCTTATTGTCGGATGCCCTGATAAAGAAATGAAAGCCCTACCATGGTGTGTCAGGCCCAGGAGAGAGACATGGCAACTCAGTGCTTGCTCACTGGAATCGTGGGGTAGGTGAGGACGCAAGGCCACCCTCTCTGCTCACTCGTTCTTTAGTGATAGAATCAGTTGACTTGCAGCTGAACATATGGCAGCTGCCATCACAACATAGGAACCATTCCCTCTGCCATGGCAACCGGAGAATCAAGGCACATCTACAGCTTGGACTTAGTCAACAAATACATACCATATAGGAGGGTTTTAGTCTCTTTCTTTTCCCTCTCCCCCCATTCCTCCCTTCCTCCCTTTCCTTTTAAAAAAAGAAGCATTTGAAATAGTAGCAGAGAATTAAGACCTTTTCTTCAAACATACTTCTCAGGTCCTCTGTTGAGGGGGTGCTTGGAATTTCCCACATATCTTGTTCTACTTAATTTCTGCAGCAGCTTCTTAGTCTAACCCAGTGGTTGGCAAACTCATTATTCGCAGGGGTCCTCAAACTACGGCCCGCGGGCCACATGCAAATACAAATATTGTATTTGTTCCCGTTTTGTTTTTTTACTTCAAAATAAGTAATTGTTTTCGGTGGGCCGCATGTGGCCGGCGGGCTGTAGTTTGAGGACCCCTGCTATGAACAAAGTACTGTGTCAAGGGCTGTGGGACAGTGGTTGGCAAACTCATTAGTCAACAGAGCCAAATATCAACAGTACAACGATTGACATTTCTTTTGAGAGCCAAATTTTTTAAACTTAAACTATATAGGTAGGTACATTGTTATTAACTTAATTAGGGTACTCCTAAGGCTTAGGAAGAGCCACACTCAAGGGGCCAAAGAGCCGCATGTGGTTCTCGAGCCACAGTTTGCCGACCACGGGTCTAACCACATTTCTTTTCCAAGTTACAGGGGGATTATGTTGTTTGTCCCTGAATGCATTGGATCCAAGTTGGTTTTCTCCAAAAGATCTTTGGAATTGATTCATCTGTATATTGTTCCTAAGTTCTACACCTAAGGGATGGAGACCAGGGATGAGAAGAACTGCCCTAAAGCATCTGATACCTACAAATAACTTGGCTCAATAGTGAAGACAATATTGGAGGCATGCATTCTGTCTAGTATTTTAAGGGTACATGTCTTCATTTTTTTTTGTTTTTTTTTTTTTGTTCCGGTGTTCATCTTGCTTGTGTGTTCTCTTCTGTTCAGCTCTGAAGGGTAATTCCATCTGATTGTCTATATCAGAGTAGCACATCAATGCTTGGAGGGGAAACAAAAAAGAATATTTTCTGTGAGAAAGCATTGCCAGGGGCTTTCTTCAGACTTGACACAAACTCGTTCCAAGAAAAACAAGCCAGAGAGTTGGACGGAGCAACACCTGGGCGTCAGAGGCATGGAAGTTGGGTTTCTGCTTCTGTCCGTCCTCTTGGGCTGCCGCTAGGCCCTTCAATGGAGCAGGACCGTGGGGGACGGGGGTTCACAGGGCTTGTCTGTGTGAAACCCATGCTCCCCTCGCTCTCTGCGGCCTGCTGTTTTCTCTGTGGCGCGCTCACCATTAGCATTTGAATTCAGCTTCATATGACACTGTCCTGCAGATGGAGATGCTTTCTTGCTTTTGTTTATGGTACAAAATGACAACCACGAGGGCCTTTTCATGACGTGAAAAAAAAGATGCCCTGAAGTTGTGAAAACCAGGGGACTTCTCCCTGCCAGGCTTCAGGGGATGTTAGAGCAGAGACGGTGCTGACAAGTAGCCACCCATGTTCCCAGGGCGAACACGCTCAGGAGCCGTGCTCAAATGGAAGCGAGACGTTGTGGTGGAGGCCGAGGGACGCAGACAGGACCTTGCACGTCTCTGCTGAGTGGGACCGGCTCGCCGGCCTCTTCTGGACGTCGCTCTGTCCTTCAGTGGGGACACCTCCTTCTCGAGGTGGTTTTGCCCAGCCCCTGGAAATCAGACACGTCTGGCCTTGGGGGGACATAGTGGTGAGTTGCTCACTCTTATAAAGTGATTTTCAGACCTTGAAGGGCTTCTGTTTTATGAATCCATCACTCCTTCAGGCCTGGACCTTCTAAAAGTAAACAGCTCCTCATTGGAGGTTTGTAAATAGGAAAAATGACAGTTTTAGAGAAACATAAGAAACTACCATATAAAAGTAGACTCTTCCCTATACACTGGGTATTCCTAAGCACTTTCCCTTTTCTTTGATACTTTTTGAGATTTCTTAGGGTGAAGTGTACAGTTTAAGGCAGGGATGGCCAAGACTTGTTCAACATCTAATCACCAATCCAGAGTTTATTATGGGCATCAGTAATCAAGCTTAGAATTCTTTCCTGCCAAACCAAGTAATATAGTTTCAGCCCGGCCGGCTTGGTTCAGTAGTTGAGCATCAGCCTATAAACCAAGAGGTCAAGGTTCAGTTTCTGGTCAGGGCAACATGCCTGGGTTGCAGGCTCCATCCCAGTGTGGGGCGTGCAGGAGGCAGCCGATCCATGATTCTCTCTCATCACTGATGTTTCTCTCTCTCTCTCCATTCCTCATTCCTCTCTGAAATCAATAAAAATGTAAAAAAAAAAAAAAGAAATACAGTTTCAGAATTCTTCTCATTACAACCCCACATGCAGACTCTACTGGTTGCTCAGAGTTTTGATGTAAGATGAAACTGACCTACCTTCCTGGTCTGGGCTCAGCCAGGGATGTGATTCCGCTGTGTGAGGTGAGTGGCCAGATGTAGCAGACAACCTTTGTCTAGAAACTATGACTATTTAGCTCTTCCTACAACCCCCCCTCCCTCTGCCTCTAGGGAAGCATTGCAAGTGGGCAGGCAAACACAGTTCCTTCCTTGTCTCATCCCAGATCACCC
>NW_005370423.1:1626399-1635066 GCF_000412655.1 Myotis brandtii
ATCTAACCTGGGACCTTTCAGTCCACAGGCCGACGCTCTATCCACTGAGCCAAACCGGTTTGGCAGGTGGTCATTTTTTTTATACAAGTATGTGCGTGCATGTGTGCAAAATATACCATAATAAGAGGCAGCTTAGTGGACCATAGGGTTCTGATGTATGTTTGTGTCCTTACTGTCTGGTCAAAGTCCAGGTAAGATCGACAGAGCTTTCTTTTGGGGAGAAGCTGACATGGCCCCCGCGGTCCTGCTTCCTGGTATCCACACCCTTCACTCTCCTAATTGGGTCATATGACGTGACAAAGCGGGAGAGATTGTGCAGATATAATTGAGCTCTCAAATCAGTTGATGTTGAGTTAATCAAAAGGGACATCGTTATAGGAGGGTCTGAGCTAATCAAGTTGACTTCTTAAAAAGCTGGGCCCTTGGTGAAGGCAGGAATGGCAGGCGAGCTTGCCACAAATAACTATGGTAGCGTTTCTTCCCAACGAGTAACATGGATCCCCTCTCTCCTTTGGAAAGGTCTTTTTTTTTTCCTCGTATTTGCATTTGGAATTTTCACTTATTCTGAAAAAAATGGGCAAGAAGAATGTTACCTATTTCATAAGGTTTTTGTGAGGATTGCATAAGGTACTACACTGAGAAGTTCTTACTGCTGCAAGGTTCAGAACACACACTTAATAGATAGTAGCCATTATTATTGTCGTTACTGTTAAAAATCCACCATGCAGTTCGCAGGACCTTAAGGTGGTAAAGCGAAAGTCCTTGTGTGCCACCTGCCTGTGTCGCAATAGAGACTCTCAAATTCAACACCACAGTGGCTCTTAATCTCAGGAGTGGGTCGGGCTTGGAAGCGAGCGTATAAATGGAGGGGCCTGGGCTGCTAGAACCAGACAGACAAGCTCCGTCCATTAAGAGGAGCTTCACCCAGAAAGGCAGAGTACAGGGTTGCGGTCATGGTGGCAAGGGGGAGAGGGGTAGATGAGAAATGTCTCTATTTGGGGCTTTTTCTGGACTAATGGTGCTAGAAGGAAAGAGAATTGAGTGGGTGGTTATAAGATTTCAGAATCCAGAAAGTCTGTTTCTAATCTGGGAGTCACAGTTGATTATGAAGATAATGAGGTGTGGGTATTGAATACCTCAAAGTATGCCAAATCAGAAGGAAGTGGGGTTCCCGTCAGGGTTTTCTCTCTTTCTGGGCACTTGGGAGAACTTAATTTAAATAATTAAGTGGTCATTTTTTAAAAAAATATATATTTTATTGATTTTTAACAGAGAGGAAGGGAGAGGGATAGAGAGTTAGAAACATCGACCAGCTGCCTCCTGCACACCTCCTACTGGGGATGTGCCCGCAACCAAGGTACATGCCCTTGACCGGAATCTAACCTGGGACCTTTCAGTCCACAGGCCGACGCTCTATCCACTGAGCCAAACCGGTTTGGCAGGTGGTCATTTTTTTTATACAAGTATGTGCGTGCATGTGTGCAAAAAATATACCAATATAAGGCAGCTTAGTGGACCATAGGGTTCTGATGTATGTTTGTGTCCTTACTGTCTGGTCAAAGTCCAGGTAAGATCGACAGAGCTTTCTTTATCAACAGGCAGCTTCAGTTTGTCTGCTGTTTAGCCTGCCTCATCTTTGTGTGTTATGTTTTACAAAATGGCATTCTCCTCCCAGGGTTCTTCTGATCATTGGGTCAGAAGCATTCGAGTTTTTGTCATCAGCTGTTTTCAGCCATGCTAGTACTGGAACTATAAGAAGATCAGAATCCCAGGGTGATATAAAGACCTATCCAAGGAGGATGAGCTACCCGGGGCTGGAAAGAAACCGTGGGAAGGATTTGACCATGTAAAAATGAAAAGCTTTGGTTAAACAAAGTCAAAAGATAAAATACACACCCAAGAAGCCCATTCTCTCAGCACATCTGACAGCTTACAAAGAGCAGCTACAGTCTAGCGTGAAAAATGAACACAATGGTAGGAAAATGGGCAACGGCCACTGAGGCCATGATGTAAGAAGCGATAGGAATGCCCAGTGAACCGGCAGAAGGCTGCTCAATCTTAATAAAGATGGAAGAGAAAAGCTTAGTGAAGAGTAGAGTTTATGGAAGATTAAAATGGCACTTCTGCCGTAAATAAAAGCACTGTTGGCCAGAGAGTGGGTAATTAGGCATACGCCTGGGGGTGAGGAGGGGCATCCCCGAGGATCGTGAACAGCACCATTGGCTTAAGCGATGCCTGAATTTGTGGCCCAGAATCTTAGCCGGGGTCCAGCAGGTGGAAGGTCCCCTGTGTCATGGGCCACACCCCTAAAGTGAGTGCAAGCAAAGGATGACTCATCTTGGTGACTCACCTCAGCTATGGGGACTTTTAACAACAGTGTTCCAGTGTTCATCTGGTTAAGTCTGTGGCTAAAATTTTTCTCTCTACCTTTTCCTGCCTAGGTGCTCTTTTCTTTCTTCTTCTTTCTTTTTATCCTTAAAGTTTAGTACCAGAATAACTTGGTGTTTTCCCAGGATACAGGCAATCCTTTCAGGCCTCAATCGGGCTTTTCTTTTTCGTAACCCAGCAATGTTCTATGTCGAATTTCTCTCTTTCTGTCCTTCCTTCCCACGCCACAGTCTACCAGTGACTGCACGTGTCGATCTCTGTGGCGTGGTGCCATGGGTCTCTTTATGCCACGTCCCCAGCCACTTTCTATTCTGCGTCGGGGTTATTGGTCTTTGAGGGAACATTTGGCAACGTCAAATGCTAGAGACAAGCTACTGTCGTCTAATGGGTGGGGGCCAGGGATCTGCCGAACATCCTACCATGCACAGGACAGCCACCGTCACAACAGAGGATCGTCTGGTCCAAATGTTCATGGTGCCTTGACCCCGAGGTCAAGGCTGGGGTTTCACGTTATTTCAAATGATTGTGGAAGAAACCCAGGACTTCTATGGAAACAGGATGTAGATACTATTTCCTCCTGTAGATACCATTTTTTTTATACAGATGCTAATGCTGGTAGCATTTGGGAGCTTGTCTCTGAATATTTGAAGCTCAAAGCCAGAGATATCCATGCATATCTAGCTTATAATTTCAAATAACAGATACTACAACGAACCCTGATTAAAACTTGACTGTCTAATGTATTTGTGTGGGTTACATTTTCCAGTTAATGGAAACTTAACCTCAAAATATTTTTGTTCCAACCTTTGTTTTTCAAAAAAGATGGCTTTTTTTTTTGTCTGGCTGAGATTCTTGCAAGGGTCTCTGGATTATCAAGCAAGTTGAAAACCCTGAAATCCTCTGTAAATATGGGAGAGAATTATGGTTATTAATATAATTTCTCCCAGACATGAAATTGGACTAAAATGACAGTGAACACAATATGTTTTCTGAAAGTGTGCTTTTGAAAAAAGTCAATATCTACTCATATTGAATTTTAGCTATTCAATGTCTGGTTGAAATTTTATTTAGCGTTTCCATCACGTGTTCACATCAGTCTTATCAGGATAGAGAAATTCCACGAGACTAATGAACTGACCTGGACTCACTTTCTCTCTTTTTTTCGCCCATAAATACACATATTGGAGTGCTCCCTGTTCTAATTGTTTGCAAATTCATTTGCATGATTCCCTTCAGTATGTCATAGACCCTACATTAGTTACTTGATTTCTGTGATAATAACCACTCTACCCACTCCCTTTCTGTATTAAGGCTAATTTGAAGGGAGGAATTGAATTCAATTGAGTCTCCTTGTTTACCCAAATTACCCATGCGTAATGAGATCCCGGTAGGAAAGGATGCCAAATGCTACCTGTGAGACTCAGTACCTTGAGGCAAGAAAATACGATAGTCTAACCATGTGCTCATTATGAGTTCCCAGGTTATAGACTTTGGGTAGTCAAACCTGAAGTTTCTGGGGCTCTTCTCATTTCTAAAATTCTTTAAAAAACGTTTGATGTGAGGTGGGCACGCACTAAGGAGGCAGCAGTTTCCATCGTCATCACAGCAGCGGGCCCTCCGTCTTCCAGCCACCCTGAGTCAGCGTGTTCGGTGCCAGTGGGAAGCAGAGGGCACAGCAGGGTGGTAAGAGCCACTAAGATTCTGGAGTCTACTCGCTGGGTGACCTTGAGGAAGATGCTGCACCTGAGCTGCTGGGGTTGACTCCTGTCGTCACAAAGTCACAGCAATGAGTCAGCAGGACAGTGCAGGTGATGAGTAATTTTTTAAACCACGGAATCCTATGAGAAATGTTTTAAGTGTTAGCTTTCCACCGAGGGATAGGATTCTTCGGGTTTTGTCTTCACAAATCTAGGACCTCAGGGACCTGGTTATGGGAACGAACTGCTCTTTAGGACTTTATGTAATTCAGCAGCAACCGCATTGCTATGATTGTTACATATGGTTTAAATCTCAGGTCGAAGAGAGTTGGTAGTTGAAAAACTTCAGTTCTAACATTTGCTCCAAGAAACTACCTAAAAATGGGTATTATTTGGTCAATTGAGTGAAATGTGCTGGGAAGTGATAAAAAATGTAAATGGCAAGACAGAGAGAGGGGACAGTAATGACTTTGAGTCAGTCTGTCTGGAGTTTTGTGGGGAGTCTGACATGGATAGATGACTGCCCATTCGAGCCATTATGGCCGGGGAGGTTCAAGTGCCCAGGCTGGAGACCCTTATCAGTCCAGCGAGGGGGGTGGTATGAGTCCATCCACACCAGCCCGTCTGCACTCCCTTTGCCCGGAGAAGGCTTGCCGTGTCTCACTCAGGACTGTACTGCCCTCGGGTTTTACTCCAAATGGGAAAGAGCTCATTGTTCTAATGCTGTGAGTGTGAATCCGGCTCCGTGTTCCCCGGGGCACCTGCCAATGCCCCGGACATTTCCGTCCTCTCTCATCTTCCTTCCGCCGCCTCCCTTTGAACTCCTCCTCAGCACTGGAGCCAGAATGATCTACTTAAAATGCAAATCTATGCGCTACTCCTCTTCCACTGTTCTCCACGCCTCCTAGGATAAATCCGGAGCTCCTTAGCGAGGACAACAAAGCCCTGTAGGATGTGGTGCCCTGGTCAGGGACACGGCCTTCCCTTCTGCCAGGCTCTAACTGGCAACTTCTGCTTTCCTAGTGCCAGAGAACGTGAAATCCATGCCCCCTGCCCCTCACCATGACACTGCTTTGTACCTCCACACCTTCTGTTCTTTATTGGAACGCTCTTCGTACTCTCCTTACCTGCCTCGTCTTCCTTGGTCCCCGGTACTTAACCCAGCCGTCTTTTCTAACAATCTCCCTTATAACTCCAGAGTGGGGTCCCAGGAAGGCTGTGCTCTGTGCTCTCTGGAAACCTTGCACATGCCTCTCTTATGGTGGTACCTTGAAAGGATCTGTTGGTGTGATGTTTTCCTCATTAGATTATGGGTTTTTAAAATGCGAGGATTGGCCTGGCCAGTGTGGCTCAGTGGTTGAGCGACAACCTGTGAACCAGGCAGTCACCGTTCAGTTCCTGGTCAGGGCACATGCCCCGGTTGTGGGCTTGATCCCCCCTGGTGTGGGACGTGCAGGAGGCAGCAAATCAATGATTTGCTCTCATCATTGATGTTTCTGTCTCTCACTCCCTCTCCCCTCCTGAGATCAATGAAAAATATTTAAAAAATAATAAAATATACAAGGACTATATTTTGTTGATCTCTCATGGACACTTAGCAAGAAACCTGTCATCCTATCCAGTAAGTCTGCGTCAAATGGAACCATTAGCACCTCTCTAGAACATTCTTACAGTGAGGTCCATGAATGGCGGTCTACCTTGATGACTGGGCAAAAAGGAGATCTGACGTGCTCGCCCAGCTGATTTGGATAAGCTGGTTGTTGCCTGCATTCTCTACTGAATAGATGTCCCTACATTTCCAAGGTCATTTTATCATCTCCTCCATTCCTGGCATGGCAGTAGGCATTGTGGGGCTTCCGCGTGTTAAGGAAGAGCAGCTGCCCCACAGGGTTTGTTTCCAAGGGCGCACAGTTGAATGCAAGGGCTGTGAGAGAAGTCACAGCCTTGGGGTTCCGTGATGGGCAGATTGCACGCCCCTGACAGGGTCAGGAGAGATTTGGAGGAGAATGAACACGCTAGGTAACCTTGGAAAGTGGCCGAGAGTTGGAAAAGTAGAGATGAGGAAGAGGTCAAGGGGCAGGGGGAGATGGCGCGCTCTAGAGGAGGAAACATCCAAGGCAAAGAGTGGAACAGACACTGCGTGGGGCTGGGAGAGAGGAGCACCCAGGCTGGTCCCCAGTGTGACCCTCGCGGGACTCATTCTCCACCACGTACCCCTCCTCTGTTGCCCCAGCCACCCAACCGCTTTCTCTAGCCCAGTGCTTCCCAACCTGAGTCCTGGAACCTTCCGGAGGGCCATTCCCGCTGCAGCGTTTCTGACTCGGCAGGCCAGTGGACGGTGAAGCCCTTCTCGGGGCCACGTTGGAAAACCACCACGAGGCTTTTCTCGGGACACCCCCAGACTCAGACCCTCACTCCCACTCCACACACTGCAGGAGGGGCCTCAGCATTCACTGCAGCCCTGGGGGGGGGGCAGGGCGGGGGGGACCACTGCCCCTGAAAACCACAGCGAGTCGCCCCCTGGCAGAGCGGCCACCACCGTTTCGGTGGTGAGGGGCCAGTGTTGTCCCATTCTCCTGGCAAACGAAAGACTAACGGGAGCGCCATCTGGCCCTGTGGCTCCCCCCACCCACTGCTGCGGAGCAGCCCAGCATATTTTCTTACGTTTTGTCACTAAAATATTGCTCCCCGAGGCGGGCTGCCGGCTTGTCAGATTTGCAGGCCGTAAACAAAGTCGGAGCAGTTGGTGGTGGCACCTGCAAGGGGGGAGGGCCAGGGGCAGCCTTTTGCTCTGTGCACCCCTCTTCTCGGGGCACAGTCCCTCTAAGCTGATGCCCTGAAATATTCTTTAAAAGCGGAACCAGAAACGCATCCAGATCTTCCCTGGCCACTCTGCCCTTTCGGTCCTGTGCGTTTTGCTTTGCCTCACGACAGTGAAGAATCCACGTCTAGCATGTCCAACGGCCAGGTGGAGTGTGTACACATTTATTAAGATTAATTAAAAAGTAACAACTTGTAAAGTAATAACATTAACAACCAGTAGCAGAAGTGTGGACATTTTGACAGTCTTTTTGAATTTCATTAAAGGATGGTAGTGACAGAAACCCCAGAGACCATTTCTACTTTACTAAAGAAATAGGTCACAGATTCAATTACAGTCACTGAAGCATGGACTCAATCTATCATGGCAAATTAAGTACATTTTAGCAACCTACTTTCCTCTAAAAATTTTATAGACACTTTCAGTGGAAGAAGAAAGACTCTAGAAGAAGAAGGAAAAAAAAAAGAGAAATTGCAAAACCAAGTCCACCCTTCCACCCCCCTCAGCTCTGAGTAAGCATTCGGCTTACTTACTTTGGCCGTAAGACAGAAAATCATTAAGAAATACTCAGCTCCCTCACAATTATTACTCTCCGCTCATTCACGGTTCAGTGCTGCGGATTTGGAGCTGGGGGTGGGAAATGGCTCCAGATTAGAATCGCTGGTCTTCAAGGTGGGGTGTGGGAGGGGGAGCGGGGGGAGCTTTGTTCTACAGGATGAACCCTTCTTTGGAAAGAGGACGCTCTGTACTTTACAGCTTTCATGAAATGTTTGCCTTCGACTCTCAGAGCGGACACGTTGTGCTCATTTCTGGAAAGATAAATACATCAACAGGAAGTGCCCACTCGGCTTGTGGATGCGGCTCAGCCGTGTGCAGACAGGGGCCCATGCAAGACCCTCCGCCCGCAGCAACACCGCTTTCTTGCTGAAGGCTGAAAGTGATGGCCTCTCGCAGTGAGGCGGCAGGGGCTGTCCTGAAGGCGCAGCAGCAGCCACAGCAGCTGTAGAGAATGAGAGGGCGAGACCTCAGGCCTCCCCCTCCACGCGTGAGAAGCTGGGGCAGGACCCGCACAACCCTGAGTCGCAGGGATCCGCTGTCGGGCCCGCCCCGAAACTTCAGAAGCTCGGGGTTCGGTCTTGTTCCTAAAGAGATGGAGCCATCGAAGCTCCTGCTCAGGTTGGTGCTGGTGCTCCTTCTCTCTCCACAGTCCCGCCCCTTCCTGGGAACTCTCCCTGATGCTCTTTGTAAGGAGGACAAACAAGATAAGCGATGGCGTGTGCTCCCAAGACGTGATGCAGAAGCTTCTGGCATCTGCATTCTCTCGCTGTCTTCCTGGGGACTCTCCCCTGATGCTCTTTGTAAGGAGGACAAACGAGATAAAGCAATGGCGTGTGCTCCCAAGATGTGATGCAGAAGCTTCTGGCATCTGCATTCTCTCGCTGTTGCGCAGAAGGGAAGCTCGCTGGCAGGAACCCAGAGAGCCTGACTTCTCATTTTGGTGCCAGAATTGCAACTTCCTTAGGGACTGGGTGAGCAGTAGCTAATAAGGCGAAGATCTCACATGGTTAGTATCAGCCTTCAGAATATGGCACATCCGTAGGCTTGCACAGCCTGCTCGCTCGGTGGCATACAGAGCTCTCAGCTAAGGGCCAGGCCATCTCCTGACAGCAGGCGCTCCTTCAAGCCACAGAGGTCAGAGCGGTGCGGGCGGGGGTGTCCCCCTGGGAGCTGTGAATGCTGCTCTGGGAGTGTGCCGGCGGG
>NW_005370423.1:1635076-1648927 GCF_000412655.1 Myotis brandtii
ATGTGACCAGAATGGTGACAGATTGCAACAAACCGAGGCTGTAGGTTCTCCAGGTAAAGGCGGCAAACGCATGTCGGTGTTCATCTGGAGTAGCCATGCTTGGCCTAAATGGATGGGCGGGCAAAGGGAGCCGTGTGCTTCCGGGGCTGCCCAGCCTCCCAATGCGATCAAAATAGGGTGTTTGCCTTCAGCTAACTCAATGCAGTAGTAACGCCTGTTGCATCTGCGTCTGAACCTGTACCTACTGCCATGCCGGTGCAAAAAAAAGCCAACCCTCAACAGCTAAATACACTTACAAATGATAACACAGGCAGTGATGGGTAATATATGAACATTCTATGTGCGGACTACATGTTACAGTTTCTTTTCAGTTATACTCAGTGCAGTGAGGCGCTTCTATGCAAGGTCCCTAGGACTGAGGCAAACGGAGAAGCTGGCCGCGTCTCCGCTCACGGTTGAGTGTGGAGAATCCCTGCGGGGCCCGGTGCTTTGGTTGAACTCCTCGGGGATGGGCCAGGTAGTGGGACTTGTGTTTTAAGATTCGTCAGTTGATCAAATGAATAGCGTTGGTTGAGTATCATGTAAAGTTTTTCCTGTCTCATTATATCCTTCTGAATTTGCAAAATGGAGACAATAATCATACCTACCTTGTAGGGTTGTCACTTTCAACATGGCTCCCTACACTGCTCTTCCCAGTCATGTGGGAAGGCTTGACTTCCGCTACCATCCTTGTTGCTGGAGAGGTGAACATGGTGCTCAGCCTGGAGGGTCTCCCTCCGCTCAGGGCTTCTGACTACACATGAGCACCCCGCTTCCCAAACGGACAAAGCAGAGAGCAGGTGGGGCTACCCGGAAAGTCAAGGGCTCCGCTCAGCCACCTCCAGGATGATTTTAAGCCTCTGACATGAGTGCCGATCAGACAGTGTTTGAGAACAGCCATATGAAGTCAGGAATCAGGGGATAAGCTCTAGGAATATTGTCGGGAATGGCGCAAAACTCTAGATTAAAAGAAAACACCAAACATCTTTTTTGAGTTTTTGAAAGGTCTGACCTGATGAAACACTAATCCAGCCTCCTTGGGAGATGGTTAGCCTCGGAAGCCGATTTCTCCACCTTGAATGTGCATTCTGCAACCTGCTGTGCAATTTGGGGCTTCATCCCTTTGTGCCTCAACGTCCTCATTTGCAAAATGGAGACAATAATCATACCCACCTTGTAGGGTTGTCGTAAGGATGAAACAGCTTAGTGCATGTGAATTGTTTAGCTCAGGGCCTGGTACAGTGAGTCTACTGGAGAAGTGTAGCCATTGTTGGCTGCACCGTCACAGGAATTATGTCTGTGGTCATTGTTGCTGAGATGGCCCATTCTATGTCTTCAATTACATTTTTCCCCTAGCGTAAATAGTAGGAGACAAAATGGTATGTTTTCAGAAAAAAATATTGTCTATGGTGGACCATTGCCATAAAACATAGTAAAGTGGGCAAGATGGTACCTTTCAGGTTCCTATGAGGGACCTTGGTCACCTTTTTGGAACTTTTTTGAGTCCCAGTTTCATTACATACAAACATGGAAATTCTATACACATTTCTCTGCATCCTTTAATGCAGTGGTTCTCAACCTTCTGGCCCTTTAAATACAGTTCCTCATGTTATGGTGACCCAACCATAAAATTTTCGTTGCTACTTCATAACTGTAATGTTGCTACTGCTATGAATCGTAATGTAAATATCTGATATATGCAGGATGGTTTTAGGTGACCCCTGTGAAAGGGTCATTCGACTGCCAAAGGGGTCGCGACCCACAGGTTGAGAACCTCTGCTTTAATGGGATTCTCATTGGTCCTTGTGAAAAAATTCTTCACGTTTACGTAGCACTTATTTTACTGGCGCCTTTCCCATGAATCATTGCCCTTAAGCCTCATACTAACATTTGGATGTTATCTTTCCCAATTTACAAATGAATACATGGAGGCCAAGAACTTTCCAAAGTCACCCAACTGTTCGTGAGCAAGTACGGAAGGCCCCCAGTGCAGCAGGGTTTCGAATAAACCAGACATGCATCATGTTGGATGAATGACGTGTGGGGACGTACTTGGGGGAGTCCTAGTGTGTGACGTAACGGGGATGTTGTATCATTTGGAGACTCTCCCTTTGATACTGTGTAGAGAGAAAGGTAGACAGCGCAGAAGTAACAAACCTTAGTCACGAAATTGTTGCGCATCACTCATTCGCAGTGAAGTTGGTACCCCGACAGCATTCGAACCCCTACAGGTAGTGTTGACTTAGGAGCACCATCATACTATTACACTATTGATTCCTTGTATCATTTACCCTTTTTTCCTTTGCTGGTTTTCACTTCGGGGTGACACGTAGCTGGCCTATTAAACAGTCATTTTTTTGTCCACATGGAAATTAATTAGTTGATCATTGTCTTCAGGAAAAAATAAAACCACAGTGAATTGGAGCTCAGGAAGTTAAAAGAAGTGCTCTGGAAAGTAGACAACTAGGGTTTCTTGGTTGAATTATTTCCTCCCGTCTGAGTCTCATTCTGCCTTCCCCTCCACCTGCTCCCTGAGCTCCACCGTCTCTTGATGAACTTGGCATCAGAACCAGTCACAGCCGGGTGGCAGAATGGCCTGAGTAGACGCACACTAACAGCCTGTGATGTTTGATGAGCTTCAATTTGCTCAAACCACTTGTTGTGACTCCAGGCATCGGTGTGAAAAATGAGAAATTTAGTTACCAATATAGATAGTAATAGCAACAGTCAGACCTTGAAATGTTGTAATATTTTTCAAGTTACTATGCACATTCACACCATTTCAGGCAATTTTTACAACGATCCGGTGAAATAGACAGGATTCTTTTTCTGATTAGAGAGTCAACAAGCCTGCGACTTGGGGAATCTTTAACCTGCCCTCTCCTCCAGCTCATGCGGTCATCACCCTGCCTCTTCCCGCGGACACCCATGTTTTGCCTGCGCAGGGCCACCTTCCTGAACATAGGTCCCCTTTTATTTGGGGGATTCCTATCCTCCCAACTTCAAACCTTTGTTTCCAACTACCATGTTCTTATCAGACCTTATCCTCCTAGCCATACTTAATGGATGTAGGGTTGGACAGCTACCCACTCTAAGTCAATCTTTCCCCAGAATTTTTCAAATTGGAACTAGGAGATAGAGTCAGGAAGTTTCCCATACAGGGAACTCAGACAGGCATGGCTGTTCTTCTGTTGATAATGCAGGTTTGAGAGGAAAGAAGTGGACAAAGAGAGAAACAGAACTAGAGGGAATGAGAGACTCGGTATCACTGAGGTCCCTGGATCCAGGTGTTCCGACAACTTCATCCCTTGGGAAAATGATCCTTAATAAATTATTTCTTTTTCCTGAAATTCAACATGCCCTCATCTTGCTAAAGGAAGTGATAGCCTTAAAAATCGCCTTGATCTGTGCCAGAAGGATGACTCGGGCTTTCAGGTTTGCCCTTACTCCGTAGCTCCTTTTCCCTCTGATCCACACAGTTGTGGACGTGATAAACATGATGCAGAGACTCAAACAAGATTGTCATTAGTTAAGCAGACCACACACACGTTTCAGACCTCACTGTCAAGACTGGCTCAGATACAGATAAATGTTTCCTCAATTCCTGCCAAATCAGTATCATTCAAAATCACGAGGAAAATTAGCTTTAACTTGATATAAGCAGATAATTGCACCCCTGAACAGGTTTTAGTGACATATCCTTTCTCTGCCTTTCGAATCAAGGTTCTAAATTCTTAATGCCATAGGAATATTTTTATTGGTTTAGAGTCCATCATATGGAGCCCGGTTGCCAGGTTGAAAATCTCAGCTCTGGCATTTACCCTCTGGGTAACCTTGGGCAAGTTTCTTTATGCCTCAGCTATGTCACCTGTAAAATGAGGGATCATCATAGAGACACCTCCTATGGTATAATAATCGAGGCTGAGTAAGTCAATATCTGTAAAGTGCTTAGAATAATGCTTGGGCACAATACATGCCATATAAACATAAGCTATTATTATTATTCAAAGAATTTTTATTTTTTAATACCTTTCACTATAATTATTACAAACTAGAGGCTCAGTGCATGAAATCCATGCGTGGGTACGGTCCCTAGGCCTGGCCTGCGATCAGGGCCATCTTCTCCGGCTGTCCACAGCTGGCCCCGCCCCCCGCTGCCACCCACCCTGGTTCCCTGTTTGCCATCGGGCTATCGGACCCTGACGGCAGGGGGAAGGGACCCAGAGGTTGGCTGTTCACATCGTGACTGATCCCAGTAAAATAATTTAGTGGGAAGTAGGCATCATTGTGTCTCATCTAGAATGCCCTCCCAAGGTGAGGTGATGTTTTACCTGGTGCGTTTGCAGCAGCTGTCCAGGGGCCAGAGACCCTTGCAGCTCCCTGGGGCAGGGATGGTCGGGGCTGGATGGTAGGGGCTGGAAGCTGGGCAGTGTCCCTTTGACCTCACCATGCAGTGGGCATGTGCCCTCGGCGCTCCTGTCTTCCCTAACTGTTGCCTGCCCCAGGCCTAAGTTCGAAACTGGCTCCATTTTTCCGGTCTCACTGAATCGAGCCCTATAAACAGGGAAGAGGCATTCCTTAGTGAGGCCCCCTTTGAAGCTGAATTTGTTCCAATCGCCCCATCTTGTGGAAGAAAGGAAAATAGCCAGGTTTCTTTTCCCTACGTTGGGCCGATGCCCCAGAAGAACAAATTCAGCCCATCTCTTTCTTTCTCTGTCTCTGTCCATCCCCTCTTTCACATAATACATTTCAGAGACTTCGTTTTGAAGAAAGGCCAGTATTCCTTCTATATTTGCAACCTGACCTCCTTTTTTTACCGATGAGACCAGTACTTGCTAATGGCATTTGCAAATGCTAGACAGACGTCTGTTGCTGCAGGACGGACTCCAGTCCTGCCACTGTCATTTAGGCCCAAGTCTGATGCAGGTCTCTCAGCCGCCGAGTTCTTCTCGGGATCCTGGGGACATGGTGGCCATCACACATTCAGGTACCTCAGATGCCCTCCCTACTTCCAACCTACCGTTGGTGCATTCCTTGGTGCATGCAAGTCTTTTCAGAGGAAGAGTGGATGGAATCAGTTTACTTATTCACCAGTTTGCTCATTTATTCATTCATTTATCCATTTAGCATTTATTTATTGAGGACCTTCCAAATGCCAATCACTCTGGTAGGAACAGGGAAAAGGGGGTGAGCCAGACAGCCGTATTCTCCACTCTGATGGAGTTTACACCTTGGCTGAAGTTGACCATATGGACGTTAGTCAACTAATCAGACAAATATGAAATTGCAAATTGTGGCAAGTCTATGAGAGGAAATTAAAGGGCACTGGGAGGCCATGAACAAAGAGACCTGCCCTATGGGACCTGACCTTGGCTGGTGAAGGCACATGTGAGCTGAGATCTGAAGCAATGGGAGCTAAGGGAGTGGCCCAGGGCTGTGGCAAGAACACTATACGCAGAGCCCTTGAGTCTCGGGGGAGCATAGTGCCTGGAGGAGAGCGAGGCCCATGGCTGGGAGAGCGAGAAAGCAGGGTGGTTCCCAGGAGGCTGCAGAAGCAGGCAGGGGCCAGATGCTGCAGGGCCGCAGGGCGTGGTGGGAGTGTGGCCAACTGAACGTGTGGCTGCAACTGTGAAGCGGTGCCCGTTAATCGAACAGGACTGATTGGTCTGATTCCCTCATAGCCGTTGTGACAAAGGTGTCTGACCAGGACTTTCTGAATGGCTCCTTCTCGTTCTGGGCCGGGAGGATGCTGCGGTTCCCCGGCCACCCTGTGCTCACTCAGCCGGGCTGTGACTCACGGGTGCATCTGTAGAGGTGCTGTGTGGTTTCCCAAATGACAGTTTCTTTGCCACTAAGAAATGTGGACCACTGAGCTTTGCCCAGCACTCAGAGGTGTTCGTGTTTGTCTGTATAGACTGTGGTTTCGGTCTGCAAGTGACAAAGACCAGCTTGCTTCCTCAGGCAGTCAGCCTGAAAGTTGCCCAACACTGACATCTGGTGTTGGTGTGGGGTTTCAGATGGTACATGGTCAGAAGGAGGCCCCTGAGACGAGTCCACACTGCAAACCCAGCAAGAATAAGTATTTGAAAATGTTGGGCAGATGCCATTTCCACACACACACACACACACACACACACACACACACACACAGACCCTCACCCCCTCTGCAGTCGTTTGTTTTGAACTTCTTTGGCCTTTCCAATAATGTGCATGATAGAAGCTAATTTCAATCGGATGTCTTCTTTTCCCCAATATTTGCCAACTGGACGTGAGGTTCACGTGATGGAAGGTTCGGTTCTGCCTGGGTTTGGGAGGAAAAACAATAGACAAAAAAGTCAATGTTTACTTAGCATATACTACTACAAAGCATAGAATTAAGTAGGGAAAAGACTGTCACCTCAGAACAACTCAATAATGGTGATTTTATGGATGAAAAATAATATTTGCATAGTCATTTATAATTCCTAAAGCATTTTAGCATGGAGTCCCACATTCCCACCATCATTCATCCATGCATTCCTTCGTTGAAGAATGATCCTTGAGTGCCTGCTGTGTGTGAGGGATTGGTCTAGGCTGCAAAGAATTGCTTGCAGGGCAATTAAGAGAGAGTTCTTAACCAGCTATGGTTTGGATTCAGACTTAGCTGCTCTAAGCATCTGGGTCCTTGAGTGTTAATTGGCCAGTGATAATAACAGTGCCTACCTTATTGAAAGGTTGTGAAGATTAAAGACCAAAAAAAAGTAAATGTAATACATTCACCAGTGTCTAGTACAGCACAAGTTACCAGTGAACCATGGCTTTGAGTATGGTAAGATTATTTTATTGCTAGTGTTCATTTTAGGAAACAAAAAGATTTCCAACTTGAACATGCTTAGTGACGGGGAAGTAGAAACAATGGGTATGCCCTTTCACGAGGCTGTCAGTCTTGGAAGATACTAGGGTTAAGGGAAATGGTGAGGTTGAATGGGTTAGAGAAAGTCTTGACATCGTTCTGTGGGGACATGCGAAGGAAACGCTGTTCTCGAGTGATGCTTTGGGAATACAGGTTGTTGGGGTTGAGTGATGGGAAGGGTCAGGGATGGAAAGCAGAACCATCCGTTATGAAGCCCTTCTGAGGGCCCCGGTCTGAATTGATTTGACGTTGGAGCACAGCAGAGACCAGGGTGGGAGTGCAGAGGAGGAGCTGTGTGACGATCATAAAGAATGGATCTGATAGATGTTGTCTGCTCATTGCTTATTGACCTGTTCTGTCGGAAGGCTGAATTGTCACCCACTGGCATCTCATTCCTTGGAAATACAGAACAGAAGGCTCTGTTTCTTTGACTTGCTGTTTGTATTCTGTGGAGATCACTTCGACTCCAGAAAATCCCATGTATTCCAGCCACTTGTTTTGCAGTGGACACTTAATCAGAATGAGTTCCCGGCAGATTATTGCCTCTGGTCATCAGAACAACCAGCCATTGTTTGTTTCTGAGAAAGGGAACCAAGAGGGTCTTTGCAAATACAATGGGACTATCTTGTGTCTGATGCTCTGGTTTTAAGCCTTCCAAGAAATAGCCTCTAAAAGACTCTTTTAGAAAGAGAAGAAAATTGACTCTTTTTATATTTTTAAAAATTTATTTCAGAGAGAAAAGGAGAGAGGTAGAGAGAGATAGAAACATCAATGATGAGAGAGAATCACGGATCAGCTGCCTCCTGCACGCCCCACACTGGGGATCAAGCCTGCAACCTGGGCATGTGTCCTGACCGGGAATTGACCTGTGACCTCTTAGTTCATAGGTTGATGCTCAGCCATGCCAGCCGGACAAAAATTGAGTTTTTAATGAAGAAAAAGTAAAGAAAAGGCTGGTTAAGCGATGGACACTATTAACTCATTTAAAACATATAAAACTTTTTGACTTATAGCAAATACTCATTTTTTCTTAGAACTGAAATACTGGTGAACATTGATCATGTGGACATAAAGAAAACCGTAACAAATTCTAAAATAATAGGGTTCTTAGGGAAACTCAAACCCAAGTTTGCAAATCATTCACAAAAATATGTAGCTCACTGTGGATATTTACGTTATTAAACAAGAAAGATTTTAAAAATTGAAATTAAATAATTAACAAACTAAAGATAACATCAAAACAACCCAGATAAAGGTATGAAATAGTTGATGGCGATGAAAGCTGAATCCAGTGATTAGAAAGCAAAATGCAGTGAATAAATGAAAACCTTCTTCTTCAGAGAGTCCTCTGATCCCATCTTCCCGTAAAGTCTAGTGGGAAGGAAATGAGAAAGGCAACAGCCCTGGGATAAAACAGAAGTGTCACTGCAGATGCTAAGAGCTTAGAAGGACAAGAAGGAGTATTTTGTGCACCCTTATGCCAATCTCAAAACCCAGGTTAAGCGAATGGCTTCCTAAGAACAAGACTTCTTAAAAATTAGCTCCACACAGGTAACGATCTGTACTATTTCACTAATTGTAAAAGAGATGTAAACATTAGTCTAAGATACTCCATTGAGACAGACAGCAGGATTATAAACAGCCATTATGCTAACCTTGGTGAAATAGACAAACTCGTTGAAAGACACACCTACCAAAACTCACAAGGAGAAACAGACACGCTGAATGGACTTTGACCTGTTACAAACAGCCCTGAAGGTCTTATGCACAGATAATGTTTCATATTGGACCATATATCCGTAGGGGAAAATATCCCAGAAGTGTCCTTGTTGGGGCCAAGGGTTTAAACACTTGCCATCAACAGGTAGGAGCGAGTTTCCGATCTTCCCTTAGCTGCGGTTTCCTCTTCTACCGAGTGGAGGTCATGATGCACATGCCTTGTGGAGGGGTTCGTGAGGAGTACGTGATGTACTGTGCGTAAAGCACTGGACATTAAACTAATTTTACCATAAATCAGTGCTACTATTCGATGATACAGTGTTATAAATGGCAAAGTGCTAGTCACAGCACTTTAAATACTGATAACGGTGTTATCAGATTCCATAAAGATGAACTTGAGGGTAGTACATGCAACAATACTTCAAGGACTTCCCTAATGAGCACGTTGGAATTCCTTGCAGTTTGCATATTTATTTATGTGTTCATTGTGCCATTAACTTAAATAGTTTGTTGCTTCTAAAATATGTTAAGCACTTTCCAGTTTTCCAAATGATGACCAGCGGAGGAGTAGCGGGCTGCTCTCATGGCGATTTGCTCTGACTGTATTAATAGGACTCAAGCTGCATTTCAGCTAAAGCAGCCCAGGTTGATGTTTTTCCAAAGGTGCAGCGAGACAGGATGTCCCCCAGTGTGTTTTGGGGTGATTTTCATTGCCATGAGGATGGTCAGCGGGTGCGTATGGAGGCCTTGTCTCTCCAACTACATGTTACTTTTACGGAGGGCAGGAGCTCTCTCCTATGCACAGTGGCATTTTCCTCAGGACCCAGCGCAGTGTGGCTGCTTGTAAATATGTGTGGAGTGAGTACCGGACCAAAAGGAAAGACGGAGGCTGTTGCTCTGGGAAACCTCACCTGCTATGGAAATTCGGGATGAGTTTCCCGTTCTCCGTGATTACGTCCATTCTAAGAAAACAATGGGGAAAACATCGTTGGCGAGGAGGAGGCGTACATATCATATGCCGTGCACACACATCTCATAGATGCTTTTACCCTGGGCGATGCAAATGAAATCAGTCTTATTGATCCTCCCAGCTGGCTGAGAAGCTATTTTAAAGTTTTGATGTCCCTGTATTCACTGGTGTGGATGTACCAGGCTGCTCAGTGAAATTGTTTTCCAGTCTTCTTAGGCAGAAGGTGTTCACGTCAAGATTTCATTAGTTTTTTTAAAAAATATATTTTATTGATTTTTTTTACAGAGAGAAAGGGAGAGGGATAGAGAGTTAGAAACATCGATGAGAGAGAAACATCGATCAGCTGCCTCCTGCACACTCCCTACTGGGGATGTGCCTGCAACCAAGGTACATGCCCTTGACCGGAATCGAACCTGGGACCCTTGAGTCCGCAGGCTGACGCTCTATCCACTGAGCCAAACCGGTTAGGGCAAGATTTCATTAGTTTTAAATGTATCAATTTAGTGTTCTATTAGACACACAGAAATGTATTATAAGAATACCCTAAGCTCCCCACGTGGCCCGTGATGAAGCTGGGTTCCCTGTGTGGGCCTAGGCTTCCTGTCGCAGCAGATGTCTGAGCTGTGGCTGAATAGCCGTCTGTTAGGGGCAGCTTGAAGGGCCATGGGAACCTGGATCCTGGAACCAGATCGCAGATCTATGAGACGGACTCTATGTTCCCGTAGTGCCTGTTGGGATCATGCCCAAACCCCGAGGAGTTTATATTCCAGAACAGGGGCCAGCAGACTACAACCACAGGCCAGACCTGGCCTTTCACCTCCTTTGGCAACTGAGGTTTTATTCAAACGCAGCCACACCCATTCACGTATGTATTTTCCACGGCTGCGTTTGTACTCCAGCCACGGAGTTGATTAGTGACGATAGAGACCGTCTGGCCCACAAAGCCTAGACTACTTCCTGGCGGGCCCTTGACAGAAAGTGTGCCAGTCCCCATCAGCAGGAGGCTGCCAAGCTCAGCACACGCTTCCCAGAGAGAGGGCATCCTCACCTAGTGGGGACTAAGGTCTATTAGAACTTCTCTCTATGCTTATTTATTTCATTTTATTTCTTGAATCTTTATTGTTGAAAGTATTACACATGTCCCCCTTAGCCCCCCATTGACCCCTGCTACCTGGCCCCTATATTTATGTTTATCTTATTTTTAAATTTTTACTATTTTCTAAGTCTTAAGTTATCGCTAGAGTAGAGATATTAACAATACTTCATTGGATTGTTGTGAGGATGAAAAGTGATGATGCCTGTGCAGGATTTCAGCTTGAACCTGAGCTCCTAACCCCTGTCCTGTGTTGGACCAGCACAGAAGCGTGGAGAGTGAAGTAGACGAGGGGTGGGGCGTGACAACGGGCATACTGTTCCCTCCCTCAGTTCCAGGGAGGCTGGCTGAGCCAGCCTCCAATCTTGCGGCAAGAGAACCTCCCCTTGTCCCCCGCTGGCCATGTTTCCCAAGGCCAGAGAGAACTCTCACCTGCCAGTTATGCGCTCGATCCAGAGAAGTGCAGGGCGCTCTCATTCCAATCTGCGCTTTCTCTCACTAAGATAAACTAGTAATGATTTGCCAATAAGATGCAATTACAGTGCCTGCTGGGGTCAATATTCAATCAGTGGTTCCATTCTGAGTGCCGCTTTGATCAGTTTGGTCAAAAATTTCCTTTCTTCAGATGCTTTGTAAACCCTGATTGATGGAGCGTTGTAGGGATCTCAGATTGGGATGTGATTTTATTTTTAGTCTAGCTCTTGGGCAGCACCACACACTGGCCACATGCGACCGTCTCCCGTGGGAAGGCCTGTCCTCCTGATATCAGACTTAGCACTTCTCTGCTTGATTCCTGTCTCCTCTCCTCCCCCAGGCATGTCTCCTCCCCGAGGATCATAAATAAAGGAGAGTATTCTGCAGGTTTAGTGAGGAGATCAGGAATTCATACTGCTCACTCCATAACAAAAACATAATGCATTTCTTCATTAAACACTTTTTTCCGTTTTCTTTTTTCACTTGTGTCTCCTCACCCTCTTGCTTACCTTTTTATTTTTAATTTTTTTCCCATTTCTCCCAGACCCAGCCCCTTAGCCTTTCCTCTGTCCACTGGAACCACTGAGCCCTCTCTGCACTTTGGAAATCTCCCTCAAAATAAGGAAGCCCCTGTAGCAAACCAAACAAGGCCACCGATTGGTCCCTGCAGGCCACGCCCCCCACCAGTGCACAAATCCGATTGGTCCTCAAACAGGCCCCTTGGAAGCACCAGTCCACATCACCACAGTAGGAGGTCCTTGGCCCATTCAGAGGAATAAAGCAGGACTTGGCTGAGAATAAATCAAAGTGAAATTGAGAAGTTTCATTCCAGGGACCCAAGATGATGGTACTTGATTGGATCTTGGTGTTCAGCTGGGTCATAGTCAAAGCAGACTGCCTCATGGGCTGGTTCTCTCTCTCTCTCTCTCTCTCTCTCTCTGAACTTAATCTGCAAGTCTGATTTAAGCTTAGTTCAAAGGCAGAATTATCATTGTGGTTTTGAAATGGATTCTCATTTGCTTAAGACATAATCAGGGGCTTCAAGTAGATAGTGGCAGCTCTTCTGTGAAGCTAAGATTTTCATTATTTTACTAGAGGCCCCACCGGTGGGGTCTTGGTTTGGCCTGTGGAGATCGGGTCGAAACGGGCTCTCTGACATCCCCTGAGTGGTCCCGGATTGCAAGAGGGTGCAGGCCAGGCCGATCGGGGCCGGAGAGGGACCATGGGAGGGCTCCAGGGCATGTCCGGCCCGTCTCGCTCAGTTCCGATCCACAGGACTCCAGCAGCAAGCTAGCCTACCAGCCGGAGTGTCAGCCCCTGGTGGTCAGTGCATGTCATAGTGACTGGTCGAATTAAAATATATATAGATATCTTTTGTTCCAGAAATCTCTGACCTGGGAATCTATTCTAATGAAATCATAACAGCCCTGGGGGTTTTATGAGTGAGGACATTTCTCACAGCATGATTTGCCAAGACAAAAACATACCCCCCAAAATACACGGACGTCCATCAATAAGTGAAAGATTAAGTAAATTCTGTATAATCATTGTGGAATATTAAATGTTTCCTAAAATAGATAGTTAAATCTCTGACCATTGACCCAGAGAACTGTCAATAATGTATTGGTAAGTCAGAAAGCACTGAATGACAATCACAAACCCCAAATCCCTTATGACAATGTTTATTCTACAAATGTAGGAAGATGTGACTAAAAAAAAAAAAAAAGAACTCACCAGGCGGGTATATTTTACTTTCGTGGGAGATAAGGCTACATGATTAGCATTGGCTTTATACGGATTTGAATTCTCTCCTCGGTTTCAATGGCTGTGGTGAACTCCTGTGAATGCTGCAGTTTGATAGAAGGTGACGTGTTGCACAGACGTGTGCAGGGAACAGTCTGTGTGGTGTTCTGCCCATGGTCTGTCAGCCTCGAGAGCTGGGGCCCTTACCCGATGACAGGAGGGATCCTAGAGCTATTAGTCTTGGATTCTGATGACTACTTTTTTTTTTTAAAATATATTTTTACTGACTTCAGAGAGGAAGGGAAAATGAGAGAGAGATAGAAACATCCATGATGAGAGAGAATCATTGATCAGCTATCTCCTACACGCCCCACACTGGGATGGAGCCCACAGCCCAGGCATGTGCCCCCGACCAGGAGTTGAACCGTGACCCCCTTCTCCCTCCCACCCAACCTAGAGACGTGCTTAGCTCTTGTAACAGGCGGCGTTGGATACGGCTTGCGTTCCCTTTTGGGTGCCCAGGCTACTAATTAATTTCAGCTGTGAAGGAGCGGGGCTGCCCAGGGGCCTTTGTGCTTGCGAGCTGGTGTTCTTGGTCAGGAAGCGCTGGGGCCCGTTGTTCCCACCCTCCTGTGTGCACATCGTATTCTTCATGATGAAGCCTATTTATTGTCCACTGTCCAGATTTGGGGTTCCGTTTCTGGGGTTTGGGGCAGTTGCAGTGCAGAATGGCTCTGCCAATGTGTACTTGAACGAGACTTCTAAAGGTGACCAGACCTGCCCTGGCCGGGGTGGCTCGGTTGGAACATCATCCATATACCGAAAGGTTTCAGGTTCTCTTCCTGATCAGGGCACATGCCTAGGTTGCTGGGTCAATCCCTGGTTGGGGCGCATATGGGAGCCAGACGATATATGTGTCTC
>NW_005370423.1:1648994-1669727 GCF_000412655.1 Myotis brandtii
CCCTCCCTTCTTCTCTCTAAAATTAGTAAGCATGTCCTTGGGTGAGGATTAAAAACCAACAAAGATATAAAAGGGACCAGACCTGTCTTAGTCTCACATATTTCAGGTGGATTTTCCAGAGCAGAAGCGAATTAGGGATTTAGGGATGGAGGAGAGACTGTTCCCTGCTTGGCTGTTGCTTCACTCCCGTGGACACGGGGCGGGGAGATGGCTCGCCGGCTGCTCACCAGGCACCAGGCTCGGAGAAAGTAGACTGCGTCCATCTGTCTTCCCTTCAGTCTCGCTTCACAAAGACATTACGGGCGAGCCCCACTCTTCTCGCTGCAAGTATCACCTGCGACAGCTTTGCAAGTGGCCTTAACAGCCTGTCAGGGAACGGATCAATGTGGCTTTTCACAAAGGAATCTACTTGATCAATATCCCCGAGCAAGCCCTCCCCTCACAAACAGACCCCGTACGCGTTTCCATGATCAATGCAAGTCACACGGAACACACACGATGGGGGTGTTTCAGTGAACACGGCTCTGGATCCGGGCGCTGTGGTGATCCGCTGCAGTGAGAGAGGAGGCAGCGGGTAGGTTGTCAGACCCTGCGAGACTTGTCTTCGACAGGGGACGTTGACTTAAGAGATATGGCTCTGGTTTTGAAGGAAACATGCTCTAAGGATCAGACGCCCTAATTTTTTCGCACCCAGTTGGGATTTACGTTTGTGGGGGGTTGGATTATTTTGGTGTCTCAGTACTATGGGCCTGGACATGTAATAGGCATCGTGCATTCTATTGAGTTGGTCATCACGTCCTCTACCTATCCCAGGACTAGTGCCAGTACCAGGAGGTCATTCTTGTCATCGCCACCCTCTGCCGTTCCCGCCCCCCCCCCCCAGACGCCTTAAGGAAACTCCAGCTCTAAATGTTATAAACAATTTCCTGACAAATAGTCTAGAACAGGTCATGTGTCCTGTCTGGAAAATGAGAACAACAATGGGGCTTACCGAACAGGCTTGTGGTGGTGATAAAAAATGACTTTTATGGCACTGCGGGCTGTGTGGTCCACACGGTGAGTGCCTGATAAATGATGTGCATCACAGTGATACACTGTGACCTGCCGGGTTCCATTAAGCACAGGCTCTGTCTCTCTGATCGGGGTCCTTATCCTTGTGGGGGGCGCGGTGTGGGGGTAAGAGCTCAAGGGCGAGGGGAGCGAACTTGCATGCTTAAAAAGTAGCATCTCTGCTAACTTCAGCCTGAAAGCTTCAATTATTAATGGACATAATAAACCACGGTCGTATTCATGGTACCTGTGATATTTTTTCAGCAATAGAAACTGCTGGTATTTTCATATGATACTGCAGTTGAAATAGTATTCATGCACAACAGTGCTTCAAAATGAGAGCAGCTAGTCGACCTGCCAGGAGAGCTTGTCTGTGAGTGTCGTCGGCCCACGTGTCACTCTGGGAGAGGCTGGGCCGGAGACGCTGTCCTCTTGCATGGCCTGCCTGCGAGCGGCAAGAACACGGGGAAGAGCCAGCCTCAGGGTCAGGACTGGTCACCCTCTCTCTCTTTTTATTCCCTCCCCTGTGGCTGCCTCAGATTCGAAGGGAAACAGGGAGCAAACGCTGTCCTGGAGGTCTCTGGCTGGAGCCGCATTGCCCAGTCCAGCTGTGAGCTCCCCGTGGATGAGTCGAGGCAGGACCTGTCACCCCAGCTAACTACTGCTCCTTACCTTGCACGCGCTCTGAGCAGGGAAAGCGGGGAGAGACTCACGCAGGGACCACACTTCTGTGACCGTCTCCTGTGACCATCCCGGTTGGGCTCCCTCTCTAGTAAGATACTAACAGTTAGTGAAAACTCCCTGCGTCCGAGGCCGGCACTGAGTTCTTCACAGATATCCTCACATCGAACTCTCATCACCACTGGAGGTCAGTGCTCAGGCAGTCACTGTTGGATGACTTGACGAAGGAGTCAGCTCCTATGGTGTGGGCCACACCCGGGGAAGAGCTAACATGGAGTGACTTTTCTGGAAAGTCAAAACTGGACGGTGCCTTGGAGGTCACCCAGTTCAGTCCTGGAATCTTAGACGGATACACCCGCCCAGAGCCAGGGAGGATGCAGAGTCCGCACTGGCTCCCGCCTCCCGCCTCCCGCCTCCTGCGGCAGGAGTGGCATCCGTCCTCCCCATCACTCGCTGAGCAGCAGGTAGCCCCTGGCCCCGTGGCGATGTCTTCCAGCCGATCCATGGACACGCCTGTGCGTGTGAAGGGTGTGCTTGCACGGAGTAGCTGCATTTTATTTTACCTCCCTCTTTCTGTTCTGAAATTAGATTTTCTAGGACAAGAAAAGAATGCCAAAGGTAATGAAATCTCCAGTTACATACACAGTTTAAATTAACAGTATGAGTCAGTGTTCAGAATAGAAATAGCAGCAAAAGCTGACATCCTGGGGGTGGGGGAATGACTCAATTAACTGTATGGGTCCTGCCACCCAGTTAAAATGTCCTTGGTCATTTATAACCAGAGACCTATGAGAGTTCAACCCCCAAGGGGCTGTGGCGAAATCTGTACCTCATTACAAGGGCGGACAGCTGATTGGAGTAGGTTGAGGGTGCTCACAGAACCTGGGGCTTCCTCGCCCATATGAGTTCCAGCTGCCACAGACCATGCCCAGGGTCACGGGGCACCTCGTGGACAGGGAGACATGCCAACCACGGCTCCATCGTTCTCTCCCCTGGAATCCACGTCTTCAGAAAGCAGACTCACCTTCCTCAGGATGTAACGGGTTTCTGCCCAGCAGAAATCCTCCTGGGAAAGAGCTGGGTCAGGTCATGTGGTGTGGAAGGCAAGTCCTTTAGAATCTGAGACTTACCCATCTTTTCCCCACAAGGAGAATAGGGCCTGCTCGCTAGTCACCATGGTGCAGATGCAGGGTCGTGCCTGTGGTAGCCGCACCCTCTGTTCCAAAGGAGAATGGGAGGCCCCAGAGCTGGTGAGAAGGGGGCAAAGAGGATGGGGTCCTGAGGCCTGTGGAAGAGCCACTAGAACAGCCGTGGGCAAACTACGGCCCGCGGGCCGGATCTGGCCCGTTTGAAATGAATAAAACTAAAAAAAAAAAGACCGTACCCTTTTATGTAATGATGTTTACTTTGAATTTATATTAGTTCACACAAACACTCCATCCATGCTTTTGTTCCGGCCCTCCGGTCCAGTTTAAGAACCCATTGTGGCCCTCGAGTCAAAAAGTTTGCCCACCCCTGCACTAGAACATGGGGGGTCAAGGCTCCCCTTCTTAAGCCGCCTCCTCTTGATGCTCCCCCTTCAAAGTTCCCGTTGTCCTTTCCCTGCTCCATCTCTTTGAAGAATGTGGGCTCTTGGGACCCATGCCCTCCTGGAAACTCAACGCGGATAGGTCAGCCATTTCCCCCAAGACACACAGACAAGAGAAGGGCAAAGCCAGGTTTCAGACCCAATACCTCTAGACCCCAGGTTCACACCTCAGAGAGGTTGGGCTCTGTATATATTATCCGGAGGGCACAGCCCCCAGTGGCCGTTCTGGGAGGAAACCCCGGGTGCTGGCCCCTCAGTCCAGTGTTTTCCCCAGGCTTCGCTGGTCCCGCATGGCCTTCCCTTAGCAGATGGCATCTCTCAGGGTGGGCGGCTGCTGTTCTAAGGAGGCCGTGTGGTGGGTGTGGGCTCCCAGGCCCTGCTAGTCACCCTAGAAGGACGTTGTTGCTGGTAAAAAGGCTCCAATCTATAATGTCAACACTTTCTAACGCACTTGAGCGCCATGATCTCAGCTAGGCTGCCATGCCTGCAATAAGGACATTCATTGGGCAAAGGTAAAACACTGAAAAATGCAGATTCGTCCACAACCAGAAAGAGTTAGCCAGCAAGACCGGGTTCCTTTACTGCCTGCTGGGCAGTGAGTAGCCACTAACACTGAAGAGGTGCAAGGTAGGTAGGTTTTCTTATCTCCGCCTGAAAGATAGAGAAAAAGATTCAGAGAGGGTCACTGGTATACCCCAGGCCACACAGCTAGAAGCCAGCTGGGTGTAGAGCTCTGGTCTGTGTGGCTCCCGGAGTCCAGTCACTATTAGGTGCCTTCTGTTGCCCACCAGAGTCAGGACAGGAGCCTCGAACGGGGGGTCACAATTGTGAGCAGGCAATAAGGGGGGAAGAAAGGCAGGGTGGGTGGGGTATGCAGGTGAACTCCAGGAGGCTGGTGGTAACGCCTACCAGGGTCTCTGATGTTTCACCTGAAACCAGACATACAAGCTCATATGTGGGAGAGGCGCACAGCCTTCTCTCTGCAGGACAGGCTAGTACATGGAGGGTTTTTTCTTCCTTTTTGTCAATGATATTTAATATTCCACCTTTTTCTTGAATTTTACAGGTTGCAAATTTGTATTTTCTTGAAATGTGCCCCCTTTATTGAGTGAAACAGATGTAAGGATTTACACGTGGTAACATGTTTGCTGGTGCCATGAGGCATCACCAGTTCTGTTTGATTTTGCGAATTGCCCGAGAGCCTCTTCTCTATTAGAGGATCAATAATAATAGCTATGAAAGGCCTGAAGACGCACAAGCATTTTTCTGTTTCCAGCTTCTATTTTTACGAATAAAACATTGATGCTCTTTTTTAAGTTGGCCATCACTCATCGGGTAGGTTTTGCAGACAATAACAGTTCATTAGTAATATCTGGTGGGGAAGATGTATGATGCTGTAAATATTTAAAATCAAATTTGAAAAAGAAGACAGAGATGAATGCTAGGGAAGGGGGTGGGGGCAGGGGATGTGCATGGGGCTCAGGGCCGTGGTTTTCACAGCAACTTCCACGTGGGCCCTGCCATTGTTTACCCTCCCGCATCCCATGAAAGGGAAGTTGTCAATGGGCGGGGCCCAGCTGAGTCCAAAATGGTAGACATTGAGTTCAATGGCATCTTAGCCTGTGGTCCTTCCAACAGTGTCCCCCTAGACGACGATTTGGGTACACGTGACTTGTTTAGAGGATGATTCAGGAAGCACTGACAGAGCACGAGGACACATGACAGGAGGGGAAAAAGTGCCAATCAAGGGTATGTTCGTGGAGGGTGGGTATTGCTGTGGAAAAACAGGCTCCATCCCCTTGGGAACCCTCTGAGAGACCTCATTGGTCGCTCAGGGGCCAGGAAGGTGAGGTCCATCCTGCACCAGCTCTGTCTCCTCATGGAGGCAGTGTTGTTCCTAAGAAGGCCTTGAGCATCTGCAGGTGGTGGGTGTGTTTGGAAACTGTCTGCATGTCGGCTCCCGATAGGTCCCTGACAGCTCAGCTACATGGATGAGGGCGGAGCCCAGAGTTCGTTGAGGTGGAAGCAACAGCTCACAAAGAGAGTCCAGCTAGGGAAACTGAGACCAGAGTGAACTCAGGACACCGTGGCACCAGGTGATGGAACTCGGCCAGAGGAGAAGTGGTCCTCAGAGAAGGCTGCCCGTACCTGTTGAGAAGTGGCCCGGAGAAGTCCTGCCAATGCCCCCTTTTCTCTCTGCTTCCTCTCAGGCATATTTGGAGGGATCGGGCCCTTGTGGGACTGACTGGGGAATGTTCAGAATGCGGCACTTCGAGGAACTAATCTAAAGAAGAACTCAGTGATGTGGAGTAGGTGGGGAAGATTTCATGGACTTAGTGGGACTTAAATATAGCTGGGAAGACTGGAAAGAATTTTTAAAACATAAGAGGATAAATGGAATTCCAGGCAGTAAAAAAGTCACCTCTTGACAAGAGGCCTCTGGGAAAATTCCTCCTCCTGGGGCCTGGGCTACTCCACAAAAATGTCACTGTGTAATGAGAGTATTTTTGTTCATCAGACTTCCATTAAAAGTAGTCGAGGCCAATGAGCTTTAACTATAAAGCTAGCGGATGCAACTGGATTATATGTCCGGAGCTGGGATTCAGATGCCAATATATCAATTCAGTATGTATTGTTTGAAAAGTGAGAGGCGAATTGACTTTTATTCCTCTGTATTTTTTATAAGGACCCGTGAGTTACTCGAGGAGGAGAAGCTCGGGCCTGGAATGTGTAACTCTTCTGAGCTGTAGTCAGAACAGCGCCCAGCTCACTTGCTAGCCTGGCGGCCCGCTCTCTGGGGCGGTAGGACAGCAGGGCAGGAGCTCAGCCCCCACTGCCAGGATTTCCTGGGGGATGTGTTTTCCTCCCGCTGACTGGACCCGCAGGAGGCCCAGTCTGCAGGGGACCTGGGGCTGTTGGGCCGTCCCTGCTCTGATTTCTTTATGTTGAACAGGAACGACTCTAGCTTAGAGTGTTGGAAAACTATACCCTGAACTTTCCTCTGAACAGAGACCCTCCCCTTCTTCCACATGAGGGGCCGGAAGGCAGCCGAGGGCTTGGATGCTTGTTTGCCTTCCGTCCATACTTCTCTCTGTGTGTGGTTTTTGTGTTTCTAGGAGAAATCCCACTCATTTAAAAACCGAAGACCCCGCTTCTCAGCTTCACCCCTGAAACTCACAGGTTCAAGTTAGAGCAGTGGTTCTCAACCTTCCTAATGCCACGACCCTTTAATACAGTTCCTCATGTTGTGGTCACCCCCAACCATAAAATTATTTTCATTGCTACTTCATAACTGTAATTTTGCTACTGTTATGAATAATAATGTACATATCTTGATATGCTATATGTGTTTTCCGATGGTCGCGACCCACAGGTTGAGAACCGCTGAGTTATAGTTAGTTACAGAGAGAAATGGATTATCTCCAAGTCCCCACTCACTAGCTATCTTCCCTCCATCCTCTCTTCTCTACTCTTCAGACCAAAATTTGACAAGAGAAAATCCAGTTGCATCCGCCAGCTTTTTCCTTAAAGCTTATAGGCGTCAACTACTTTTAATGGAAGTCTGATGAACAAAAATACTCTCATTACACAGTGACATTTTTGTGGAGTAGCCCAGGCCCCAGGAGGAGGAATTTTCCCAGAGGCCTCTTGTCAAGAGTTGACTTTTCTCTACTCCTTGGTTTGGCAAGAGCAAACCAAGGCTGGTGGATCTCATTAAGGACTCGTCCATGGCCCAGTGAATTTCGGTTGGATGGGGGCGTTCTTCAGAACACCCAAACCGCCTGCCAGCTGTAGGCACCTTGCAGGCAGACGGCACCATCCGCCTTTGAGATCATTCCCAGCAGCGGAGGACAGGGAGATGAGGACCAGAAATGGGGCATTTGTAAAGCCTCCAGCACAGCAGTGCAGTTGGAGTGCACCAAGCGATCCACCTTCTGGTTACCACTGTGCTAGAATCTGGGGCTGTGCTGCCCTTCCTGGGAACAGCGCTGGTTCCAGAATGGCAGCCCCCTTGGCTTTAGAATATCAGAGAAGACTATCAGAAGGATATGGCTTGAGAACAAACCCCAGTTCTTTAATAATATGCAGCAGTTAAACAGGGATGAGGTAGGTGTGTGTGCACTAATGAGGAACGCGTTTTAAAACAGACGCATGAATAATCTGATCGCATTTGTGCTTTAAGAAACGAAAGCCACGTATACAGAGAGCTACCATTTAATGAGTTATTGCTGTTTATTTAGTGCCGGGCCAAGCTCTTTCCAAACCCTCATCTCTTTTCGTGCTCACAACGTGGTGGTGTTATCAGCGCCATTTTCCACATGTGGAAGTTGAGGCCAAATACCCTTCCTAGAGCCACACATCCCAGTGGGCTGATGCCAGAGTTGTTCTGGGGGAATTGTCATGAAATGGAAGTGCTCACACTAGGAACACTGGGAGGGGTGCACACTGGCCTGTTGGCAGGGGTTCCCTCTGGAGAGCGAACATGTGGAGGAGGGAGTAGCGGCAAGGGCAGTATGAGACACTTAACTTCTTTTTTAAAAAATATTTTTATTGATTTCAGAGAGGAAGGAGAGGGAGAGAGAGAGAGAAGCATCAGTGATGAGAACCATTGATCGGCTGCCTCCTGCATGCCCCACACTGGGGATCGAGCCCGCCAACTGGGCATGTGCCCTGACTAGGTGTGGAACTGTGACCTCTTGGTTCATAGATCAATCGTCGGTCATCGAGGCACACGGCCGGGTGAGGCGTTTACTTATTATAAATTCATATATTGCTTTATATATTTGCAACCACTACATATCACTTTTATTGTGTAGAAAGACTGTGCTTTGGACAAAAGGACAAATGTTAGATGATTCCACTCATCTAATGTCTAAATGGGTAATTTCAGAGAGCCAGGAAGTAGATCAGAGGTTACCAGGGGCTGGAGGCAGGGGGATGTGGAGAGTCATTGCTTAATGGGTACAAAGTTTCTGTTGGGGATGCTGAAAACTTTTGGAAATAGTGGTGAAGATTGTATAGCATTGCAGATATAATTAATGTCTTTGAGTAATACACTTAAAGTGGTTCAAATGGTAAATTTTATGTTATGTGTATTTTACCACAATTTTAAAAAAGAAGAAAAGGAAATTATTTGAATTGAAATCATTTGGGTTTTTTTTTAAAGTTTCTCTATCACACTCATTTTTTCTCATTTTCCTGTGCCATGCTGTGTCTCACAGAGGCATGATGTCCCCCTGTGGCTCAAGGGCCTTAACGATTTGGACAGGTTCGCCCATTGCTGTCACAGGTGGTGGGAAGTGCCTCCCAGCACCAGCCCTTTAACTTCCCTGTGTTGCCTGAAGACATATAACTGTGATCACCTCAGTGGTGGGCGAGGAGACCCCCTTTCCTTGTTAGGGTACCTTGGAGTGCTCTGTAAGAGCTGAGAGATAGCTGGCTAGTAACATTACATTCCACGTTTGCAAAAGACTGGATTGGGCTGGCATCCTAGGGTTTTAGTTACATGAACCAGGGTCCCAAACAGAGGACTAGAGAACTAGGAAATTATCTTCCCATACATGCATCTATGTATCCACCCATGCATCCACCCATCCATTCATCCATCCATCCATCCACCCATGCATCCATGCATGCATGCATGCATGCATCCACGCATGCATCCATGTACGCATCCACCCATGCACCCATGCATGCATCTACCCATGCATTCACCCATGCACCCAGAGTCATGTTATATCAAAAAAAACTAGAACAGGCATTGAGGACCATGGCTTCTTCTCCCCTTACTTTAACTTGCTGTGTGACTTTGGGCAAGTTCCTTCTCTCCTCTGAGCCTGTGGAATGATTTAGAAGTTGCCTTGCAGCTCTCAACTCTGCTGATTCTGTACATAGAGTTAGCATCAGGCGGTCCACACACAGTTTCTGATGTGGTTGCAAGTCTGTGATCGGGAGCAGACACACATAATGGAAAGGCTGAGTCTTTGCGCTGGCCCCGGTGGAACCCGATAAGCGTTGTCGCTGTCCCAGTCAGCATCTGAATGCTTAATGTCGGTAACGATGATACTATCAGGGAAAACATAAAAACTTGCACATATAAAAGGAATATGTGATTATGATTTATAGAATGGCGCTCCCCACGAGCTGCTCATCTGGGAGAAGATTCTATAAACGCCAAATGGAAAGGCATGCCCAACTTCCCTGTGGATGGCATGAGGGAGCGCCCGGTAATGGGTAAATACGCTTTTCTGTGGCTTCTGTGTCTTTCACAAATATTGACCTGTCCTCTACGGTTATATTTCAAAAACGCGAGTAAATCAAAATAAGGTGTGTTTTATGGGACTCTCTTGTTTTATTATCTGTCATTTAATTTTTAATACCAAAGTGACACCTGATATATTACCTAATCAAAAGAAGAGAATTATACATTGCACATAATCAGTTATTTTGGCCATATCACTGAAATTAGACTAACAGATGAGGAAAATAAATAAGATGAACTTTAAAAATGAAAATGCTTAGCCTTTGGAATTTTAGTTGACAGCTTTTGAAAATTAAATTATAAGTCAAGTCCTGATAGGGTTGATATCTTGTGTGCGGCTCTGCCGGTGATGTATTGCAGCTTTAATGGAATATCATTCATCATCTGATAATAACAAATGTAGTATTTCTGAGCTTGTCATCTCTCCTATGATGACAAATAATCCAACTTGTAGTGGTGATAATGGAATTTTATAATGATCTGTCCTAAACTGACTCAACTGCAGCCGGAGCTATTTTTCTTAAATCTCCCAACGCCTATTCCGTGGAGATTACAGCAGCCTTCGCCTCCCATCCCAGCCTAAGGCCCATCGGTGTAGAATCCAGATTTTAGGCAAACAGCCCCCAAAGTATCGAATCACATAACCTTGTTTATCCAAAGTAGCCTGCTGAGGCTAATAAGAGAACTTGTTGCTGTCAGAAATGGCAAACTATAAAACTTAGGGGATGAGAAGGGTGATTAGAACTGTCTGTCTCTTAAGTAGCATATTGCGTGTGCAGGCCTACTCGTCCGATCCATCATTCCATAGAGATTTACTGAATGAAAGGCAAGTGCCGAGAACACGCATTGGAGAGCCCAGCCGCCCTTTGCTTTACCTCCGAGCAGGATTTATTTTCCGTCTTAGCTCTTGGCTGGTCCGATAGCATCGCCTCGTCGCACCTGTAACATTCTGTCCGCCCCATCACTTGCCCTCGCGACTCTTTTCTGAAACTTTCACAGTTGCCCGAGGCATAGCAGAGCCTCAGTGCGGGGTCCAGGCCCCTTGACATGTTCTGTCCACATGTGGATGGAACCGCAGCAGCCACGATGCCCTGAAGGCTGCCTCAGAGGGGCCATGGCAGCGCCACGGGGGAGGCGTCTTGCGTGGATACTGGAGGTGCGATAGTTCACATCGCTGGTCTGATTCTGACCCCCCCTGAGCAGACCTGACTTTCCGTCTGTGCCCCCAGCAGGCCGGCGTCTGACAAAGGGACTGGCCTGCCCACACGCAGGTCTTTGAAACGGAGGGAGCGGGAGGGCATAATGGACAGAGAGTGCTGTTGATGCCGTGGTGACGTGCACTTGATGCCTGGTGGGGCCGGGTGGGGCCGGGCACAGGTGGGGGAGCTGTGTGTTCTGGATGGGCCCTGAGGCAGGGCCAGTGGGGCCGCTGGTGGCGGCTCCGTGTTTGCCCAGGGGCTGCTGGTGATGGTGGGTGCGATCTTTCTTCTCCTCCTGACGTGCAGTTCCACTCCAGCCCAATGGAGGGGGCTGCCTCCTCCTTTCCTGTCTTTGAGGCAGGAGAAGGGACTGCCATGGGAACTCCCTTCGCTCAGCCGCAGAGGGGCCGCCCTGGGCCCGCAGGCTGCAGGAAGCCTGTGTCCCCATCTTTCTCAGGTCCTCCCTTCAGGTCCTCCTCCTCCTCTCCGTTCCTCCCTCTCCCCTCCTCTTTTTTCTTTCTTTTCTCCTCCTGCCATTTCTTTACATGAAGAGTCGCACATGAAGAAGCCTGAGGGACCAAGTAAATGCAATAACAGGGTAAAGGGGGGATTCATGATTGCCTACCTCATTTATTTTTTAATTTTTAAAAATATATTTTTATTGATTGCAGAGAGGAAGGGAGAGGGAGAGAGAGAGAAACATCAATGATGAGAGAGAATCACTGATCGGCTGCCTCCTGCACGCCCCCCACTGGGGATCAAGCTTGCCACCCAGGCATGTGCTGTGATGGGGAATCAAACCCTGACCTCCTGGTTCATAGGTCGATGCTCAAACACTGAGCCACGCCGGCCAGGCTGCCTGCCTCGTTTAAACAGTACTCTATGTCCAGCTCATAGCCCGGCGGGAAGATCTAGAGCAGTGGTTCTCAACCTTGGCTGCACATTAGAATCACCTGGGAATCTTTTTAAAATCCTGATTTCTGGGCCTCATTCTGGAGGAATCAGGATTTTAAAAAGATTCCCAGGTGATTCTAATGTGCAGCCAAGGTTGAGAACCACTGCTCTAGAACCTCTTGAAGAGAAGCTGGGAATCTGGTTTTGATATTGAGACCAGACTTTGACATATTGAAAACTACCCTGGCTTCCGACAGACTCATGTCCATCATTGGCCAGAGCCCGCCAGGCCCTGACCCCAGCAGGCAGCCAGAGCAGGGCCCCTGTGGCCTTTGACCTCTGAGGGTCTGCTGTGCTGGGAGAGGGGCTCCCCCCACCCCCAGGCCGTGCGTGAACTTCTTTCCCCCGAATGCCCATGTCGACCTAGGATGCAGGAGCAGCTCAGAGAGGCTGCTGACCTCTCTGAAGTGCCCACCGATGAGAATAACACCTGTATCATGCTTGCTATGTCTGAAACCCCTGAGCTCGTGGGAGCTGTGTGAGCATTTAATGCTGCTTTCTGGACGCTAATCCCTAGCTTTACAATACCGAAGTTGACTACGAAAAGCACTAATAAAAAAGATAAGCATGGACAGGGTGGGGCAAAAGTAGGCTTACAGTGGTTCCCATGGAAAAGAAGACAATCATTAATAAATAATCAAGACAAGAAGAAACACTGTATTGTGCTTGCGCACCACTGTAAACCTACTTTTGCCCCACCCTGTATGTAATTGAAAACATGCATCGTGTAACACCTGCATTTAAAGGAGTTTTAAATCAAATTCCGATTTATGACTTAGCTTTGACCTAAGTAGTAATGCCTACAAATTCACGGGTTTCATGCACATTCCCCCACCCCCAGATCATAACTTTGATGCATGTTTTGTAATGCATTGAAATAAACACACTATTTAACTTCAGAAAGTTTCTAGGACGTCTTACATCATTCTGAGTGGCATTAGGGGTATGTGTTCTATGCTTGGAAAGCAGTTTCAGTGGTCCCTACGGATGAGTCTGCTATTCAAAGTCAGAACACCTGGGACGTGTGCCCTTTGTTCTTTTAATATGTTTTTATTGACTTTAGAGAGAGAGGAAGGGAAAGGAAGAGAGAGCTAGAAACATCAGTGACAGAGAATCATGGATCGGCTGCCTCCTGCATGCCCCCTACTGGGGATAGAGTCCGAATCCCCGGCATGTGCCCTGACCAGGAATCGAACCATGACCTCCTGGTTCACAGGTCGATGCTCAATCACTGAGCCACGCCGGCCGGGCAGTGTACCCTTTTTAGAAATGTGTGCACACAGGAGAATGTGATCCCACGGTGGGGATGGGAAGGACTGAGAGCTTACAAAACTTGAGCTGTATTTCTAGCTCTGCCACAGAATTCCTGCCCAGATCCCTTCCCCTCCCTGGCCCTCAGTTTCTCCCACTGAGGTGGGGATGGGGCCCTCCAGGCCTTTTCACGTGTGACCCTCTAGATCGCTCGCTTCCCCTGCAGTTAAGTCAAGTGGGTTTGAGTAAGCCAGCCACCTCCCGCTCGCCTCATCTGGGCCTTTATCTTAATAAGTAATGAGTGTGCCCAGGGCTGACAATGACATATTTTGAAAATAGTTTTAATGCACAGCTGGCAGAGGACCTGTTGGGCATTGACAAATTACACAAACAGAGCCGCTGAGGAGAGCATCAAATATTAAAGGCCCGGGCCCGGGCGGTAATGGACGGCTCACCTGTACCTCACACCCGCCGCCTCACGCCCTGCCGGAGGGAACATGGCTGCCAGCCTCGCCAGGCCAGGGCCGGGCCTGTGCTCAGCGAGACGGAGAAACAGCCGAAGGTGGATGCGTAGGCCCCAGACTTTGGTTTCATTTGCTCCCGGAGGATATCTTGGAGTCAGGCTCTCGAAGTGGACCGTGTTACGCTGATCCCGAGGGTAAAAGTTCAGCATTGACTGTACAAAGGACCGAAACGCAGTCAGAGGTGTAGGCGCATGCGCTCAGAAGTATGTCCTGAGAATGTATTCTTAAATATAATAGAAGCGTAATATGCAAATCAACCGAACGGCCGAATGGCTGAATGACCATCCGGACAACCATCCCGAGGACCATCCGGGACCATCCGGGACCACACTATGACACCCACTGGCACCAGGCCAGCCAAGGCGGGTGCAGTGCGATTGGTTGGGGGCCCGGCCTTCGCCCCATGATCGCCACACAGAGGGAGGCCCAGGCCACCGACCAGCGGGTTGCCAGTGGCCGCAGGGAAGCTGGTGCCGGCAGTGGGGGGAAGTAAGGCCTTCTCTTGCACGAATTTCATGCATCGGGCCTCTAGTGTTAATATAAAAGCAAGCATGCTTCTTATGGGGGATTTTTAAAAATTTTATTTATGAAATTGGGGTGACATCAGTTGACCTGAGCATATAGGTTTCAGGTGTGGGTTTCTATGTTACAAGATCTCTCTATTACATGGTGTGCCCACCCCCCAAACTCAAGTCTTCTCCTGTCACCTCATATTAGGGATTTCTTTTTAACATTGATTGATTTTGTCTTTTTAAACATTTATACAATAAAATTGAAGCCATTTCCAGTAATGGCGTAAGCAGTCTTTGCCCATCTCTGTGCCTTTGAGCTGAGTTCGAAGCCACACTGATGGTGTTTGGAATGCTCACTGCTGGTTCGAAGAGGCCTGTGACCCAGCCATCCCACTTCTGGGATATAGACCCAAAGGAAATCGCAAACGGGGTATCGAAGAGATACCTGCACTCCCATGTTCATTGCAGCACAATAGTCAAGATAAGGAAACAACCTAAACATTCATCAATGGAATGTATAAATCAATCTCTCTCTCTCTCTCTCTCTCTCTCTCTCTCTCTCTCTCTCTCACACACACACACACACACACACACACACACCTGTGGGAAGAGCCTTCAGAGTAGAAGGAACAAAGCTGATTGGACTCTATGGTCACCTGACACTTAAGCTGAGCCAATCAGTATCCCCCAAAACTATGGATGGCATGGAAGATGCAGGCAGGCCCCTTTGCCTGTGGAACTGTCCGGCTGACCTTGGAGCTGCACAGCTGACCTTGAACCTGTCTGGCTGACCTTGGAGCTGCACGGCCGACCTTGGAGCTGTACAGCTGACTTGGAGCTGTCCGGCTGACCTTGGAGCTGTCTGGCTGACTTTGGAGCTGTCCAGCTGACCTTGGAGCTGCACGGCTGTGTGGAGTGAGGGTCCCGAGGAGCAGCACTGGATGGAACTGGCAGAGGTCCGGAGGAGCAGGAAAGAGTCCCAGAAAAGGCGAGTCTGCAGAGAGCATGGATAGGCTTGCAGAGAGAAGCAGAGGGAGAGGTCAAGGGGTCCCCAAAATAAAGGGGCACAAAACAAAGAGTGAGTTCCAGTTCCCATGGCGACCAGCTGCGTTTCCTCAACGGGGTTTCACGAGATTGCCCTGCATCCTTCCAATAAATTCCTTATTGCCCAGGCCAGCCTGAGCACATATCTGTTTCTTGAAATAAAGTGATTCTTCAGACGGGGCTGTAAAATCTGATACCCTGGGGAAAAGATAGCCCCCCTGGCTTGTGTCCCAGAGCCATCGCCAGCCTCAGGCATGTGGTTTTGGGGGGCGGGGGTGGGGGGCTCCAGGTTCAGGTCTCTCCTGCTCCAGGCACACCATCCTGCGGGAAATGGCAACACCAGGGAGCCATTTCGGGGGTTCAGGATTTGTCTCTTATGAAATTTAGCTCAGTGTGCTAAAAACCGGAAAGAAGGTCATCAGCTGGGAGGGTCTCTGAGAAGGGCCCCCACACAGGTGTGCGCACAGCCTGCAGCAACGGGAGTCCGGGCAGCAGTCTCTGAGGCACTCTGCACCCCCTCCCTCAACCAGACCACCAGCCCCTCTTTCATGGAAGTCCTTCCAACAAAAGGGTTCTTCCTATACCCATAGCTATATATCTATGTCTCTATCTCTATACCTATACCTACTGGTATATCTCTATCCTTATACCTATATCTATATCATCTATATGTCTATGCTCTATCTCTATACCCATACCTATACCTGTATCTATATCCATATCTCCATATCTCTACCACTGCACCTATAACTATCTATCTATCTATATCTATATAATCTATATCTATATAACCTATATCTATGTCACAAAACCATAAACGTAGAGCGCCTTCTCTGTAGGCCCTGGGCGCTGGGACCTCCTTTCGGGGATGGGCAGGAAGCACCGGCTGTCTGCAGTGAGCAGATTTCCAGGCTGTTCTCTGTGTGATTCACTTCCTCCAGCCACTCAGAAGGGACGATGGCGGGGGAAGGTCTTGGTGGTCCACTCAGATGCCGTTGGGTGAGGAGCATAAAGGAGCAGGGCGGGCCAGGCGGGCACTGGGACAGCCTGGGGGAAGCAAGACGCTTAAAGAGCTTCACGTTATTTTAAAAAAAGAAAGGAAAGGGACATGAGTACAGACTAAGCAAACCACCTCTGAAGGGTCGACTTTGTCCCGTGAGCTTTTCGCCTCCGTCCCGCGGTCTCTTCTGGTGCCGAGGGTGTCCTGCGTCTCAGGTGTCTGAGTGTGTGCGGAGAACAGGATGGCCAGTGAGGAAAGACTGAGATTCTTTGTGTTTTTTTTTAAATATGGTTTTTAATGACTTCGGAGAAGAAGGGACAGGGAGAGAGGGATGGAAACTTCAAGGATGAGAGAGAATCATTGATCGGCTGCCTCCTGCACACCCCCTACTGAGGACGGAGCCCGCAACCGGGGCGTGTGCCCTGACTGGGAATCAAACCATCACCCCCTGGTTCATAGGTTGATGCTCAACCATTGAGCCAAATGGCCGGGCAAAAATGGACATGTTTCTTGATAACAGGGAATTGTCTGAGATTCCTATTGGCGTTTGCTAATGATACTGATTGTGGGGGAGAAGCCCAGGTACAGACTTCCTTCCCAGTCTGCGCCTCCATGTCTTTTCCTACCTACTCTGAGGGGCCTTGTGTGATTTTCGTGGGCAGGGCCCGCAGTTTGTATTCAGTGACGCCTGCATCCTGTGGGGACTTGGCAGAGGCCCAGAGAAGCAGCATGTGAATAACTCGATGGCTCTGTGCCAAGTGCAGACGGATTTGTCACTGAGGATTTCCCACGGCTCGGACCACACGTCCCCACGGAGCTCAGAGACGCTCAGTGCTGAGCTGGCGTCCCTGACGGGCAGATACGCTGGGGCCTGTGCTCCCAGATGCCAGCGCCGACGGCCTTGTGAGGGTCCTCCTCGCTCGCTCAGTGCCAGGCATCCCTCCAAACACTGCGCCAGCGGGCATCCTTCCAGAGCGCCACGCAAGTCCCGAGCCCGCCGCGCCCGGGTCCGCGGCGCCTGGCTTACGGTCATGCTCGCTGCTTCCTCCTCCTTCTTCGTGTCCCTGAAAACATTGTCCTGGGACGAGGACAGTAGCGACTGGAGTCCGGCCTTGGTTTTCTGTTACATTTTAAATAATGGGAATGGTAACTACACTGAGAAACTTCTGGCATCGACTGAGTTTAAATGTTTCATATTAATTATGCAAAAAGGGAAGTCTTAAATGATGCTGTTTTGTATTCTCTCACCCCCTCTGTCTTTTGGTTGTCCAGCAGGACATGCCTAGGTCCAAGCCTCTCACAATGAATTCTGTCTGACCCCTATTAAAAGTTCCTTCCAGCGCCCGCCTGGCCGGCGTGGCTCAGAGGTTGAGCATCCACCTATGAACCAGTTCGATTCACGGTTCGATTCCCTGGTCAGGGCACATGTCCGGGTTGTGGGCTCCATCCCCAGTAGGGGGCGTGCAGGAGGCAGCTGGTCCATGATTCTCTCTCCTCATTGATGTGTCTGTCTCTCTCTCCCTCTCCCTTCCTCTCTGAAATCAATAAAATATATATTTTTTAAAAATGTTGGGGTCGACTCACCAGACTGTGATGGGAGGGAGGCCATAGGCTGCTTCCCTGTGGGCACTGGAGCTCAGATTGCCCATGGAACTGGCAGGTCCTTGGGGCTATGGATGGGGCGCCCGGCAGGGACGAGGAGCTCTGTGTGGGCACCATCTGAGGACGAGAGCTGTGCCCACCCCTTCCTGAGCCTTCCCTCCACCTGGGCCCTTCCACCCCCTCCCTGCCCAGGTAAGAGCAGCTCTGACTCAACTGAAACGAGGGTCTCTGTGGAAATAGTTTTTGTTTTTCAAAGTAAACTTACACTTCTTGCCCCTCGGTGTTCCTGGACGGAAATTCGTATTCCTGCCGTGGGCAGCTCTTCTCAGCTGCGCCTCCACCACCTTCTCTACCACACAGGGTGGCAAGTGGGAGTGATTTTGCTCGTCGGCATAAACGTGGGTCCACTCACATCTGTTTCTAGAAAGGACTTCCTCCACGCAGCTCCGTGATTCGGCTCTCGTTCTGCCCTCGATGGCTGATGATGAAACTGTGCTCGACACCTTCTGCCGTGACAGTGGGGGAAGGGGCTGCTGGGAATGGGGGAGGGGGCGCCCCGGGCCTGAATCACAGGACCTGGGGTCTGCTTTAGGCCTTGCCAACGCTGAGCGGAGGGCTCCTGGCAAGTTCTCCCTTTCTTGGGGCTTCAGAGGATGGTGGGAAGGAGGTGGGCTGTCAGTGACACGGGAAGGCCATGCGCTGTGCTGTTATTCATGTCAGGGTTTGTCTTTAATCCCACTAGGAATCGGAGTGTCTGCCATGATGCCCGAGAGCGTTCAGGGTGAGAAGCGTTAGGATGGGTGACCTTTGAGTGTCCTCCTTCTCTCTGACCTTCTGGTCTGGCCCCGTAACTCCAGCAGCGGGGGAACGGGCCACTCCCCAACTCCCCCCATCTCTATAAGACAGCTGCTATATTTTCAAAACATTTATTTTTATTGATTTCAGAGAGGAAGGGAGAGGGAGAGGGAGATAGAAACATCAATGAGGAGAGAGAATCATCGATCGGCTGCCTCCCGCACACCCCCTACTGGGAGTCCAGCTCACAACCCGGGCATATGCCCTTGACTGAGAATCGAACCGTGACCTCCTGGTTCATAGGTCGACGCTCAACCACTGAGCAACGCCAGCCGGGCGGAGCTGTCGTCTCTTATTCCCAAGGCACGGCTGTAGCCACAGGTGACTGCTTTTAAATTACGAGGTTCTTAGAAAATGCCTGACAACCTCGCCTCTGTGAAGTGCTCCCCCATGGGATTGCAGCTGGCCCCTGTTTCCTTGTTGCTTATAACTGGCCACTTCCCAAGTGCCACTGAGCCTTCCTGGTGTGCGGAAGGAAGGACATGGACATGCCCAGTAGAGGGCAGCAGAGGAGTGAGAATCTGGGTTCTCCGAGGCTCTGAACGGGGAAGTGTTGACGTGGGACTTGGCAATTGAATAATTTTTGATACTGTCCTGACACATAAACACCTAGAAGCAGGTTTTGAAAGGTTATTTGCGCACTAAAAGGGGAATTAACGAAACGAACTCGCATGCCAAAAGTGATTTTCAATATTCTACCAAGAGCCTGGCCCCGTTGTGAGATTGCTTGTAGAGAACGTTCGGCCATCGTTAATTCAAGCTAACTGGCAAGCATGCCCTGGAAATAAATCGGGGGGAGTGGGCCTAGAAACGTAGACCCAGGGACTGATGCCCATTTCTGCTGGGACTGGGGGCTGGCCAACTCCCCCACAGGGAGAAATTCGGTTTTAAGGGATTTTTCTATGTCTCCCGACCCTCGGTAGGTATTTCCTGGTTTGTGGTTCTACCATGGTTAAACCATCATACACAACCTACATATGTGTGTGTGTGTGTGAGAGAGAGAGATATTGTGGTAATTTATTTTTAAGCGATTACTCTACCTTCAGCATAAAAAGTCAGCAAATTAGCGGAGTTTATTCCATTGACATTCTCACACCTTGAGAAATAGCCCATTTGTATTATCACAGTTTGATATATTTCCCATTTACCGAGCTTCTTTGGCAAGCTGGCATTTTAATTTAATTATACTTTTTTGCTAATGGTCTTTATTTTTCAGTGTCTGTGTGTAACAGGCCCGTAGGTTTGATGCGCCCCCCACCCCCGCCCCCTTCCCAGTGCCAAGCTGTGGTGCAAATTTATAAACTGACAAAATGCGGCGTCAAACCCGGGGAGGTGCAAGGAGGGATTTGTACAGAAATCCCCCCTCGCAGAGCGTGGGCCCGTCCTGCGCACAGTTAGTTCCCGGCCCTGGGTCCCTCCCAGGAACCGCGGCACCGGAGCAGCTGGGGCAGAGGTCCCAGGTCCGGAAGGACCGGACTCCTCGCAGGGTCTCCCTCATGCCTCTGGGAATCTTGCGGCAAGAGTGATGGATCGAACATAGCTTTCCCTGCCTCCCTGGCGGGGCTGGGACCGGATAGTCATTGATTGGGGAGGCGTGCAGCTCCCCAGGGAAGACTGGGGGGCTGGCGGGGGGCGTTGGCCGGGGTCTTTCCCCGGACTTCATGGCTGCATTGCGTGCATTTAATAGCAAAGAGGAGCTGATGAGTGGATGTACCCGGCGAGGCGAGGCTGCACACCCATCTCACATGTACACGCGTGTGCGCACTCTCCTTCCTCCGTGTGAAGATGCCCCTGACTGTCAGGCCGTCCATTGATCACTAATCGCCTGTAAAGGGAAAAAAAAAGAAAAGGGGAGAGAAGGAGGCAGCCCTGCCAGGTCGCGCTGTGCATTCCGGTCTCAGAAGTGCTGAGACGTGGAAAACAAAGGCTGGGCTTCAGACCTGGGACATGCGAGTATCTGTGACTTTGACAGAGACAAGGTCCCAGCATCCGCCTCAGCGTCCGAAAGCTGTGTCCCCGCAGTCCTGAGCCCTGCCCGGGAGCACGGCCTGTCCTCACCCACAGCCCCGAGCCCTGCCCGGGAGCACGGCCTGTCCTCACCCACAGCCCTGAGCCCTGCCCGGGAGCGCGGCCTGTCCTCACCCACAGCCCTGAGCCCTGCCCGGGAGCGCGGCCTGTCCTCACCCACAGCCCTGAGCCCTGCCCGGGAGC
>NW_005370423.1:1669853-1679581 GCF_000412655.1 Myotis brandtii
GAGGCGGGAAGAAGACACGTGTGGGCAGGGCTCTGTGGACGGGGACGCTGGGCAGTGGCGTTGCTGTTATGGCTGCGTCTCACTGGGCAGGTGCTATCTGTCCGTTCAGATATTTTTTCGACTTGGTTTCATTTCCACAGAGGAGTACCCCCCCTCACCTGTCCACATCACCCCTCACATCGTCACCGTCTGTGGGCGTGGGCGACATGCCCTATGGACGTTGTATGGACAAGATCCCATTTATTTCATCCGTTTAGCAAAGCCCAGGACGATTGATTTGTCTGCCTGTCCGCTCCTGCTGACCATGCTGAGGGATTTCCATTAAAACGGAGCTGGTGGGGGCTGGGGGAGGCATGTGTGCGACCGTATCAGGCATAATCCTGGTGGCCCCGGAACCCATCCAGGACAGACACCTCGGAGGGAGTGGGAGCGGCCACAGCCCCGGGAAGGACTGGGCAGACACTGCGGCTCCGGCCAGCACAAGTGGAAGGGACCCGTTGAAGCACAGGGCGTGCTAGTCACCCGACTCGGGGGATCTTATCAAACACCACGTGCATGTGAATTGGCACAATGACTGCGGGTGAGTATTCACACAGAGAAACGAGGGGAAGGAGGCCGGGCCTGAGATGCCACTCGGGTTGACCTTTGCCCTCCTTCTATAGGGGAGTCCTGCCTTTGGAGACCGTGCGGCCTCCCCCTCGTCTCTCCGGGGCCTACTCAGTTGCTGGCTGGAATGAACGAATTCGTTTTGCCCGGTGAGGGGTAGGCTGTAAAGTCAGGGAAGTCACGGGAGACGGGTCACATAGAACGTGTGAGGTCTTCAGAAGGACTTGGATTCTCTGGCCACGCCCTGGCGTGGAGAACTGAGTGTGGGCAGTGGCACCGCTGGGAGGCTGGGGGACCAGTTAGCCGGAGACGGGTAGGGGTGGGGAAGGGGTTGGGGAGGAAAGATGCCATCAGATTCTGAGATATGTTTAAAGCATGGGAATTCATGTGGGGGTGATGAACACACCAAGAGGAGAGAGGATGACGTCAGGGTTTTGCCTCAGCCAAACGGAAGAACAGTGTTGTTGTTTTTTGATATGGGGAAAATATTTATTTAAAAAAATGCGAAGTGGAAGTTTTGTACCAGTTGAAAGATGATACCAGTGTTGTTAGGGGTAGACGGGGCTGACTGACAGCTAGTAGACAGATACTCATAAAAAGATGTCTGAGAGAAAGAAGAGGAGAAATGTAGGAACAGGTCAAACCCCTTGATACAGACTCGCTGTCCAGGGGGCTGGCTGCTGGCCCTGGGACTTGGACGTCCAGTCTCCAGAACTGAGAGAGAGTACATTCTGTTGTTTAAGCCGCCCCGTTGAAAACGAACGCCGTTGCCTGTGGCATTTCCTACATGTTGGGTCATTCCACTGACGCCTCCCGATATCTGTCCATTGGTTGGTCGATATGTTCTTCAGCTATGTAGGCACCGGAGTCTGTGGGGTTAAGGGTGCCTACAAAGGTAAACGAACCGAACCCGACTGTATGGGATGGTTTGGGACTGTGGTTCTGTGCATCAGCACTTAGGGCCGGGCTCCCCCAGTCTTCCCCTGCTGACCCTGCCTAGGGTCACATGTGACTTCAGTCTCGCTGGCTCACCCTTGGTAGGCAAGTCTCAGATGACCTCACTCATAGGTCTGGTGGTTGGAACCAGTGTGACCTTGACCTCCCACCTTCAAGGACGTTAGCCCTGCCCGGCTTCCCATGGCAGTGACAGGGTTTCCAGGAGCTTGATCCACATTCTTCATGATACCCCAGAAGTTGCATGGCGAGGTCCATGGAGCATGTACCATTTTAAGGCTTTGCCTGGGTCTTACAAAAAAGCGTGTGCTCTTGAAACAGATACAGTGAGCCGATATTGTCTGTCTAGAAATTTTCCCTTCGTCGATGGTTTTTAAAACTCACGCTCACATGTAGGGAAAAGAAAAAGCCACTCTCTCTACCTGACTGCATCCAATCAAGCCCTGAGTTAAGTAGTGCAGGTGGAGACGCAGTCCAGTGCCGTCTCCCCAGGAGAGTGGGGAGACCCCCTCCGCCCCCCGTTATTAAGCACATCCCGATGTTTCTCTGGAGAAGGGACAGGGACAGGCATTTCTGCTTTAATTAAATTATCGTCGAATGAAAACCAGGCAACGTGTCTGTAGTTTCCCCTGTTCAGGAGGACCACACACTTCTGCCATTTCTCCGTGTGGCTCAAGTGTAAGCGGAGCCCTTTGCATTGAAAACCCGAGAAGCAGCCACGCCGAGCCCTGGCTGCCATTGTGGTTCCAGAGCTCCAACCGAGCATTATTTAAGCTCTCATCTACCTGGGTATTTTCTTTAAAAAAAATCCTTATTGTTGAAAGTATTCCAGATGTCCCCCTTTTCCCCCACTGACCCCTTCTAGCCCCCCCACCCCCGCCACAGGCCTTCACCACCCTATGGCCTGTGCCCATGGGCGATGCATCTGTGCATATAAGGCCTTTGGTTGATCTCTTCCCACCCACCACCCTCCCCGCCTTCCCTCTGAGCTTCTACAGTCTGTTCCATGCGTCTGTGTCTCTGGGTCTATTTTGTTTGGCAGTTGATTCATTAGATCCCACACGTGTGTAGGTATTTTCCATTAGGCGGCAGGCGTGGGCCACAGTCAGTGTGGTGGCCCGGCAGCCAGCTTCACAGCCCAGGCTGCTGCTGCTCTCTGTTACATCTGAGGGCTGCATACGTGACCGTCCATGCCCGTCTGCCTGTCGCCCACACATACACACGTCAAGGGGAAGGACACACGCAAAGTCAGTAGGAGAGTTTCTTGGGGACGCCTGGTATCTTCTCCAATACTCAGCTTCTCCCCAAATTACCTTGCAAGAGAGACAGACAGACAGCCATAGGCTAAGTACTAAGTAGTTACGTTTCAATATCATTTATCAGTCAAGTGAGAGGGTGAATTAAAAAACAGCCAAACCTCAACAAGGGACTGTGGAATCCAAACCTTCCGATAAAAGTCCTGAGCGCCGCCGGCCCGGCCGTCTTCCCTCCCCTCCGGCGGGGGTGGCGGTGAAGTTAGGGAGACAGGGATGGGTTCTTTGGTGGCTGGATAGTTGCTCACCAAGGGCCTATGTTCCAAGGTCTGTTTTGAGCAGACTTGTCTTGCTTTATGTTTCTCCTAGAACCGAATGCATCTGTTTCCTCACTGGTAGGCAAAGGGTAAAACAAACAAACACAGAAAATACTGCACTTCGTCCCAAAGCCTTTATTAAGTTCGTCTTTAAAATTGCACTGCGCCCGGCTGGTGTGGCTCAGTGGTTGAGCATCAACTTATGAACCAGGAAGTTAGGGTTTGATTCCTGGTCAGGGCACATGCCGGGGAGGAGGAGAAGATGGGTTTGGTGGAAAACTAATGGGCATCCGTGGCAACCACCCAAACCATTCCTAGCCTGCCCTGGCCTCCTCCTTGGGGGTTGCATTGTAGTTCTGGGGGGTGAGCTTGCCTTCCTGTCCCATGATGGTGACTTAGAGTCCAATCTTTCTTTAAAAAGTATATATATTTTTATTGATTTCAGAAAGGGAGAAAGAGGAAGAGAGAGACGGAAACATCAATGATGAGAGAGAATCATGGATTGGCTGCCTCTGCACATCCCCTACTGGGGATGGAGCCTGCAACCTGGGCCTGTGCCCTGACCAGGAATCAAACCGTGACCTCCTGCTTCATAGGTCGACGCTCAACCCCTGAGCCACGCCTCCAAGCCAAACCGGTGTTTCTTTGGTCCTGAGCTGATGGGACGTGGCTCTAGATAAGTACCCAGGCCTGTGCCTTTTCTTCATCTGACGAGGAGGAAGGCAAGGTCGGGGAGGGCGGCAGGGTCCGGATGCAGATATTAACTTCCCTGTGAGGCTCCGAGTACGCAGCGTTTGGGGGAAGAGGAATAAACAGTATTTACAGTTCTTAACCTTCAAAACCACAAACAGCATCTCATAAAGTTATAAATAGGATGTAAAAGCAGCAACTATTTGTTTAGCTAAGGTTCCTCGCTGATGTCATTGCCGGAAAGGGGACGTGCACGGTGGCTGTAAACGCAGACGTGGGGCTGGAGTCTGGCTCCACCACAGAGTGGACCTCTGACTTTGGGCCAATTCCTTAGTCGCCCTGAGCCTCAGTTTCTTACTCCGTGAAAAGGAGGGAGTCGGCGAGTGGCTCCTGGGGCTGTGGAGAGCACTGAAGAGATGGAAGACAGAAAGCTCTCCGTATAGGGTCGGACCTGCAGTGAGGATTCAACAGATGCAAGATGATGATGATGATGACAGTGATGGTGTTGACTTAGTACAATACTTCATTCAGTTCAGGAAGCACTTAGCTGCCAAAGTCAATCTAGCCTTTCTTTTTTTTTTAAAAAAAATACATTTTTACTGATTTCAGAGAGGAAGGGAGAGGGAGAGAGAGAGAGAGAAACATCAGTGACGAGAGGGAACGGCTGATCAGCTGCCTCCTGCACACCCCACACTGGGGATCAGGCACGTGCCCTGGACCGGAATCAAACCCAGGATCCTTCAGTCCTCAGGCGGATGCTCTGTCCACTGAGCCAACCCAGCTAGGGCTAGTCTTTCTTTTTGTAAAAAAATTATTTTATTGTGGTAAGAACGCAATGTAAGAGCTACCCTGCTCACTCATTGTTTAGCCTGTGGGATTGTTGATTACAGGCAGATCTCCCCAGGGGCTCAGCCTGCCTGAGTGAAACGTCACGCCTTGATTAGCAACCCCCATCTCTCCCTCCCCCTGCCCCTGGCAGCCATCATTGCACTCTTCGGTTCTATGAATTTTACTATGTTAGATGCCTCATGTAGGTGGAATTATGCAATGTTTGTTTTCCTGTGGCTGGCTTATTTCTCTTAGCATAATATCCTTGAGATTTATTGATGTTGTTGCAAACAGCAGAATTCCCTTATTTTTTGAGTCTGCAAATTCATCCATTTGTTGATGGACGTTTAGATTGTGTCCACATATAGGCTATTGTGTACACTGTTGCAATGAATCTGGGACTGCTATCTCTGAGATTCTGATTTCCATTCCTTTGGATAAATACCCAGGTGTGGGGTTGCAATTTAAAAGCATCTGCACAGCAAAGGAAACCGTCAACAGAATGGGAGAAAATATTTGCAAGCCATATATTTGATAAGTGGTTAATCTCCAAAAAAATATGAGGAACTTCTACAACTCAATAGCAAAAAAAACTAATACCTAGGTTTAAAAATGGAACAAGGATTTGAAAAAATCATTTCCCCAAAGAAAGTCATATAAATGGCCAATAAACATATGGAGAAATCCTCAACAACAGATACTCAGGGGAACCGAAGCAGCCCCAAGGGAAGTGTCCTCTCACAGGTGTCAGACTGGCTGATCACAAAACCCAGAAACAAGTGTTGGCGACTGTGGAGAGGTTGGCACCCTGCGTACGGTTAGTGGGGAAGCACAATGGTGCAGCCACGGTGGAAAACGGTATGGAGGTGCCTCCAAAAATTAAAAATAGAACGACCACATGATCCAGCAATTCCACGTCTGGGTATCTATCCAAGAGAATTGTGGTTATGAAAGATTTACGATTCATCAGCGTGGCGTGTCCCGAGAAGGCCTCTAGATGGCGCCGAAGCCGAGAATCAGCTGGGCACCCATCTGAGAGGCTCAAACATAGCTGCTTATCCTTTTCCCCAGGCCCAGCACCTCCCAGGTCCAAGAGGTGGCTGTGTGGGCTGAAGTCACCTGCAAGACTGTCCCCCTTCCTCCACCCCTTGTCAGTTCCTGTGTCTTTGGAGCGGGAACTGTTGGCCATTCGTTGGTTGTTTCCCAAAACAATATCACCCTCCAGTGTAATTTAAATCCAGTGAGACCGCACATGTTAAGTACACGCGGTATTGCTTACTGTGCATTAAGTGCTCGGTACGTGCAATTCCCCCCCCCCCCCCGTCATAGGCAAAGAGTACCTCCTTCTGTTCTTCTCATTCACATGGTAAGTGGGTAGCAAACTTCCCAAATCCATGTATTTGCTTAGGACCTGGTAAAAATTTGAAGTTAACCAAGTTCCCCTGGTCTGTTGACTGTATCCAAAAGGCTGTTGCATGTTGAGATCTTGAGTCTGGGCCCTGGACTCACATAGGTTTGGGTTTAAAACCCAGCTCAGCCAGGAGGTGTGTGCTCTCAAACATGCGATTCCACTATTTGTAAAATAGGGGTGATGCTCATCACTTATTGGAGGGAGTGAATGCAAAATGCCTAGCTCATGTCGGCATTCAGCCCATGCCACTTCCCTTCCCCTTATTCAAAACAGTATTTATTTAACCCCCAGTTCCCCCCTGCATTGCAATTTTCATAATGCCTCTTCCCTAAGCCCTGGCTGTGTGTGGGGGGAATGAGGGGGGCACGTCCACAGGACACTTTGCCTTCCATCGAAACCAACCTCTCCTGCCCCCTTTCTCTCAAGACCCTGTCTTCTCTCCTAGAGCGAGGAGTTAGTCGCATGAACTAAGCACAGCCAGGTGAGCTGGCCAACTCGCCTTCCCAGGCGGTTGGTCCGTGTGGCGAGGCTGGGGGTGGCCTCCCTGGCCGGCTGAGTTGTCCAGGACAAACCAGGCCGCATCCCAGCTCCCCTCCTCGCCCACTGTGTAAGCGGGTGGACGACCTCGTCTCCGTGCGAGCTTCTCGCCCTTCGTCTATGTTCTTACCGTGTGGGAAGGTGGCTGCTGGGGGCAGCAGAGAGGCCACAAGACCCAGTGTTTCCTGGAGGCGGGAGGGAGTCTTCCTGTTGAGATGGTGGACTCTTCTCTCAACCTGCTCCAGGCACGCAGACGGACAGCCTCTGACTCGCCAGGTCCGAGCTGAAGGCCAGCGTGGGGCTAGGAGACACGGATGCCTCCGGGAAGCTGGTAACTGGGCGCCTCTTTAAACACGTCCTTGACATGCGTGTGTGTGCAGTGCATGTGGGGAGATGGGATTTATCTAAGAATGAATTACATGTGTAAAGTGCATGCGGGCAGCGAAAGTCGGTTTACAATTTACAGTTGTCCATATGGGAAATTATACAATAATTTATAAAGAATAACCTGTATTTTGCGTACTCACAGTGGAAACCTACTTTGGCCCCACCCCGTGCACCTCTGCCTTCCTGTCCAGTTGAGGAACTTACTAAGGCCCTAAAAATGATGGCTCTCTAAAATATTTGTTTATTGCCTGGCCGATGTGGCTCAGTGGTTGAGCGTCAACCTATGCACCAGGAGGTCAGGGTTCTATTCCCGTCAGGGCACGTGCCCAGATTTCGAGCTCGATCCCTAGTGGGGGGCGTGCAGGAGGCAGTCGATCCATGATTCCCTCTCATCATTGGTGTTCTCTCCCTTACTCTCCCTGAAAATCAATGGAAATATATTTAAAAAATAACATATTTGATTATCAATAGTACAGATAAATATCAAGAAAAAAGACACAAAAACGACTTACACTTTCACCACCCCATACACTCCAATGATCCAAAAAATAAAGTATGTGCATGCAGTCAGGATATGCATCCAGGTCCGAAAGGAACTTTCTGGAGAGGGAAACCCCTTCCCCAGACCTGCTCTCCCAGTGAGGGTTCTATTCCCGTCAGGGCACGTGCCCAGATTTCGAGCTCGATCCCTAGTGGGGGGCGTGCAGGAGGCAGTCGATCCATGATTCCCTCTCATCATTGGCGTTTCTCTCTCTCTCCCTTACTCTCCCTGAAAATCAATGGAAATATATTTAAAAAATAACATATTTGATTATCAATAGTACAGATAAATATCAAGAAAAAAGACACAAAAACGACTTACACTTTCACCACCCCATACACTCCAACGATCCAAAAAATAAAGTATGTGCGTGCAGTTAGGATATGCATCCAGGTCCGAAAGGAACTTTCTGGGGAGGGAAACCCCTTCCCCAGACCTGCTCTCCCAGTGAGCACTTTCTGTGGCTCCCCCAGGAGCATTCTGCATGTGTGTGTGCCGGCCCACACACATGCGCATGTGCGTGCACACGCATGCAGACGACCATTAACCGTGGAGAAGAAACGCTGTGAACGTTTCACTTCCACGGAGTTTCATCCCGTAGTCCCACATTTTCATTTCCCGGGGTTTCTGTTACTCCGAACGGTGTGATGTCGGTCTCTCTCGGCCCCACATAAGGCGACGTATGTGGATGTACTTGCTGCGTTTTGTTCAAGCCGTGTCTGAAGTTGTTGGGTTTTGTTGTTTTTTTTGTGTGTTTTTTTTTAAATCCGGCCTTTACGGTGGGGAACATTTTTAATATCCCTGTCCTCTGCTAAGTTCTCTTTTGCAATTTTCTAAATCAGACGTCTTCTTGGGAGGCATATTAAAAGGGTCTGAAATTTGGATAATAAAATAAATTGCTCATTTCCTGTAAACAGCATTCCGGCCCGCATTATTCAGCCTCCGAATTATCCTGATTGCACTGCTGACTTCAGGCGGCTGGGGCTCTCTGTTCTCGGGCTCGGTGACATGGTCCTGGTATTTTTTTTTTTTTTGTATATTTTGATGGGGGTGGGGGAGCGCAGAAGGGAGGAGAAATCAGTGGAACCTTCGGAGAGCATTTTGGTTGGTTGGTTGTCATCCCCACTGATGGCGCTGTCTCCTGCGGGAGGACCTCTTATGCGCTGCCAGCTCGGGAAGGGGTCCTGTGTGGAACCCTGAATTAGCTGGAAACGGCGGCCTCAGTGGGGACCTTGTGTTCCTGCCCTTGGCAGAAAGCTGGCTACGGCAGCTGCTGCGCTGTCGATCTGACCTTCATCAGAGCCTCCGAAGCAGAAGCAGGGGGTGATGGCAGCCTTTTCTCTGACTCTGTGGGGCGGGGGTGAGGAGGGTTGGGAAGTTCTTGAAGCATCCGATGGCTCTGGGGAGGGAGCGCAGAACAGAACGGGAGAGGGGGCCCGGCATGCCCTCCACGTGGGAAGCGATGCAGGGGCCCGGCCCGCACACAGACCTTGTCAGATACCAATAGGAGGCTGAGGGTCCGCTCATAGTCCGGCTGCCATGCGAGGGTTCCCACAGCATCCCCTCCGACCACCTGGGGATAACCCAGAGAGGTGGCTCCCATGAGTGGGAGCGGGAAGAAAACAGTCCTTTAACTTAGAGGGACCTAGGAACCAGGAGGTCACAGTTCGATTCCGGTCAAGGGCACATGCCCGGGTTGTGGGTTCAATCCCCAGTGGGGGGACGTGCGGGAGGCAGCCGATCCATGATTCTCTCTCATCATGGATGTTTCTCTCTCCCTCTCCCTTCCTCTCTGAAATCAATAAAAAATATATTTAAAAAAATTACCAATCGGTTCATCACATTGCAATCACAGACTGAAGTGGGCCCTCGGAGCGGGCGCACTGGAGTCCCAGGGAGTGGAGGGCCTTTACAGGGATGCCTAACAGGGGCCTCGAGTTTTATTAGCCTCATTTTGTTAATCCCTAAAATTAAGGAATTCCAGGTGTAGGGAGCCAAGTATGCAAATGACTTCCTTCCCCCGCCTCGCTGCTGATTTCATAAAAGGTCCTCAAACCGAGAAATAAAACACACGGAATGGGAAAGCTTTATGGCACAGCCGAGAATATTGTGCCTTTAAATAGTTCAGACAAGCAGGGCGTGCTGTAAATTTGCCACAGAGACAAATTTGTGCAACGCTATAAAAAGAGCCCAAGTGAAGTGTG
>NW_005370423.1:1679629-1703498 GCF_000412655.1 Myotis brandtii
GTGGCCAAGGCACTGTTGACTCAGCTGAAGCGGCCGCTGGGGGGGCGCCCGTGGGAGCCCCTAGTATGGAGTGGGCTCATTCCACACGGAAACAGATGGAGAAGGGGGAATGGAGACGTTTTGGTGCCACTGGGGGCTGAAAGCATGGCACTCCCTGGAGCTCTAGGTGGAGGGGTTGCCAGCTACAGCCCCAGGGCCAAACCAACCACCACCTCCCTGCTTCCTATGGCCCAACAGCTAAGTTTTTGCATTTTCAAGTAGTTGGGGGGGGGGGGGGGGGGGTATACTATTTCATGACATATAAAATGATATGAAATGCAAACTTCGGTGTCTACAAATAAAGTTTTATTGAAGTGGCATGTGTAGGATCTGTGGCCTGACATAGGTACCGAAGAGCCTTTTCAGAGAGAGTTTGAAGACCCCTCTTCCAGAGCAGTGGTTCTCAAAGTGAGCCCAGGGCGACCCTGAGCGCTACATGCCGATGGAGGGTCTTTCTGAACGGGGGCATCCTTGCCAGGGACACTTACAGCCACCCGGCTGGCCTGCCCCTTCCCGAGACCAAATGCTGACGCTACATGCCCATGGAGGGTCTTTCTGAACGGGGGCATCCTGGCTGGCCTGCCCCTTCCCGAGACCAAATGCTGCCGGGGGGCCAGCCGCGGCACACGGGTGAGCGGCAGGTCCTGCGGTTGCCTCCCATTTTGCAGACGGGGCAGTGAGTAACGTGCCCAGCGTCCCTCACGTGGCAGAAACAGCCTTCAAAGTATGAGGTCATCTGTGAGTTTTGCCCCTTCTCCGTGGTGCCCTCGGGAACATACTTCCAAACCTGCAGGGACTCGCCTCCTTCCAGGCTCCGAGGAATGGCCAGAGCAGGGAAGTGGCCTGTGGAGTTCACGCCCCGAAAGGCCCCGCACCTCCTCCTGGAGCTGGCATCCTGAAGAGAATCAGCCTGCAGAATGCGGGAAATGAGCGGCCTCCCCAGGAAAATGCCTGGTTATTCACAGTATTTATACGCAGAGAGCACAGAGTGCTCTATTGTGGAAATATCGAGATAACAACTGCTTGGGGAGCATTTCCAGTGAAATACTTACTTGGGAGAACAGGAAGCATGCCTCACGGTGAAAAAAGAGTCGCAGGCGCATCTGGGTGAACGTTACTCAGCTGCAAGTGTTTGCTTCGCCCTTTTTAATATACATTCATGCACTTTAGACTTATTTTATGGGGGGGAAGAAGGACGTTGGGGAGCAGAGTGGGGCGTAGGTTTTTAAATGTTCAGCCCCTGGTCCTCAGCGATGCTCCCAGCTGCTCTCGGGTGAGGGATGGTCCTGGCGGCCTTCGTCTTATTGTGGCGCTGAAGTAATGGGCCTGCCGCCGGGGACAGTCCGCAGACAGACAAGGGCCTTGGCCTGTCACCGCCATCCCAAGAATTTAAAGGGAAATACGCAGCAGCTCACCTGGCTGCCCCGTGTTACCTGCAGCACATGGGCGTGCCTGGGGAGTGGCTGGCATGGAGTTTAACTTTCAAGGAGACATTGTCTGTGTTTCTGCAGAGACCGAAGGTGCCAATGGCAGGTGACGGTCTGCAGTCTCTCACGGCACATTAGCCAGATTTCCTGCTTTCCTCACAAGAGATCGCTTTACTCAGACAAGCTCTCTGGCAGCTCATGGGCGGGACTCCCGGTTTTACAGAGATGTGAGGCAAAGACCCTGGATGGAGAACCTTCTCTTGCCATGGCTTTTATTTATTTATTTATTTTTAAATTGTTATAGACCTACAAGAGGTTGGAAAAATAATCCAGAAAATTCCCACGTACCATTCCTCCAGCATCTCCCACTGATAACATCCTATCTATAATAATAAAAGCGCAATATGCTAATTAGACCGGATGTCCTTCCAGACAACCTTCCGGTCGAAGCTGGGGCTGTAAGGGAGGGATCCAGGCAGCCGCTGTGGCTGCAAAGACCTACTCTTGCACGAATTTCGTGCCTTGGGCCTCTAGTATAACTATAATACGTTACCAAACTTCACATTGATATTGTTACAAAATTAATAACTAGAATACTGGCTTGATTGAGTGTTACCCATCTTTACATGCCTTCACGTATGTGTGTGTGGTTCAGTAAAATGTTATCGCATGTAGACTGCCGGCTATATTTTCTGTCATTAAATAACAGCAACCATCATAATAATGTTGGTAGCTTTTGGATGATTGAAATACTAATATACAAAGAAATTTGCATGCTGTATCCCACCTTTACCATCATTCTGTCATTGGGGTGGGCCTGATAGCATGAGTGCTTGAGGCTTCCAGTCCCCTCCTTTTTCTTCTCGAGGAGATGAAACGGGGTCAGAAGAAATCATTGAGTCACTGTGGCACGTTTCACCCACGAATCTCGTTCTCTTCCATGTCTGGGCACATGGAAGGTTGCACCTCCCTCCCTCCCTCCCTCATGAACGTAGGCATGGCCGTGCGACTTGCTTTAGCCAGTGATACGGGAGCAGGGGCCTCACCAGCCTTCCTCCTCTCCTGCCACGGAGATCGCGGAGGTACCATGTGGAGGTGCCAGAGACCAAAGCCACGGGGAATAGCGAACCTTTGCATGAAGGAGCTAACTCAGTCCAGCATCACTCAACCAGGTTAACTCAGCCATCAGCAGACTTGCCTGGAGCAGAAACTAAATGCTCTGTGTAAAGCTGAGTTTTGGGCGTCCTGGTCACCTGGCCTAGCCTTTCCTGGCTGGTGCATTGCCAGGCATGGTGGGATTTGGGGAGGAGAGGGGTTGGTGGCTGCTCCTCCCCATGGCCCGGTCTTTTAGAATCGTTCATTCTGCTCTTCCCCAGCTGATGGGGTGTAGTGGCCTTGGCCCCGCCTTAGAGGCCCCCCCCTCCTTCTCCTGAATCGGAACCTCTGGGGTTGAGTCCAGGAACCTGCGTGAAGGAGCCCCCCAGGGGGTTCCCATGCGGAGTCAGGTGGAGATCACTGGGCCCGGTGCCCCTTCCTTCCCTGCCTATGGCTTGTGGGCTGTTATGGATCCTTGAAAGCCTGCACTTTCTGGGGCTTCGAATGTCTCCCCTTCGGCATGAACTCTAGGGATGTCTTTCAAAGCAAAGACAAAGCATGCTTTGCTCTGCGCTGGTGCAAGGGGTGGTGTTTCTAGAACCCTCCCCGCGTGGAGGTGAAGGGAAATACGTCTTCCGGGCGGAATGGGCCCGGGGCCTCTCCCCTGACGCAGACATCATCCTGCGTGGTTTCCTCTCTGTGACACCCCACGCGTAGCTCAGGGCCTGGCAGCCTTTCCCGCCTAATTCATCCACACTCATTGCTATGCACTTACATTTGTATTTTTAAACATATATTTGTATTGATTTCAGAGAGAGGGAGAGAGGGCGAGAGGGATAGAGACATCAAAACGCCTACACAATATTTCATTCGTTCTCTTTTAACAGTTTGCTCATTCGTTGGACAGATCCTTCCTGGGGCCTGGCTGGGCCCTGGGAATACAGTGGGCGCCCTCGCTGTACCCACTTCTCTGCTGTCAGGTGCCAGGTCAGGAGCCCTGGGCACTCGGCCACCTCCCACCACCCACCCCAGGTCCCACAGGAAAGGGGCTGACGACCCCGTACTTAGCGTGGACCTGCTTGTACATTGGCGTTTTCCGCATTCAATTGCTGCAGACAAATTGGCAGCCGCTGCCGCGCCTGCCTGGGGGAGGCCTGCTGAACGCATGGTCTCGGTTGATGCCTAGGTGAGCGTATTCATCCGGCCGCCTCCCCTCCTGGGGGACCGGCTGATTCATGGAGCCGCATCCGGGTTGCCTCCCAGCGCAGGGCTGCTCGCCGGGCCCGGCCATTTATCTCTGACAGAATCTCCACCTGAAGGTTTCCCCAAACTCCAGGGCAGCCGTGAGCCCCGGGCCTGTGACGGGAGCAGGCTCAGCGGGTGGATGAAGGCTCCGAGGTCACAGAGTGCCGGCGCTTAGAGCATGAAGCGGGGCACGCCGTGGGAACGCCCGCCCGTGCACCGCGAAGGAGCTCCACACCCAGGAAATACGTGTAATTGGGCTTTGCAGAAGGTGTCACTGCTGCCGCTCTACGTTCCCTTTGACCTTGGGCGCTTTCTCTTTGACCTTGGGCGCTATTTGACCTTGGGCGCTTTCTCTGGTGCCTGGTTGGCAGTTGCTGAGCACCCTGCACTTCAAGGACGTTATTCCAAAGGCTCACTCATATCTTGCTTGACTCTTGGGAATTCAGAGTGCGTTGCTGTATTGTTGTTGTTTGTTAGTTTTGGGCCCATCAGTATCCTGTGAAAAATAGCAGGTGGGTTTTCCCGGAGGCCCCCCCGAAAGCCAGTTGCATGTAGGATGTAGCCAACGGTAGCCTCGGGCGTGCAAGGCTGACGTTCCCATCCTGGGAGCAGGAGTGGGTCTTTGCTCTCCGTTCCGTGTGAGACCGGCTCCTACAGTAGCCGAGCGCAGTACCTGGCCATCAGCATGCGCTCCGCCACGCACATTGGTGCAATCTCTCTGGGCCTCAGTTTCCTCATCTGCAAGATGGCGCTCACACTGCCGCATCCTCAGTGGGTGTGTGAGGGTACAGTACGACCGTGCACACATTCTGAGCCCCGGAACCCAGCGCCAGCAGTGAGCCGTCCAGGCGGTGGAGGCAGCCCCCGTACAGGGAACACTCGCGCTCAGCCCAGCCTGGCTGCTCTCCGATCTCCTGCTGCAGCCAAGTCCACGTTCACTCTCCTGCCAGCGCTAGTTTCGTGCCATTTGTTTTGTAGGGTATTTGTTTTCCAATATTTTTACTAAGTAGGACAGCTATATCAATGAAGTCTGCTGCTTTACTGGTTGCTAATTGCCGGAGCATAATTGTGGCGACGTTAGTTGGTGCTCCCATAATTCTCCGCAGCCAATCGCGGCGGCCGGTTCCCTAATTACAACACGGCGAGTGCTCAGTCGCCGCCATCCAAACCCCCAGGATGCCCCGATCATGAGAACCCCGACCAGCACTCTCGCAGGAAAGGGCCTCACTGACAGAGGTGAAAGTCACACATCAAGAAACGGGCTTTAAAAATAATTTTCTAAGTAGGCGTGAGCATGTGAAATAAGCATTTTTATTATTATAACCATCTGTATATTTTTTAAAGTAGTTTCTAAGATCCGTCTCAAGATCTTCGCACATTCAACTCCGCCTCTAGCTGGACAACAAGACGTGTTTGTAATAATAACCCGGAGGCCCCACCCGTCTCAGCGAGCCTTCACCTGCCCTCTGCCTAGTTCCGGCGCTGCAGGCATTTTCTTGTGTTCGATGTTTTCTGGATCTTGTAACCCATCTGTGGTCTCACCATCTGTCAGGGAACCAAAATGCTCCACCCACTAAAGTCCCTGAAAGTAGTGGTGGCCTTGGGAGGGATGTACTGTCACATAAGAAGTTAATCAGCAGTAGATCAATGGTTCTCTCTCATCATTGATGTTTCCGTCTCTCTCTCTCTCTCCCTCTCTGAAATCAATACAAATATATTTGAAAACAATCAAAAAGACAGCCCGGCCCCGGTGTGGCTCAGTGGTTGAGCGTCGTCCTATGAACCAGGAGGTCAAGATTTGGTTCTCAGTCAGGGCACATGCCCGGGTTGTGGGCTTGATCCCCAGTGGGGGGTGTGCAGGAGGCAGCCGATCCATGATTCTCTCTCATCATTGATGTTTCTCTCTCTCTCCCTCTCTTTTCCTCTCTGAAATCATTAAAAAAACATATATTTTTAAAAATATTCTGCTTCAGTGATAGTGAAGGAAGGAGAGAGGGAAGCAGGGAGGAGGGGGTGAGAAGGAAGGAAAGGACACCCCGGAGTCCGGCCTGGCGTGAGGACTGGCCTTAAACTTGGCTGCATGTGGAGTCATTCGGTGACTTTCAATAAGAGACTGGGGGCTGGGCCTCATCCCGAGGGTCTGTTTTAACCGGTCTGGTCTGCGGCCGGGTCATCGGGGCTGGGAAGGCTCCCAGGGGCTTGCAGCGTGCGGCTAGGTGGGGACCCTCTGCCTTCCCGGAGTCGGTCCCCCTGTCCTCCGAGGTGGCAGAGAGTCTTTTCATTACACAGGTGAGCGGCACCTGAGGCCTCCGAGTGGCGGCTGCAGGTGCAGGGGCTCGGACAGGGCCGGGGTGCAGGCGGGACAGAGGGGCGGGTGGTTGATGGAGAAGCCAGAGGGTGTGGGGCGCAGGCAGCGGGGTTTATTACCGTCCCGATGACAAAACCTTCTGTGCCGGTCCCTGCAGACAGCGCTCGCCTGCCGGAGGGGTCGGCGCGGCCCCTTCTGGGGAGTGTCCCCCTCACTGTGGTGACAGGGCACCGCGTGTCTGGGATTTCCTCCGCGATGACTTTCCCAGATGGTCCCGGGCTGGTCCCCTGACCCGCCTGGAGGCCTGGCTCGCCCAGGCTGTGCAGCTCTTCCCGGGCTGGGCCTGGGATTGCCAGTCAGGGTGGGCCAACCTGGGCTCGGCACCGGGGGAGGGGGGAGGGGAGAAAGATCTGGCTGTGGAGTGGGGCGTCTGCACCCCCTGGGAGTTGCTGGTTATTTGGGCTGCAACATCAAGGGTAATCGCATTTCCTTTGATTCAGGAAGGAAAGTGACATTTTTTAAAATTGATTTCAGAGGGGAAGGGAGAGAGGGAGAGGGATGGGAACATAAATGATAAAAGAGACTCATCGACCGGCTGCCTCCTGCACGCCCCACACTGGGGATCGGAAAGAGACTCATCGACCGCCTGCCTCCTGCCCGCCCCACACTGGGGATGGAGCCCACAACCTGGCCATGTGCCCTGACTGGGAATCAAACCGTGACCTCCTGGTTCATAGGCTGACGCTCAACCACTGAGCCACGCCGGCCGGGCATGACTTTTTTTTTCTTCTAATGGAAATTGATGATTATTCCCCAGGTTCATTGCCAAACCTGGGACTGGGGTCCGCTCTGCACCGTTCCCCACTGCACACTCGGGGAGAACGTGCAGACGGTCTGCTCTGTCTCTTGGCTACCACGAGATTCAGCAGCGTGTGGGAGCGCTGCCCTTTGCAAAAAAGACACTAGAAATAATAACCCAGAAATAGCCACTCACCACCCATGGCCCAGCCACCAACTCAGCATGATCTTGAAGCTCATAAACGCGGCTGTTCATGTTGCTCGTGTCCCAGATCTTTACGTTCTTAGCTCCTCTAAGCCGCACTTGTTCTGCGACTGGTGGGCGATATCACCCCCATTTTATAGAAAAGTAACTGGAGGCTTGGTGCGGTTCAAGTAAGTCGCTCAAGGTCAGAGCACTTACAAGCAGCGAAAGCGGGATCTGAACTTCGTTCTGCCAGAACGTGTGTGCTCAGCGACCCCACTCCATTGCTGCTGTCAGAGGACAGACTATCCCAGCTGCCTCTGAGCTTCTGGCCCTTGCACAGGATCTGATGCCCAGGAGACCCCCAATAATATTTGCTGAGTAGGATGGACGGAAGGGTAGACGGATGGATGTGTGGATGGATGGATGGGTAGACGGATGGATAGATGGGTAGACGGGTAGATGGCTGGATGGCTGGATGAATGAATGAACAGAATCCATTCCACCCTTCTAACCTCTATTCTTCATTTGCCAAATGGAGGTTGTGAGGACAAGAGAAATGATACGTGCAACAAAGCTTTAAAGAGTATGGGAGCATCCTACAGAGTAAGGCTTGCTAATGTTAATCAAAACACTCAGGGAATTATGTTAAAAGCATGAAATGTCTCATTACAGCTATTCGGAACTTGTCTGTTCATTCATTCATTCATTCATTCATTTACTGATTAACCACCAAAAAAATATCAGTGAGGTGACATCAGATATGAAGGCTCTAGAGAATTTCCCAGCTGATGGAGGAATGAAGCAAGTAGAGATTTCATTCCAGAACATTCTTCCTGCTCCCGTACTTCAGTGCCTGTGGGGGCTGGAGAATGTGGCGTGGGAAAGGAATGCTGAGACTCTGTGCACAGCGCCTCGTGCTGGAGGTTAGGAGGCTCAGAGTTTAGCCCCTTAACCAGTCACATAGAGCGAGTAGGTGGCGGAGCTGCCCCAGGACCCGCGGTGCTGGCTCGCTCCCGCTCACACCTGTCCCCCCGCCTGGAGCCGCCCGGCCTCACCTCTGCGAGCAGAGGGCGGCCTGTGAGCTGCACGCAGCCGCCGCCTGGCAGGCCAACAACCGTGTGATTGATGGCTCTCCTGCCTTTGTCATTTATTTGCCTTGTTCTTTTCCTTCCCCCAACAGAGCTGATAAGGAAGGTTTTGCTAGAGAATCATGTACCTCTTCTCTCTCTTTTTTCCCTTCGCTACTGAGCTGCAGTGCTCCTGGCTCCGGCCACTTTCCAAGGGTAAGCGGTTTGCATCGTTAGCACCTAACCTGGCCCTGAAGAGCCCCAGCAGCGTCTCTTACTGTCGGGGGGCTGTTCTCCGTCCTCTGGGTCCCAGTGAATCAGTCCTCTAGTTGGGGGGGCGGGGATTTCGATTGGAGCTGATTGGTGTGTGTTTTTTGCTCATGACACTGAACAAAATTGGGACGTTGTCCGTTCATTTCCACGGCGACAGTTTATTTCCACACCGCTTCCCGGCAGTGCGATGAGGGGGCCGGCAGGACGCAGTGGGACCCAGGGACGGTGAATCCAGGTCCTGCGTGTCCTGTGCTGGGCGGAGCCCGGACCGAGACTTCACTTCCCAGCTTCCTTCCTGCACCTGCGAATCCGCCATCTGGGCGGGGACGAGGGTGAGGCAAGAGCGGCATCCAGGGTCGACCACGTCAGGGGCCCTTAGGCTCAACCCTGCAGGCAGATGCGCCTGACACACTGCGCCCCTCACCAGAGCGGGCCTGCGCCAGCCCCTCTGTGACTGACACGCTGATGAGGCATCTGCTCGAGGCCTGTGCGTCTCCGTGCGCGTCAAAGCCCTGGATGGCAGTGCTGTCATTATCTCCTTTGGATTCGATAAGGACACTGAGCTGGGGGTGTGACCCCCCCACCCCATGACCACAGAGTTTCTGAGCTGTAAAGCCAGCGTTCGCACTCCTCAGTCTGACCCCGAGGAGATACCGACTCAGATGCTCTCGGGTGTTACTCAGGGGAGAAGTCAGCACCCCCCCCCACCCCTGCAGGGCCCCGGGATTTTGCTCAGGACCTAGTGGCAGCTGACCACCGGCCGGTCTCGGGGATGAGGGGTCCCTTTGCGGCCCCGCCGAGGGCAGTCGTATGAAATTATCCGTCTCTGCCACGTGCGGCTCGCCGGGAGAGCGCTGAGCCGTAGAGCCAGCGTTCGCACTCCGCAGTCTGACCCCGAGGAGATACCGACTCAGATGCTCGCGGGTGCGCGGGTGTTACTCAGGGGAGAAGTCAGCACCCCCCACCCCAACCCCGCAGGGCCGCGGGATTTTGCTCAGGACCTAGTGGCGGCTGACCACCGGCCGGTCTCGGGGATGAGGGGTCCATTTGCGGCCCCGCCGAGGGCAGTCATATGAAGTTATCCGTCTCTGCCACGTGCGGCTCGCCGGGAGAGCGGCCCCGTAATGAAGCGTGATGGATGGATGGCTGCTTTTGGCCGGAGAGTAACTTAACCTCTGCCTCGAGGTGGAGGAATGTCTTCCATGCAAAGGTGGTTAACAGCCTCGTCCCCTCGTCAGCAAGCCCGGCCTCGGCTCTGTGGGTGCCGAACGCCGCATTCCATCCTCAGCGTCTGCGAACATAAATTCCTCCCGATATTTTCATGTGTGTGGTTCCCCGTCTGGGTTCCAGGAAGTGGGGCTGTTATTGTACAGTCTAATTTTAAATCTGGAGCTTTATTACTCAAAAGACATATCCCCCCCGCCCCCTTGTTCTTCTTCCTCCTTTTGGGTGTGCATTCTGTAGTGGGTTTCATCGCGTTGCCCCCACAGGGATTCCATTGCCACGCCAGGGATTGACTGTCCCCAAGGTCAATGGCGCTTGAAAAAAGAGCTTTTGCAGCCACGGCCGCATTCACACAAAACCCCTTCATTTCCAAGGGGAAGCACTGTGTCCGGTGAGGTGGTTTAGATGCACTCTGGGTGGGGAGTGCAATAGAGAGAGAAGCCCGGGGCTGTGGGTGCTCGTCAGGTGCTGGGCCTGGGCAGGGGGTCTGGGTCCAGGGGCACCGACCGCCCCACAGATCCTTCCTCTCCCTCCTCCCTCGCTGTCCGTGCTGCAGCCCGAGGCTGGGGTCATGCACATCAGCTGGACACGGACCTGGACGAGCCTAGGCCGTGGCATCTTGCACGCTCACGGGCTTTCCCGCCTGTCTCGATGGGCGTGTTTGGGGTCTTGGAGCTGATGCATGGGGTCCTCGCTCCTTCCTGTTCTCCCTGGACCGTTCTACACACAGACCTGAGCCTCCCTCCCTTTTTTCTGTCTTTGACATGGGAATGCGTATGTAGCTGAAAGGGATTTCTGACCTATGTGGCACCTGCCAGATAAGTAAAATTCAAATCAAATTAAAAATATCTTTCTTTGTAATTTTTAAACTGTATGTTTATTGACTTCAGAGAGGAAGGGAGAGAGAGAGAGAGAAACATCAATGATGAGAGACCCATTGATCGGCTGCCTCCTGCACGCCCCACACTGGGGATTGAGCCTGCAACCCGGGCCTGTGCCCTGACCAGGTTGAACCATGACCTCCTGGTTCATAGGTCGATGGTCAACCACTGAGCCTCACTGGCTGGGCAAATAAAAAAAAGTTAAAGCATTTTAAAGATGTGTCGGCCTAGTGTATGGCAGTGCTTTGGGGTTTAACAGACGTAAGCCGGCCTTCCTCCTTTTAGCTGAGCAACCTTAGGGCAGTCTCTTGGCCTCTTGGGTTCTCAGTTCCCTCGTCTCCGCAACAAGAGTGAGTACCACGCTTATCTCGGATCCTGGTGCGTTTTCCCGAGGTCGACCACCCCGAGCCCTGAGGTAGAGCTGACCATGTACCCCAATGCTCCTGGCAGTGCTGGTGAGGGTGTGGGTGGGCCGATCTCACAGTGAATAGCAAATATTCTTTGCTGCTGTCGCTCTACTCTCTCTCTCTCTCTCTCTCAGCTGAGTCCCTCCCTCGCTCTGGAGTGTTCTCCCCGAAGGTCTGCCATTTTTAGCGCAGAACTCGGCTGCTCGCACTCCTGCAGCCTTCCAGCGGCCTCGGGAACCGGTCCCTTGAGCTGTGGACTAACGTGCCTGCGGTCTCTCGTGAAGGGAGCGAGGGTGGAAAATTCCAGGTCTGCCCGCTGCGTGGGTGGCTGACCCCAATAACCAGGAGCAGTTTATCTTGAATCTGAGTCTGGTTCCACCCACTTGGTTCCCTGGGCCCCCTCCTCCCCTGGTTCCCTTCTAGAATTTACATTAGAAAACGAACAGCCAGGGTATCTCATTTCCTAAGCATCGGAGGGAGCCATGGGCTATTTTCTCCTCCCTGCTCACCCAGGCGCTCCCGGTGGCACTCACTCACTCCATCAGCATGGATGGGGGCAGGGGCCATCTCTCTCGGACTGAGACATGCTCAGAAGGACATGCTCAGAAGGACATGCAAAACCAAGGCTGTCCTCTCGGCCCCTCCCCTGCGTCTCCATGCCTCGGTTTCCCCACCTGTGAGTGAAGACCACGACCGCTGAGTGGGCGCTCTGAGCAAAGGCTGTGAAACAGCGTGTTGAGAGTTTTTCTATGACAGCCCCTTAGTGATGGGAGTTTTTAGGTCGGCGCCACTTTAAAAACGACACTGGGAGGGCGGGGGTAATGGGACCTCAGCCTGGTAGTCCTGCCCCAGTGGCAGCTGGTCTAGGAGACCAGCCGGTCCCTTCTTGTCCGCTGCTCCTTCCTCAGGGGCTGTAGGCTGGGGCGGGGGGTGGTGGTGGTGGAGGATGGACAGGTCCCCCCAACGCTAGGATGTGTTTTCCAGTCCGGGGTGGTTCTGACTTTTCTTCTAATCTACCAAGTCTTCCGGGAGTGCCCCGACCTACTGTTGAGAAAAGGGCTGAATCAGTAGCGATTAAGGAAATGACTCCTGAATCTGTTGACTTAAAAAAAAAAAAAAAAAAAAGCGAGGCCCTGCCTATTAGACTCATTGCTCAGCTACCTATTCATCGGTGATAAATTGCCTTAATAAACCCCATTGAGCAGGGACTGTGAGAATGCGGCAGAGTCACGAATCCAGGGCATTCTTCTCCGGGGAGACAAGGCCGCATGATGCGCAGCGTCCCGGGAGCGGTACAAGGCGGTAATTGAAATGATGCCGGTGCCCAGAGCTGGTGAAAGAAGGCAGAGCGCTCTTCTGTGGAGCAGAAAAAAAAAAAAAAGAACCGGCAGCGTGGTCATACCTCAGAGGCACATGGTGACACGCAGTAGGGGGAGAGAGGAGGCCCGGGGGTCTGGCCGGGAGTGGCGCCCACCAGGCAGGTGTCTGGGAGGAGTGCTGAGAGGCAGCGGGACTTAGTCATGGTGGCCTTGCAGGATGGTATCTAGGGGAAGCCACAACCCTCCTGGGCCTCAAAGCTCTGAGCTGAAGTCCAGGCTCTGAGCACCTCGGTGGGCTGCTGGGGTCACAGATTAAATTTGCGACGGACCTTACTCATCGTTAGGTTCAGCTTGTCCGTGAAAAGTAGTCCTACTTTTTAGATACACTTTTGTCGCTATCAGAGAGGAAGGGAGAGGGAGATAGAAACACCAGTGATGAGAGAGAATCATTGATGGGCTGCCTCCTGCACGCCCCACACTGGGGATCGAGCCTGCAACCCGGGTGTGTGCCCCGACCAGGAATCGGACCGTGACATCCTGGTTCATGGGTCGACGCTCAACCACTGAGCCACGCCGACCGGGCTTAAAACTTATTCTTGTTGTGGTTGCCCGGTTCATCCAAAGGGATTGCTTTCCCCGCGCCCTCTGTCGGGGCTGGGACGCTTAGAGATGCAGCACAGCCCTCCGGTTCCCGACCAAGGCACGCACTCCTGGCCCAGGTTTGTTTAGTGATAAACCCTGAACTATTTATACTTTCTTCCAAAAAAATGAGGTAATGAGCGCGAGCAGTGCGTCTCGCTCATGAAGACTGTGTAATTAATTTACGTTGGGAAGGAAAACACACTCAGGGCTGCCAGATGTGATCGTGTTTTCTTTTACTTTTTGTTTGTCTGGGAGAGGAATGATATTTGTATGACTTACCATCCGAGGGCCGAAACGCCTGTGCCCGGGGGGAGAGGGAAGCTGCCTGCCTGCCCATGGGGTTGTGGTGCCACCTGGAGCCGAGGCGAGCGTGGGAGTCACCTGCTCTGAGCTGACAGGCTCGCCCGCCTGATGGTTTGGGACTGTGCCCCCGGGGGCCATGGCCACAGGGCAGGGGCTGGGCCGCACTGGTCCCCACCACGGCTTTAGGAGACGCTAGGACACGGGCTCTTAGGTAACATCTAATTTTTAAATATTGTCAGTTGTTGCCATTCTTAACATGATTGTTGTACCCCGGCTGGTTTGGCGCAGTGGATAGAGCATCGGCCTGCAGACTGAAGAGTCATGGGTTCGATTCCAGTCAAGGGCATGTACTTTGGTTGCAGGCTTGATCCCGGGCCCGGTCCGGGCACTGGCAGGAGGCAACCAATTGATGAGTCTCTCTCTCATCGATGTTTCTCTCACTGTGTGTCTCCCCCTCCCTTCTACCCTCTCTAAAAATCCATGGAAAAATATCCTCGGGTGAAGTTTTTAAATATTGTCAGTTGTTGCCATTATTAAAATGATTGTTGTACCCCGGCTGGTTTGGCGCAGTGGATAGAGCATCGGCCTGCAGACTGAAGAGTCACGGGTTCGATTCCAGTCAAGGGCATGTACCTTGGTTGCAGGCTTGATCCCGGGCCCGGTCCAGGCACTGGCAGGAGGCAACCAATTGATGAGTCTCTCTCTCATCGATGTTTCTCTCACTGTGTGTCTCCCCCTCCCTTCTACCCTCTCTAAAAATCCATGGAAAAATATCCTCGGGTGAAGATTAAAAAAAAAAAAGAGCATTGAGCTGTGAGATCCAAGCACACCGGGAGCAGAGGCCGGGGCCTGGCGTTGGGATGCAGAACGGCGCTGGCATTCCCAGGGCCGGGGCGTGCGGGAGCGGCCTCGTGTTGGTCGCTCCGCAGGAGGAATAAGCGAGGCAGTGAACGTGACGTGCTCGTTCTGATGCCCGAAGGCAAGAACCACAGACCCGAGGCCGCTCTCCCTGACCAGGGGAGCCTTTCTCCCGGTGGGCACAGGCTCACTCTCTCCTGCTGGGCCCTCCGCTCCGCCCTCGTACCATCCAGCTGGCCAGTGGCACAGCGTCTTGCCTGTCCGGTCCTTACAGGCCTGGGAGTGGCAACCCCTTCTTTAAGCCATTCCTTCCTGGCGTCTCAGGGCACATCACGAGTGCAGCTGGCTGTCGGGCGCCCTCGGAATGAGCAAGATGCAGAAATAGAATTCTCATCCTTCCCTACCCAGCAGTCCTCAAAGGCTCTCCATCCCACCATAAAAACCTAGCAGCCCCCCAGCACCCCAGCCTCTCCTGCACGTCCTGTCACCTGGTCAAGTCCTACGTAGTCCTCAGGCCACCCTTGAGGTCCCGAGCTGGCTGCACAGCCCTCCCTTCCGTGTCCCTGTCACAGCCTGGGACTAGCTCAGCACCTCGCCTACATTCTTGGCTCCTTGTCAGCCGAGTGCGCCAGCGGCTGCGGGAGGGGGTGGCCTGTGATTTCCTTGGGCTCCCCTGGACCCAGGGCATTGGCTGGCACACAGTAGGGGGTCCAACTACGTGCCAGGTAAGAAACGACGAAGACTGTCTTCAACGTGGGTGCGTGTGGGCCGCAGAAAACCTTTCTGATTGAGCCAGGGACCCTTCCCCGCAGAGCACTGTGGGCGGCAGGGGTGGGGGCTGCGAATTCCCACGCCCTTGGTCAGCATCCTCTCCTTTTTCCTCATTGGAGAAGCAGGAGGACGGAGGCAAGGGGGGGCTGGAGAGAACAGCTCTGTGCCTTTCCCCTTCGCGGTGTCCAGGCCACGGACGGGGATCCTATCCCAGCCTCCTCCACAGGCGTGTCTCCCGGAATCCTATTCTCCAAGTAACCGGAGCGGATCTGGATACGGGTTCCCTCCCCTGACCACCGCTGGCTGCTGGAAGGGAGGCTGGGTTGGGGCGAGGGGGCGGGTAAGGGCTAGGAGAGAGACAGCTCCAGGGGGGGAGGGGGGAGGAAGTAGGAGAGGGGGGAACTCTCCCCGCCCCCCCCTTCTAAACCATAAATTAACAGCAGCGGACCTTGTTAAGTGCGGCGCCACAAATTAATATGAAATATAGTGCTTTTTCATAAGCTCCAGGAGCAGATTTCAGAGCATATTGGTGTTTGCACACAGCGGGCCGTAATGATCCATTACCCCGCAGACAGAGGTGCTGGCAGCGACACATAAAGAAGAGGCAATTGGGCCATCTGCCTTGATTTCCACCGCGTCCCCGGGGAGCCCGGGGAGGCGCCCACCGTCCCCTCCATCTGCCCTCACGTTATCAATTACCCCTGAGTTATGCCCCGGGCCGCCGGGGCTGGCAGATAGGACAGGCGCTGGTGGCACCTGAAAACCATGGAAGCAAAACCCATATGTTGGCAGCCAGCTGTGTATTGACACGCCTGGCACAGCTCCCTGCTCCCCCTCCGCCGCCGCCGCCTCCTTTCCTAAGGGTCCCTGAGACTCTGCGGGTTCGTGCGAACTTGAGAAGAAATCAGGTGTAAGGGCGTCGCACCCCGACAAGGAGGTCTCGGCTCCCTTTTCTGTGTGTTTGTTACAGTTGAAATGCGCACCGAGCCAGAAAGCATAGCATCAGGCCGAACAGATTTTAAATGATGGAAAAAAAATAAGTTGTGAAACGTCTGGGGTGGCTGCCGCAGCCGGCGATGTTTATAAAGCGCGTGGAGCAGGCCGCCGAGCACCCTGCGCATTTCTGGCAGCCTAGGAGTCACGTGTAAGACTGTGACTTTTATGAAACGGGACGTGTTTATGAAAACCGAGGGAGCGGGCAGGTAGGCAGCCCAGCAGCCCGCACTTGCGTGGAGTCTCTGGCCACAGCTGCTGGGAATGCCGCTTTGAGCATACAACACTCCGGCCCGGCCGGGTGGCTCAGTGGTTGGGCGTCGACCTATGAACCAGGAGGTCAGGGTTCGATTCCCGATCAGGGCACATGCCCGGGTTGCAGGCTCCATCCCCAGTGTGGGGCGTGTAGATGGCAGCCAATCAATGGTTCTCTCTCATCATGGATGTTTCTATCTCTCCCTCTCCCTTCCTCTCTGAAATCCATAAAAATATTTTATTTTTGTGCGTTTTTTAAAATTTTTCCACAAGGAGCTTAACTTGTTCCTGGTTCAGCTCGGCCAGACCGGTGAGGCTGGGAGCCACTGGTTTGGCTGTGTTTGGTTGTTACCACATGGGATGGCTTCCCACCGAGTAGGACTGCACTTCCTGCTCATTTCACACCGTGTCCTCTCCCCACATCTGCTCGGCCGGAGTGCCATGTGCGGTGTCTGCTCCGTGGAAGGTTCTAGCTCAGAGGGTCCGGTGGTTTGGGGAAGAGTTGCCCGGGGTCAGCAGGTGGCGGGGGACAGCAGGGCGCACAGGAGCCTCGTGTTATGAGATGCGCCAGACGCAGAGAAGGGTGAACGGAGGGACTGAGATTCGACGCCAAGCCCCGATTTCCTGCTGTTGGCTCGCTGCGGGCATCCAGCTCACAGGGCCCCGTGGCCTCCGGGCTGACGCTAGGATCCCGGTGCTCAGCACGCTCTTTCCCGCTTGACGCTCTGGGCGTATGTCATGCAGCTGGGGTCCCCCCTGAGGGCTTCCTGGAGGGAGGGCAGGTGCTTACTTATGTTCCCTTCTGTTTAGACCAGCACGGACGGCTCCGCATTCCCTGGGACTTGTCAGCTGTGGGGTGAGTGAGTGTGTGGAGGGTGAATGATGACGTAAGGGCTTTCTATACCTCAACAGGCTTAGCAGCAGCCGGGGCAAAGCTGAGGAGCGTTCCCTTCTGTTTAGACCAGGACGGCTCCGCATTCCCTGGGATGAGTGACTGCGTGGAGGGTGAATGATGACATAAGGGCTTTCTATACGTCAACAGGCTTAGCAGCAGCCGGGGCAAAGCTGAGGAGCGACGGGATTCTGTCCTCAGTGACATGGCCACGGGGGTGGGGAGACCAGGTCTCTGCTGCTAAGGACGTCTCCTCCGCCCTGAGCGGGGGCAGCTCCCTGGGGCAGAGAAGGCTGCTGTAGGGCAGGGGAGTGTCCACAGGTTCCTCCTCTTCTCGTCCCACAGCCTCTTAGCCCCTGGGCTCTCCTGGGTCTCCCCCACTGCTCCTACGTCCCCACTGGGTGCTGGGAGCACCCCTGCGCGTTCATAGTCTCCGGTGGGCACTGGCATCTCCACGGCGCTTCCTGGTGGAGGCTGAGTGCACGCCAGCTCTCCCACTGCAGCGTGAGGACCTTAGGCACCCATTCCTGGGCCCACCCAGTGCAAAGGGAAGAGGCGGGCTCCTGGACCCAAAGCTGAGACATCGACAGCTGAGCGCTAACCAAGCACAGATAGGCATCACATGCGGGGCTCGCCTCACGCTCCCGTGTGCTGGTGCCCGAGCTCACCGTGTCCGTCCCCAGGACCAACCGCAGCCGGGTGCGTGACCCGGGCAGCGGTCTCCCGGGAGGTGGCTCATGGGGCACCGCCCAAGCAGTGGCCGACCACACCTTTCGAGGGTTCCCACGTGTTCCATTTAGAGAGACAACACGATGCAGGTTTAAGAAACGACCTGGTACAAAAGCCCTAGGAAAGGTCAGAGGAAAATCCTCCGGCAGCAGATAGAGTCCAGTGTTTCAGGCCTCTCAGCCGTGACTGCACGACACGTATTAACCACCCACTGGATGCAAAACCCCAGGCACTCAGCGTCCTTGCGAGGTGTGGAACAGCGACCTTTTCAAAATGCAGATCTGATCAGCCCGCTCCTGCCCTGGCTTAAACCCTTGCCGTGGCCTCTCGTTTCTCTTGCCATAGAAGCTACATCTGTGCCATGGCTTGAGGGCCTCATGTGGTCTCACGCCAGCCTGTTCAGCCCCATCTCCCACTCCTACCCCCTCGCCCCCCTCACTGTCCACCGGGGTCACACTGGGCCCTTTTCAATCCTTTGGTTTCCCGCGGCTCCCTCCCAGCCTTGGCACATGCTGTTCCTTCTTTCTGGGATGCTGTTCCCTGCAACAAACCAAGTGAGCGCAGCCTTCATACCATGCTCCATGGCATGACTTCTTGACGGAATCCTCTCACCATCCCCCCTCTCCGTCCTGGACAGCATGCGCCATGGTTGCAGTTTCACGTCGATCCGCTCGACACCTGACTCACGTCCTCTTCCCGAGGAGAGAGTGGGCTCCCCGAGGCCTGGGATTGGGACCCTTTCTTCTGATGGCCGTGTATGCCCAGCCTCCTCCCAGGGTCTGTGACACCATAGGGACTTGTTAGGGTTTGTTGAATGAGTGACCAACGGAATGAATGACTAAAACTATTTTTCTCTGTACTGACCTTGATCCATGAGACATGTTATTGATAAATGAGATCAGTAACAGCTGTTAGAGAGGAAGGCAGCCCCTGTCCAGGCACACAGGCCACTGCCTAGAAAGGACGGGGTCACGGGTCCTTCCTCTTGCAGGTGCTTGCTTCTGGGTTTGGAGAGAGAGAGTCTTGGAGGCAGCAATGTCTGTGCTGGGGGAGGGGGAGAGGGTGTGTCTGAGGAAGCACCCCAAGGGAGCCAACCTGCTTCATCACAGTTTTATGTATGAGTGTTCATGGGCATCTGAGAGAGAGAGAGAGAGAGAGAGAGGACTTCCACATTTATTCCCCCACATTTCCTTTTCCACTATTCCTTCTTCCTCAACTCGCGTTACAGTGTTGTTGTTTTTCCAGAGGTTGTTGGTGTAAATGGAATAGAATCGGTTAGGATCATAAATAAGACCCAGGAGGAGTAACTGACACAGGTTTGGCGGACGAGTGCCTCTCCCCCCTCCCCCGTAATTTATCGTTTTCTTCTGCAGGAAGCCAAATGATATTTCTCTAATTAACACACACAGGCAACTAGCGTATAAATCAACATCACAGCCTTTTTAGTGATGCAATCACTTCACGATCAAGGGATATAAATTAAACATCATAAATGCATCTCAAGCAGCTGAACGTGATGGAAGAAGAGAGAGGGGCTGTGTGCTCAGGGGGCTGTGTGCTCAGGGGACCGCGCGCCCCGAGAGGGATCCTCACTCTGGGAGATGCTGATTTCGTCCCAGCATCGCCTGGGGCCGTTTCCAGCCCACGGACAGGGGCAGAGCTCATTCTCTTGTCCGCGGCCGTAGGCGTGATGGGGGTGTGCACACTGGCGAGCCCAGGGTCCGGGCAGGAACCTCAGCCTTTGCGCATATTCCCTGCTCGACCTCTGGGAAGACCTCTGCTTCCGCAAGCTCCATGTCTTCCATCTGTAAGTTGGAGACAAGCATAGTGCTTACCCCATAGCCCGATTGTGGGCGTTAGCGCATTGATACGTGCAAGGCACGTAGGACAGTGTCACCCACATCAAGAGAAGTTGAATGCATGGGAACTTTTTTTAAAAAATATTTATTTTTATTGATTTCAGAGAGGAAGGGAGAGGGACAGAGAGATAGAAACTCCCAGTGAAGAGAGAGAATCATTGATCGGCTGCCTCCTGCACACCCCACACTGGGGATGGAACCCGTAACCCGGGCAGGTGTTATGAACGATGACCTCCTGGTTCATAGCTCGACGCTCAACCACTGAGCCACACTGGCCAGGCTTAACTGAACTCTTAATGACTGTGATCATCACTGATTATTATCCCTAGCCTCAGATTCTGTGTCTCCACAATCACGTGAAATGCCGACTTCTGGGCCACCCCCCCACAGTCCATGTGATAGCTGCTTCATGTCGTTTTCCGTTTCCACAGCCTGGAGCAGCCCTCGGGCTCTGCACTTAACAACCCCTGGGTCCTTCTGTGAGAATCACAGCCATAAGAATCCCCTGTGCCCTGCCTGTTCCTCCCTCCACCCCAGGCAGCCACTGACTTTTTTTTTCTTTTTTAAATATATTTTTATTGATTTCAGAGAGGAAGGGAGGGGGAGAGAGAGAAGCATCAATGATGAGAGAGAATCATGGATTGGGTGCCTCCTGCACGTTCCACACTGGGGGTGGAGCCTACACCCCGGGTGTGTGCCCTGACTGGGAATCGAACCCTGACCTCCTGGTTCATAGGTCCACACTCAACCGCTGAGCCATGCCGGTTGGGCAGCCACTGGCGTTTTTCAGTGTCTCCGTAGCTTTGCCTTTTGCAGAAAGGCATCTCGTTGGATCATACTGTGCGTAGCCTTTTCAGATCAGCTGCTTTCACTCAGTCATATGGATTGAAAGTTCTTCCATATCTTTTCACGGCTTGATAGCTCATTTATTTCTAGCGCCGAATAGTATTTCATTGTCTGGACGCACTATCGTTTATTTATCCACTCACCTCCTGAAGGACATCGTGGTCGGTCCAGGTGCTGGCCGTGACGACAGAAGCCCCCGCAAACCTCCGCGTGCGGGTGTCGGTGCGGACCCGCATTTTCAGCTCCAGCGGGTAAACACCGCGGAGCGCCACTGCGGATCCCATGCCGCGAGTGCCTTTAGTTTTGTCTGGCCACGTGGCTCAGCTATTGTCTAGTCCCACGGGCTGTGGGTGGGAGTTTCTAAGGCCCCACACCCTGGCCAGCGTGTGGCGGTGTCCGTGTTTGAGATCTGAGCTGCTCTCGTAGGTGTGCGGGCCATCTCGTAGTGATGGGGGTGTCACAGAGACAGCCCTCAGCGTCGGGCCGGAGTGGGGGCGGGGGGGCCATCCCGGAGGCCTCCCAGAGCCCGGCAGCAGCCGATGAACCTGTGCTGCGCGTATTCACACCGGAAACTAGGCCGAGTCGTTCTGTGCCACCTCACATGTAATTTTTATACGACATGTGAATATGAACATGTGACTAGAAGTGCTGACAGTTAAAATACATGATGGCAGGAGACACCTGAAGCGAGGACACGTATTGATCCCTGTTCAGAGGCAGGTATGGATCGGGGGCGACAGGATCCAGCAGCCGCGGATCAGAGCTGGAGCGCCAGGGCCTGCTGGCAGCGCAGGAGCCTGGCCCGGCCTGGAGAGCATCGGCCTCCAGGAGGCTGCGCCCTAAACGCTGTTTTCTGTTTTTACTTCGGGACTTCTCAGAGCCTTTAATACGGCGAGGGGCCCTGTGAGTGTCCAAGGGGCCAGGCGGGAAGCTAATGTGGAAATTCTGAGGCACCCCCCCACCACCACCACGCCTTCCCTCTGCCGTCACACACACTTTGCTCCTAGACCAGGGGTGGGCAAACTTTTTGACTCGAGGGCTCGTGGACCGGAGGGCCGGAACAAAAGCATGGATGGAGTGTTTGTGTGAACTAATATAAATTCAAAGTAAACATCATTACATAAAAGGGTACGGTCTTTTTTTTTTTTAGTTTTATTCATTTCAAACGGGCCGGATCCGGCCCGCGGGCCGTAGTTTGCCCACAGCTGTCCTAGACCGTCCTGACACGGACCCTGGGGCTGGCTGCTGCGTGGACCCAAACAAGGTGGGTGTGGCCACAGCAGGGCCTTTCCCAGGTGGCTACCTGTGGCTCCTTTAAAGTCCACGGAAATACATCGGGTCCTGATGACCTTGTTCTCCTCAAAATCAACCCACAATCTGAGACCAACTCCTCATTTCACTGTACCCCCGCCCCCCCACCATCTGGTTTAGCTGAAGTCCTCTGGGCGATCTATGACAGCTTTCTCCAGGAGCCTTGAGCAAACACAGCTGCCCAAATCCTGCTCTTACAATCTCGTCTTTTGTGCCCCTGCTGCTCTGAATTCTGGATTCCTTCCTGTGTCAGCAATCTCGCTGTTAAGGCCCTATCGATCGGGAGACGCATGAACTTACTTCTCTTTTCAAGGTATGAAAGCAGACATGGTCCGGGCACTTAACTCGATGGAGAGAGGAAGTCGGCTTCCAGCTGCCCGCCCCCTCCCCCCGGCCCACCATGTCTAATTAACATGGAGTCTACCTGCTTTGATGAGTTCATAAGTGTTTCACAGACAGGAGGGATGTAGCAACGTTGCAAGACACTGTTTAAAGATCTTCGACATCTGAGAAAGCCACAGAATCCAATAATCCTACTTTCAGAACTCCAGGGTGTCCGCCGAGATCAATCTCATATCTAAACATCACATGAGGAGAGTGCCTTGCTTTATAGACTGCTTTCTATCGAACACCCCCGAACGCACGGCGTTAGACAGGTTTTTCTTTTCTTTTCTTTTTTTTTTTTTCTAAATGGAGTCTCTACCAGACGGAACGGAAAAAAGGTGGTCAAATGCTGGAGAATTTTCCCCTTGATTAAAGCTGCACTTTCCAAATTGCTACATGATTAACAAAAGCTGCACTTTCAGAATTGCTCCATCATTAACAAAAGTCAGCCCAGCGCCAATTTATCTTTTGGACAGTTTCTTGATGGATCGTAGCGTTGGGCATACGCGGGAGGAGCTTTTCCGTTCTTCTGTGGGCACAAACCGGCTGTGTTCCTGCTTCCCTGGCACCTGCTGCCCTACCTGCCCAGGGGGTTCTGAGTGGGTCAGGGGGTGCTGCAGGGGGCGGGCGCCTGGACCCAGGCCTCGTCTGGCATGTGCCCTCTGTGCGAAGTGTGCCTGGCACTTGTTAGGGGCGGGACCCAGGCCCCGGGGAAGGGAGTATTGGATTCAGACATGTGGGGAGCCTCTTTGGTTTCCGGAGGCGGAAGGAGGTAGCGGGATCCTGGGAGCAGTGCCCCTTCCTACTTGAGAAGTAATAGCCCTGAGAGAGGCTTCTCAATTTTCTTTAGGATAAAAAAAAAAATAGGGTGACCGGGGCTGGCATGTTTCATTTCCATTTTTTTCAGTGTCTTTATCATCACTCATATTTGCAAACATGTACTGTTTGGAACACAAAATCCATGTGTATGGGAAGCAAGCATCCCCGTGCTTAGGTAAGCATGGCGAGGCTGGTGGACCGGCATTGTACAAGTTGTACTTTATGGTTCTTGCAGGGCTTTCCAGAGCCGTTCCTATGGCGAGGTGCCCTGTGAGTGTCCAAGGGGGTGGGGAGAGAAGCCAATGTGGAAGTTTCGAGTCATATTCGACTATGAAGTTCTTCATCAGCAAACCGCTCTCGCTTGGGGAACATGTTCTGGGTACACACATCCCATTGCAGGAGCGCCTTGCAGTTTAACCTGAGGAGAAACCCAAAAGACAGGGTGAGGGTTTGCCTTCAAATGCCCCCCTCATCTCCCGGGGGCTCCCCCAAGACTGGTTTTTTGAAACGGCAACCATTGTCTACATCTGTCCCTCCAAGGCAGTGACTGGTCCTTGGGCTGGATCTGGGCTGTCATAGCAACAACCAGTAGCTTGGGATTACGTTTCTTTGCAGCTTCCCTGTCCCCGTGTGTGTTCTGTGCCCATACACTGGAGAAGCTCTGAGACAAGAAGTCCTGCCCATTTTATGGTCAATATCTCGACGAAAAGCGAAAAAAATCATTTCAGAGATGCAGCTATTTTTTTTTAACACAAAATGGTTCAAATCCTCTCACTCTCTAGTAATCATACAAGTGCATCTGGGAATATCTTATGATGTTGCCTTTCAGCCAGAGAAAGTCCGATGTAGACACCTGAAACTTGGTTCCCAGTATTAGATGCTAGTATAACTTTATCTGACATCCTCCCAGCAGCCTGCCTCCCTCCCTCCCTCTCTC
>NW_005370423.1:1703526-1735058 GCF_000412655.1 Myotis brandtii
TCTCTCTCTCTCTCTCTCTCTCTCCCTCCCTCCCTCCCTCCCTCCTCCTCTCACAAGGATTCTAATTCTGAACTTTTGGTTACTAAGACATGGGCCAATGCCTTTGGGAATGCACAGATGCAGGACTTTGGACAGAAGCAGATGAGAGGAGAGCTAAAACCAGAAAACCCCACATCGACCCTAATATGGTCCCCATACTCTGCCCGGGGACCTCTCTCTGGTACCAGGTCCAAGTTAGCCAATTCCACGGTGTTTAGTTGATGAGACACTAACTGTTTTTATGGCAAAATGAATTAGTGTGTTATTTATATATTTTAAACTTAGTTAGGTACTCCCTGAAGGCTCACTGCCAAGTCAATAAAGTTATGTTCGAAGATGGAGTTTGAAATTCTATTTTCATTCATTTTAATGGTTTACAAGGAAATTGCATTTTCCACTTCGTCCCGTGACATCAGTCAATAGGTATCCAATGTAAATGCAGTTCATTTATATCTGAATTGATGTTCTGTCCGCCATTACCTTATGTTTCTAATGCATTCTGATACATTAGTAAATAGGCTTGTCGGATTAACCATTAGCACATGAAAAGAATTAGCTGCTGCTGCCAAATGGAATTATTGACACTGATAAGAGGTCCAAAGATGGGATCACCTGGAAATGGAGTCTGCACGTAGTTCAGGGGGAGAAAAAGCCTCTATAAATATGGAGAACCTGAAAGCGGGTCATTAATTCTCTATGGGGTGGACATCCTATTATTAAAACAATAAAAGTCTTCTAGCCCTGCACATTTGATGGAAAGAAACTCTTGATTTGCTTCACAAACTCAGTTGCCTAAAATCAAAATACAGTTTTTGGTCTAGGGCAGTGGTTCTCAACCTTCTGGCCCTTTAAATACAGTTCCTCATGTTGTGACCCAACCATAAAATTATTTTCGTTGCTACTTCATAACTGTAATGTTGCTACTGTTATGAATCGTAATGTAAATATCTGATATGCAGGATGGTCTTAGGCGACCCCTGTGAAAGGGTCGTTTGACCGCCAAAGGGGTCGCGACCCACAGGTTGAGAACCGCTGGTCTAGGGAATCAACTTCTGGATTGCCGTAAATGGAGAGGGAGAGAGGTTTTGGAACCTTCTAGAAGAAAACAGAGCCCAAACCAAGCCCCTCCAAGCCCTCTCTGGTTTGATTCAAAGCTGAAGTTTAGTCCCATTGAATCTGAATACCTATGTTGCAGGTGGCTTATCCCGATTTTATTTATTTTTATTTTTAAAATATATTTTTATTCATTTCAGAGAGGAAGGGAGAGGGAGTGGGGGAGAGAGAGAAACATCAATGATGAGAGAGAATCATTCATCAGCTGCCTCCTGCACGCCCCACACTGGGGATCGAGCCCACAACCTGGGTATGTGCCCTGATCAGGAATCAAACCTTGACCTCCTGGTTCATAGGTCAATGCTCAACCACTGAGCCATGATGGCTGGGCATCTAGCCAGAAATTAGCGCAGTGATGGTGAACCTTTTGAGCTCGGCGTGTCAGCATTTTGGAAAACCCTAACTTAACTCTGGTGCCGTGTCACATATAGAAATTTTTTGATCTTTGCAACCATAGTAAAACAAAGACTTATATTTTTGATATTTATTTTATATATTTAAATGCCATTTAACAAAGAAAAATCAACCAAAAAATGAGTTCGCATGTCACTTCTGACACGCGTGTCATAGGTTCGCCATCACTGAATTAGTGTGAAGTTAGTGTGCCCTCCCATACACACGCACGTGCAGATGTGGATGTACATGTGCCCGTGGAGACCCTGCTGCACACCCTGCACACACCCTGCATGCACCCCCCCCCCCTCCCACGTGCAGCCCCCAGCGAAGGGGAGCAGACCTGCCTTCGCGGTCCTGCAGCTCCGACTTGTCCCCGGGACCGGGCGGCGAGAGTGTGACATACCTAAAAGGGTCACAGCCCCGTCATTTTGAAAATGCTCGTGGAATTCTGCTGTGTTATTGTCTGAGCCATTAGATGTAAAAGCCCTTCTGTGTGATTGCCAAGTACATTAATGTGGACAAATGAGAGAAGTCTCGCTGCCTGAGCTGCCAAAACTCGTGCCGTGTCTTCGGCAGCTCGTCAGGGGTCGCCTGCTGCCGGTGCTGTTGCCAGGAGGTGCTAGGTTCTGGGGTTTGCAGCAGCAGGGGAGAAGGGGCAGGAGAAGGGGTAGGAGTAGGGGTAGGAAAGGGGTAAGGGGCAGGAGAAGTACTGGCCTCTTGGCTCCAGTAGGACCTGCTGCCCAGGAAATGTGGCTGACAAAGGGGCGTACTCGCCTGGGAGATGTCAGTATTGAGCAAGGATCCTGATGAAACATGACTGGGAACCTAACTTCTAATAAGTCTTTAGCGCTCCCCGTTCTCTTTCTCCTTCCTCAGTGTCTCCATGTGTCCCGTGGTGATCATTATTGTCCTTCCTACCTGCCAGGGTACTGCATTTCCAACAGAATGGTGAGTATGAAAACATTAGGGAATGGTTTATTTTTTTTTTAAATATATGTTTATGGACTTCAGAGAGGAAGGGAGAGGGTGAGAGAGAGAGAAACATCAATGATGAGAGAGAATCATTGATCGGCTGCCTCCTGCATGCCCCCTACTGGGGATTGAGCCCGCAACCCAGCCATGTGGACCTCCTGGTTCATAGGTCGATGCTCAACCACTGGGACACACAGGCCGGGCAAGGAAAGGTTTATTAAATGCAAGATAGCAGAGGTCCTGTTTCCATTGTAATATGTCCTCTCTCTTTAAAATTAAAAGCTCGTTGGCCTGGTCTGTGGGTTCTCAGGCAACGTGGACTGGACAAATACGGATGTAAGTTAATTCAGGTGGAAAGCTGCCTGTTTCCTCTCCTCATTTCCAGTGCAGGGCAGCACCTTCTCTCCCTCTTCATGTCACCTTCAAACTCGGGTTCTGTGCATCTGTTAGGCAGTGCCCTGGGACGTGCATGGGTTCCTTGTGAGGTGTGTGTCGTAGGAGAAGGCGGGACAACCAGAGGACCCCGTAGGCCTGCTGCTGCATATGTGTTCTTCGACCCCAGGTCTAGCAGGACGCTTTCTCCACTGTCCTGATAGGAAAGGTTTTCCAGGGCTTGGCAGGCAGAGGAAGCAGCGTGGATCACCAGGCAGAGACGTGGACATGCAGGATTCGTTGGAAATGAACATTTTGCATTGGGGAGACAGAACGCGACAAGCAGTGGAGCCTAGTTCCCTGTGTTCTGATTCTGGGCGTCTCCCTCAGAAGGTGCACAAAGTTATCATTAGCATATCTCTGCCTCAGCATCCTCATTGGTGAAATGGCGATAATGCCACCAAACTCATGGGAGTGTTGAGAAGAGTGAAGGAGTAAAGCACATACAGCATAGAGCATGATATTTGGCCCATACCGAGCATTCGAAGGATCCTTACTGTTCTGTTTGTTGCTGAAGATGATGATGGTGGAGATGGTGATGGAGATGATGATGATGATGATAGTGATGGAGATGGAGATGATGATGGAGATGGAGATGATGGTGATGGAGATGGAGATGATGATGGAGATGGAGATGATGATGGTGATGGAGATGGTGATGGTGATGGAGATGATGATGTGATGGAGATGGTGATGGAGATGGAGATGGAGATGATGCAGAATCCAGGGCAGGTGGGCTTCGCTACCCAGGAGGCAGGCTTTAGAAAGCTTTGAACACCGGTTCTTAGATTTTCTTGGGTGTCAACAATGTGAGTGGGTCCTTAGAGTGACCCCTGCCTGGGATGATTAACGATCCCTCCCCAGACTGCTTTTGCCTCTTTTCATGTTTTTAAATATTTATTACATTGATTGGGATGACACTGGTCAACATGAACATAGAGGTTTCCGGTGCGGGTTTCCATGTGACAAGATCTGTGTATTGCACCGTGTGCCCACCACCCACAGTCAGATCTTCTCCTGTCGCCTTACATTAGGACCTCCTCCTTTGTATTTTTGTGGGGCTTGTCTCTGATTCCCAGCCATGTGTGCAGTGCCAAGCACAGTGCCTGGCACCGGGCTGGCGCTCCATTCTTATCTGTGAGACACATGAACGACTCTTCTACCCCCAGAAGTGAGCCCGTTGCTTTTTCTATTTAGTTTGAGACTTTTCTTCTCATTACAACTAGTGAGCTCCTTCTCCTTACACCTAAAAGAAAAGTTAAGGAGGACCATTTTTCTCTAATAAACACGGCTTGTTGGCTGTGTCCACACCAGGTGCCGTCAATGCCCGTCTCCGTCTCTGCCGCACAGCACGTTGGAGGGTCCGCTGGAGTCCCCTTCCATGGCGCTGTCCCTGGGAAGGCGCTCCGTGGAGACGAGAACTTTCTCATGCCGTCCTTCCCCACCTGGGTCCTCACGCAACGTCGCTGAGCTTCCCACAGCAGCACCCAGAAGGGTGGCACCACGCCCTCCTCTGGGCAGGGGCGAGGGAGCCGGGAAGTGTGATACTTTATTAATTTTTACAAAAATAAACTGCAGAGCTGAGACTTGCCACCGCAAAGCGTGAGTGTGAAAAGTCCCACCTCGCTGGTGAAGAAAAACTCCCCCTTGTTAGCAACTCGGGAGGTCGGAGGAAAGAACAGTGCGGACATTATCCGCATTTTAAACGAGGGAAAGAGTTTACAAAGCAGAGGCTGCACATCACATGTCCTCCCCTGGCAGCCGCAGGTTCTGTCGTCTTGGGCATATGCCTTTCACATATTAGTATTCCCCCGGAGGACCCTGGGAACAGGTTGTCCGCTGATTCATGCCTCGCAATATGTTAGCTATTCATAACGTTCTCATTTCATAATTTCTCCCTCTTTGGAATGCCTTCCAGATGTTCACCTTGCAAATGTGAATTTTAAATGCTCACTGTCTCAATTATTTCATGTCCCAGGATCTTTAAACACATTTGTAGTCTTCTTTTCGGAACCTTAAGGAGACCACGAAAAATTGAGGGGGGGGCGGACAGGAGAGAGGATAAATGCTTGTGATAAAACAGAGATAGTGATATTGATATGGATATGAAAATAGACACATAATTCTGATTTCTTGGCATTTTATGACTCTATATCTATCTATCTACACACACACAAGCACGCACATGCACACATATATTTCAAATGATAAGAGGAAGGTTATTTAGAAAGTTACGGAGGAGGTAGAAGTGAGCCCGTTGGGCTGCATGGGCTCAGGAAACAAGTTACAGAAGCAAAAGAAGGGCCCTTGGAGCTTAGGAGAGGGAAAGGCCAGGGTAAGGAGCCTGTGGGAAGGAGAGGGGGAGGGGAGAGGGGGGGGTGTGCTCCCGAGAGGGAGAGCGCACCTTTTCATATATTTTTTAAAGAAACCAATTTTACGCTTTTATTTTTAGTAAATAATGTTTTAAAGAAGTTGATTGACAAAATAGATTTAGTGTAGTTTGACATCAAGTTAAATGAACCTTAGGTTTTGTTTGTGGTTCAGACTGCTATTTTGAGAAAAAATGGCAACTGATGAAATTCTGAAGTCAACCTTCCCTCTGTGTAAAGTCATGGAGTTTAGTGCTACACGCACAAAAACGGTGGTCATCACCCTGGCCGGTGTTGCTCAGTGGATAGAGCGTTGGCCTGTGGACTGAAGGGTCCCAGGTTCGATTCCAGTCAAGGGCATGTACCTCGGTTGCAGGCTCCATCCCCAACCCTGGTCAGGGCATGGGTGGGAGGCAACCAATCGATGTGTCTCTCTCACATCGATCTTTCTCTTTCTCTCTGTCTCTTCCCCTCCCTTCCACGGTTTCTAAAAATCAATGGAAAAATATCCTCGGGTGAGGAATAACAAAAAAAAAGAAAAATTAGAAAACTGTGGTCATCAAGGAGAGTGTGAGGACAAACTAAACGGGCGTGGTACCTATCAGCACATCTGTTAGGTCAAGAGCAGGGTAGATTTTTGATCAAGAAGAGAGCTTAGATTCCTGTGATTTCACTCATGAGAGTTCCCTCTCCGTAGAGGGGATGGATGGTAGTGTTGCTTAGAAGTTTGATGGATTATTTTCCTGAAATAACATGTGTGTATAACATATAAGTCCCAGGTATACGCCATTATCATTCAGTATCGGCACACGCTCCAGTGTGCTCACCACAGAAAGCCTAGTTTCTATCCGACACTTTACATTTTACCCCCTTTACTCATTTTGCTCAACCTGACCCCCCTTCTCCTCTGGTAACCCCCATCCTGTTGTCAGTATCTGAGAGTGTTTTTCTTTTGTTTCTTTTTTGTTTGCTTGCTTTATGCCACACTGAGTGAAATCATATGATTTTTGTTCTTTTTTGTTTGGTTTATATCACTTAGCATAATACCCTCAAGGTCCATCCATGTTGTCACATTGGCAATTTTTCATCTCTCTGTCTCTCTCTCTCTCTCTCTTTTCTTAAAAATTACATCAGCTTTCTTTATATTTTCCAAGCCTGAGGGCAAAAACAAGCCAATGAACACCATGCCATAGTTACCACATCCATTTACCTTTTTTTTCTTCCAGATAAACCCAAGGTTTCTCTTTTCTAGCCCTTTTTATCACACAAAACGGGAGATTGAAGTAACAAATTCACCCTAGGCCAAGTAATCACTGGCTGAGCAGAAGTCCCGTGCCTTTTATTATTCCTGCGTTACCTTCATGGGTGATGTTTATCTTTGGCCCTGCTGGTTTAATCTGTAGGCGCTAACATGGACTCTGTGAAAATGTCTGCAGCTCATCTTCACCTCATCGGCTTCTAAAATCAACACGCGTGTGCTCCGAGGGGGAGCCTGTGTGACAGAAAGAGTGTGGGCTTTGAAGTTATGCTGCTGGTCTTGAGCTTCACGTGCTCGGTGTCTGAGACTACATTTTTCTTCAGTTCAGTTCGGCCTCAGTTTACTTTTCTTTTAAATTATATTTTAGCTCTGGTACATCGTTGACTTGACCCATAAGTTCATGCATGAAATATTCTTCTTTTTCATACTTTCTGTAGAACTTTATCATTAAGATTTTCTTTTTTCTTTCTTTTTTAAAATCTTTATAGTTGAAATTATTACATATGTCCCCCTTCGACACCCCCCCCTCGCCCCCATTAACCTCTTCCAGTCCTCTCCCATTCCCTCCCCAGCTCTCCACCTCAAACCTTCACCACCCTATTGTCTGTGTCCAGGGGTGATGCATACAAGTTCATTGGTTGATCTCTTCCCACCCACCCTCCCCTGCCTTCCCTCTGAGGTTCCTCAGTCTGCTCATGCTTCTATGACTCTGGGTCCGTTTTTGATCATCAGTTCATTTGGTTCATTAGATTCCACATACGAGTAAGATCGTGTGATACTTATCTTTCTCTGACTGGCTTATTTTGCTCAGCTTCATGCTCTCCAGGTCCCTCCCTCCATGTTGACTTTGAGGAGAATAAAATGTCTCTCATGTGGTCATCACGGGCATAGGAGGAGTTAACAGAGGTCAAGTGTCCGGTGTGTATAGGGGCTTCGTTTCCGTAGCTGAGATTATTGTAAAAGCAGTGGGATCGTAACCCTAGTGCCTGAGTCTGCATTGTCGTTACTTGTTACTCTCAGTTAGATGAACCATTTAGTCCCTCTAGGCCTCAGTCTCCTCACCTGTAAAATGGGAATTATACTCGCCTTACGTAGGAAACGGTGCTGATGAAGTAAACGAGCAAGACAAGGGATGCAAATGCATTTAAGGGAGAAGGACACAACAGACCATAGCAAGTGCTGTATAAATATAAAACATTTTTTAAAATGTCTTGAAATGGAGATGCTGGATATTTTGGTTTCAACCTACAGGATGGTATCCTTCCAAATCTGCAGCTGGATCCAGTGTGTCCTGTAGAATTTATAGACGGGAGAAGATCCTCCAGGCAACTGTTACTGCATCAGTTTAATCCCAAGGCCTGTCACCTGAAGAAATCCATAAAAACAGTGTGCTTTACTGTTGGGGTCCCATTGGTCTAATATTTTCAGCTTTTAATCTTCCCCGATGGAAACGACTTCCATCAAATGGATGTGCTGGAGAGAGTGGGGGGAAATTCACAGAATGTTGACAAAGCTCCTGTGAACGTGACCTCTGGTTTTCTGTTGGCGACATGACCTGCTAGTCCATTGGGAGCGTTCTGGAAGAGTTGGGCTCGTCCTCACTGTGATGTGGTCTTTGTCGTTGCTGTAGCTGGTTCCATGTCCGAAGGTTGGCCTTGGCAGCTGAATACCGACCAGCAGCCCAGCATGTCTGGTGCTCAAGCCCTGGTAGTTCCGGCTGAGAGATCATTTGAAGGGCAAGTCAACTAGATTTGCATTTCAAAGTCTGCTCCTCTGGAGGCAGTGCAGAATGGAGGGCGCGGGTGCGTGCTGAGTGCGCTAAGAGGGCAATGGCCTTGTGCAAGTGAAGCAGGAGCTTGGGCGAGGATGTGAGGGCAGAGCAAACGGTCAGGGGCGGGGGGTTCGCAGGGGCATCCCACAGACATCTGGCCTCAGAGACCTTGCTCCGCCTCTCCCGGGGATGCTGAGGACAGCATGCGGGGACGGTCTCTGTACCAGCAACCGCATCCCAGGAAGACAGCCCGCCGTGCGGAAGGGACGGCTAGCTTTCCTGTGCCCACCTGGGGGTGGACATGGGGGGTGGCAGTAGGTAAAGAAGCGTCAAGCGTCCAGGCATCAGGGAAGATGGCTTTCTCCTCTTGCCCAAACGCACCTGGGCGTGTCAGCATGAGAGCGAAGTGCTTGCCCACTCCGGTCCTTTAAGTTTTCTCCCGGGACGGAGAGTTTACGTCCCTGTTTATGTAGCGGCCGCACAGGCTTTCTGAGGAGAGTCCCAGGAGCCTCCTGACCACAGCACGGCCCTCCACGGCCCCCCCGCCCACCGTGGTCACCCCACTGTTTCCCTGGCCCCGTGGAGGAGCGGGAACGGCCCGGGAGGATAGAGCACCAAGTCCGAGAGCTGAACTCTGGGCAGAGACGTCAGGCCCGTACTCTTAAAGCAGACCATCTGCTTACACTAAAAATTAAAAGTCCTGCATGATTTACGAGGTAGAATAGCAAGATGGAGCCACTGAGTGACCGGATGTGAACTCCTCACTGATCCTCTTTAACAGCCAGAGAAAACGTGCTCCCGGCAGGCCCCGCCCTCTGCATTTCTTTCCTTCCCCGTTCGCCATGCGCACTCTCGTCATCTGTTGACAGGACAAGGCAAGTCCACGAGAAAGCCAGAAAACGTCTCCAAAGTAAATATTTGGTGGTTCAGAAATAGGGGCTTTTTGCACATTAATCCAAATCATAAAATACAGTCTGTGGGAGGAGCTGGGAGCATTTGCCGGTTTCCTGCATCGCTGTGGGTCACAGAAGCATCTGATTGATTTGAAAAAATATTTTTTTTTTCATGGAGAAGTAATATTTCTAGTCCAGAGGGCCAGTCCCTTCATGTCATGGGCAGCCATGGAGGCCCCCGGATGCCACACCCTGGTGGGGTGGGGTACGGACCTGGGGAGTCAGCTTGCTCCAGCCCACCTCCTATATATAAAAATATATATTTATATATATAAATAATAATAAATATTTATTTTTATTGATTTCAGAGAGGGAGGGAGAGGGAGAGAGAGATAGAAACATCCATGATGAGAGAGAATCATTGATTGGCTGCCTCCCGCAACCCCCCCTACTGGGTCTGGAGCCTGCAACCCTGGCCTGTGCCCTGACTGGGAATCGAGCCGTGACCTCCTGGTTCATAGGTCGACGCTCTGAGTCACGCGGGCCGGGCAGACCTGCTGGCTTTTGGAGGCCATATAGGAGGCCCAGCTCTGAAGACAGGTGGGGCAGGTGGGGCTGAGAAGCTAAAACTCATCCCAAACTGTGGGAGTCAGGAGCAGCAGGTGGCGTTCCACTTCAGTGCGAGCTCCCTGCGCCCATCCACGCCCGCACGACCGCGTGTCTAGACCTTGCCTTTGCCTGGAAGCCGCTCAGGAAGCGGAATGTTCAAGAGCAAGGGGTGGATGGGAGCGTGCGCTCAGTGTCGGGAGGGAAGAAGTACAGGCGCTGGTGATGGCAAGACGGGCCAGGCTCCCCTGGCGGAGGGTTGGGGTCCAGGAGCACGTGCGCATGGCGTGCCTGCTGTGTCGGGGTGAGCCAGAGGACGCCGTGGGCTGGGGGGTGGGGACCACGGAAGCTCCTCTGACACGGTGACACTTTGAGTTAGGAAGCAGCAGTGGGGACTTGATAAGAGAAAAATCTTATTCATAAAGCAGTGACCTTGATAAATACGGTCTACAAGCAAGCGTACAGCTGAGCTCTGTCATCGCGGGGGCACAGAAGGGAACCAGGATTAAAAATTGTAGATACGTTGGAAAAACTGCCCCTGTGCCAGGCCCTCTGCCAAGGGCTTCCCATACATGTTTCAATGAGATGGTTGTTGGTGGGAGTGTTCCCTGGTGGTGATGAAAACAGAGGCTCAGAGGGGTGAGCTTTTCCCCATCAACACGCTTGGTAGGAAATTTGAACCAAAGCTACTTCGATGCAGAGCCTTATGCTTGAACCAACTTCTTCACTGCCGCTCACGCTTATTGTCAGCACATCCATGAGCCCGGCCTGCGTGGCTCAGTGGTTGAGCGTCAACCTATGAACCAGGAGGTCACGGTTCAATTCCTGGTCAGGGCACAGGCCCAGGCTTGCGGGCTTGATCCCCAGTGTGGGGCGTGCAGGAGGCAGCCGATCCATGATACTCTCTCATCATTGATGTTTCTGTCTCCTTCTCCCTCTCCCTTCCTCTTAGAAATCAATAAAAATATATTTTTAAAAAAAGCATGGCATTTGGCTGAGGATAGAGAAAGCTTTGTGGGTTTCTTTCCCCAACTGGAAACATCTTAGAAACTAGGTAACGTAAAAGCAAAATTAGCGCAGGAGGACGGAGGACAGGAAGCCCGTGACCTTGGCGACCGCCCCCACAAAGCCCCGTGTGGACGGGAAGCCCTGTGGTTCTACCACGTTGGACTCCACAGCCCCTGGCTTCACGGGGGCAGTCGGAAAGCCACTGCTGGAGGAAGGACAGCTCCGAGGAGCTCACTTAGAAGGAGGTGAGGGTGTATTGAGGTCAGCCCTCACGCTTGTTAATGGCATACATTTCCCCACACCGTGTGGCTTCCTGCTTCGTGCTATATAGCACCACAGCGGTGGGCCTCGGTGGGGGAGTGCATTGACCTGCTTGGCGAGCACCATGCTGGCCGGGGCCACACAGGCCTGGGCTTGTCGGTAGCTCCAGGAGACCCGCAGCCCGGATTGGAAATGCAGACAGATGAGCTTCAGGCCAGTAGCTCGGATGGCCACTCCGGGCGCCCCTTCGTCGAAGGCCCGGGCGCTCTTCCTGAGAGAGGATTTTTACCGAGGTCTCTCACCCGCGGGGCCAGAGCCCCTTTGTATCGGGAGAAAACTCGCTGCAAGTGAAAAGGGGGTTTGACGATAGAAGGCCAGATGCCACACCTTGTAAATTAAAAAATAAAATTATGAAAAGGAAGGCAGGGCGGCCAGCTGCGCCACAGCAGCGCAGGTTTTTATGCCGCGCTGTTGTGGTTTGTGTCTCTTCATTTGGTCCCAACATCTGTTCCTCCCTGTCTGGTCCTCCCATATATTAGTTATAATTACAGACCCAGGAGCTTGTTTATGGGGCCGGGACCCGCACCCGGCAGCCGGGCGGCGGCGGTGTGCTCGCTCCCTCCGCCCAGGACACTGATGGCTGCTCTCAGGGATCCGGCCTGGCTGGCTGCTCCGGAGGCCAAGGCCGCGGCCAGGCAGCAGGCATGGGTCACCTCCTACTCGGAGAGGGCCTCCTGCCTTCCTTTCCTCCCCACTCCCCAGAGCAACCTGCGCCCCCCCCGGCCCCGCCCCTCGCCCAGTGGAAGCACCCGGTTGCCTTTGGGGAGCGGTGGGTTTTGACTTGGGGGGATATCATGGGGAAGTCGGGTTCTGGTCATGTTTCATGTGTCCATCTGAGTAGCCGTCACACAGGTCTGGCCCCCCACCCCCCAGAGCAACCTGCGCCCCCCCCGGCCCCGCCCCTCGCCCAGTGGAAGCACCCGGTTGCCTTTGGGGAGCGGTGGGTTTTGACTTGGGGGGATATCACGGGGAAGTCGGGTTCTGGTCATGTTTCATGTGTCCATCTGAGTAGCCGTCACACAGGTCTGGTCGCTTTGTGAAATGCACAACCGCCATGGCTGGAGGGCGACGCTGAAGGCATCGCTTGTGCATCTGCAGGAGGGGAGGAGAGGGGTGGATCAGCCATGGCTGACACGGCATGAACTCACCGCTAAAACAAGGCGTTCCGTCCGAGGGGGTGCCTGGAAGAGGCAGTTCACTAAATGCTGCTCCTGGGGTCCCTGCTGGGATCACTGTAGGGTTCCCCCTGTACTCCATCTTCTCCATGGTTTGTGGGAACGACCTCGTGGTCTACCAGCTCTTGCCCTTGTTGCGTTGTGTGCGTAGGAGTTCGTTTCTGGTGCTTGCAATCCAAGAACCGTAGGTGTTGCGCCCTAGGTGCTACCAGCTTGCACAGCACGGAGAGCCCTGGATTCCCATAGTGAGTGTCTCGCTGGCAGGCACGCCCCGGAGGACAAGACGGCGGTAACTGAGCCAAACGCGGCTTCCCCACGCTCCGCGATGCTGTCTGCCAACGGGAGGGATTTCACTGTTGAGTTACTGTCACCTGTCCCTTCCCCCTACAGACACCGTGTGCTGTGCTGTTCCTCCCACCAAGAACACACTACAGACCCCCGGCGTGCTTTCGGGGAGAGACTGGGTGACTCCCAGGCCTCTTAATGGGGTGTCCTCCAAGGGCCCCACGCTTTAGAGAACATGCTAGGCTTGAGGACATGAACGTTCCCATGGACTTGAGAATGAACATAGCTAATGCCAGATTTAGGAGTTCTGAGACCCAGGGTCAGAAGGTAAATGCCGGGCCTGTCACATTGGACCGACACGAAGGAGCTACACCCACCAACGAGTGCAGCCATGGGAACATGCCCTCTTCTTTACTCTTCATTTCTGAGTTTTATTTGTTTCTTAGCCCACTTGGAGCAGTATGTCAATACAGGAAGATGATCAGTAAATGCTTGGGGGGAAAAATGGTTGCGGTGTACTAAAATTCCCCCGTGTTCCTGCATAGCGTTATTCCAAACTTTCTCCCTGTGGAAATCTGGGCTCTGCTGTCTCAGAAGTGACCCCTCTGGTTGGGAAGACCATCAAGAACAGGCGGCATCTCCACCATCTCCCGCCCACAGACCGGCCTGATTAATCCCTATGGAGTCCGTGGAAGGCACGCAAATATAAACTATTCATTTATTTCAAATCGGCGGGCGCCGTGGGGAAGTTATCACATATAATCTAGTGTTAGTCTATCCACTGCATCATAAAAATTAATTTGTCTAATTAATGACATTAGTACTTTTATACATGCATAATTCATATTAATTGATAGGTCTGCCTAAAAAGAATACCTTTTGGAAGAAAAATGATCCCATTAGTGCAAGTTTAATCCAAATCAGGGCTGACAAAGCATGGAGCCTTCAAGGCATGTCTTCAGCTTTGTTAATTGTCATAAGCATTCTAAATTGATTATTCTTACATTAGCATGAGACATTTCATTCATCAATGCTTTGCTGTAAAGGAAATTTGTCTAATGGATTTGGGGAGCTCCACTAAATAAGTAGTATTTTTTTTTCCTCAGGGTAGCTAGAGGGGCATTTAAAGCATATTAATTCACTAATACTGGAGGGAAGAAAAATTAGTGGTGGAAATATATAGAAATATCATACAAAATTAGATTTCTGACACTGAATAATTTTTGTGATATCTCTTTCAATGGTAATTGAGTGAGCATGCCTACAATTTTATTGCTTTTCTGTTTTGCAAGTTCTGTGATAAACAGCTCATGTGAATATTTCTTATGAGTTATGTGCCTGCACCTGGTAGGGCCACAGGGGTATGAAGTGGAGGATGAATGAAATGAATATGCATTTTTTTTCGGGGAACTGCTAGAAGGCACAGGGATTCCACAAGGATCGGCCATAGCACCACGCACCCCGGGCTTCTGGGAAAACCATTCCCACAGGCACATGTGGCCAACTAAGCCACGAAAACATAATAAACACAGATTTGGTTGGGTCCCTGTCCAGACAGATGCGATATCTGGAAATCCGCTAAATTGGGGGGCTGCCCCTTCATTTTTTAGGAATCATGGAAGGATTCTTTTTAATGGCCTACAGCAAAATTACCGGTCGATGGACAGATGTTTATACAAAGCTTGGTTGGGATCCTCTGTTTGGGAAGGGCAAAGTTAAGGATGAGCTAACGAGATATATTTAACAGTTGCTTCTGTTCTCTCTCTATATCTCTCTCTCTCTCTCTCTCTTTTTTTTTTTTTTTGACTATGCAGACACCCTCTCCACTGTGGGTTGGGGATACAGCTAGGAAGAACGGTCTAGAATGCAGTAGTCCTTGTGCCAATAGGATCGGGGTTAGCCTGGGAAGTTGTCCATAGTAATCTTCTACTTGGAGTATCTATTCCTGCTACTCCTCTTTTTCCTCCTCCTCCTCACCAGAACGTCTTTGCGGCATCTTAATACTTTCCAGTGGTTCTCAACCTTCCTAATGCCCCAACCCTTTCATACAGTTCCTCATGTTGTGGTGACCCCCAACCATAAAATTATTTTCGTTGCTACTTCATAACTGTAATTTTGCTACTGTTATGAATCGTAATGTAAATATCTGATAGGCAGGATGTATTTTCATTGTTCACGACCCACAGGTTGAGAACCGCTGTTAGATTTTCGTAGTCACTGGAGACAGCTCACCCGCATTGGAGGCTCGGCAAGCTCCTCAGAACTGGGGGACCCTGGGCCAGAGCTCAATGTCTTCGAGCTTCAGTTTCCAGTGGTGACAGGTCCGGTGTGTTGGGACATTCATGTACTTGAGGCCACACACACACACAGAGGGCTTAGCACTGTGTCTGGTACCTAACAATTACCCCACGAATTGAACCGAATGTTATTAGCCATTATTTGGCTGAACTCCGTGGAGATAAAATGAGGCTTTCTTTTGGTCTTACTCCTCTTTTTCTTATTTCCCTTCTTATTCTTTTCCTGGAGGATTATATTTTTAGTGGCATGTTCCCCCTAAATCCCAATTTTAGAGTGGACTCTTGCTCACTTGGTGAGCACAGAATACTCGACCAGGAAAAAAGTGCTAGCAGTCCCCATCCGTCTTCCACGGCGATGGTTCCAAGCACATCGCTGATTCCGTCGCCGCTAAACCTCCCGCCAAGGAGCCTGGTTGAGTAGATCAAGCTCGGTTTTCTACTTGTTGCCCACCCCTGTCCTAGGCACTTTGTTAAAATTGTCTTGGGGCCGTTGATGTGCATTCAAGGAGCTGTCCTTCCAGTCAAGTTGAGCAGCAGTTCACCAATGAGCCCCAACACGAGGAGGACCCCGGGCAGAGCGCTGGGAAGGGGAGTGGACCGGAGGAGGTGCAGCGTGGCCGGACTGTGGGCAGAGGGCGGGGACATCGCTTCAGCGAGGCTGGACAGGGCAGGACTCCGACGTGGAGCCGGACCCATGAAAAGGATGCCCTTTCAGGCAGAGGGGACTTCGGGGGAAGAGACTACGGGAGGAAGGGCCCTGGCACGTGTGCAGCACCGAGAGAAGCGTGTGACTGCAGTGTCGTCACCCCGTGGGAGAAGGGCAGGAAGTGAGTCGCGGTCGGCAGGGACCTGCCACCCACTCACTGTGTTCTCTTGGGCGGACTGTGTAGACTTCTCCGAGCCTTGATCTCCTCCTCGAAGCTGGAGCTAATCCTGGGGGCTCCCACACAGGGTTCTCTCTATGAATGAACACGATACCTCAGGATCAGAGAGAAATGTGGACTCGCACACTGCTCCCTTGCCTCCTCTCCTTCCACAAGTACCAGCTGAGGACGAACAGTGGGATATTTCCGCTGAGTTGCTGGACATCCCCTAACCTACGTGGGGATCTCACACATCCAGTCGGCAATGAGATGCCTCCTTCAGGCCCGGGGAGACTGCCTCTGCGAGGTGACTGCTCGCCCCATGCCGCAAGGCTGCGGAAGGAAGCCTGCTCCCCCTCCTGATGCGGAGCCCTTGCAGCCCGTGTCCTGGCCACAGCTTCGGGCCAGCTCCCCCCATCCTGCACTCCTGCTGGCTGCTCTTCCCTGCTCCTGGCAGTCAACTCCCTCCCAGCCCCACGAATCCCCAGATGTTTCTTCCCTAGACTCTGATTTCCGATCTCCTTGCTCCAATAGCTATTGGTTTTTCACATCCATTTGCAAATCCTGTCCACCGAGCTCTGTGTGCCAGCCTCGGGTTCCAGCAGAAAGGAAACACTTCCGAAAGTTGTTCCTGTCGGTGTCCAGGAGACAGCATCGGGGAGGGGTGGGGATATTACATGTCCCACAACTAAAATATACCAGATGTGGTGCTTTCTTCTGGTTTCTAACATCGCATACTCCTGTTTTCCCCGATGAAACTGAATCTTGCTTTCAATGTGGAACGCGATACTCTAATTAGCCCAAACATAAGCCATACCTCTCTCCCTGTATATATATTTATACATCGACTAATGGAAGAGGCTAGGACAAATGATGTGTGTGCGTTATTCCAAATGTGAACAAATGAGGTTTGTAGAGAGAGATTTAATAGCTATTGGGGGAGTGCTTACAATAATTGGTTATTGTTGGAAAGAAATGTCAGGTATCATTATTGGCATTTACAATTTTAATTAGCTTGATCTCTTAGTCCAATATGTTATATTTTCCCCTTTTCATTTTTTGTTTCCTTCTGGAAGAAATAAAGCCCATAGGCGCTCACAGTTATTTAAGGAAATGTTGTTAAGACCCACGATGCTGGGATGCACTAATAGTTTAATGGATAAAGAGTGCAGGTCATTTTTCATGTTAAAACACAGCCCTGAAATGAAATACTTCTCCCATTTCCCACAGAGCCAGCGTCTCAGGGCGCACGCCTTCCCCTAGCCCTTCGGCTGTTCAGGGTTTCCTGTGTTTCTTATCTTGGTGCCATTCATGCTTCACACACACCCATTTTTGTTTGAGGAAGAGCAGGGACGGAGGGCCGCAGGAGGTGTGCGTGGAGGGACTGAACGTTGCGTGAGGCACGGCACCGTGGCATGCAGGCGCCTCCGCAGGTAGGAGCCTCTTGTCTACCTGCAGGTGGCTGCGGACGTGTCCGGCGGTGTTTTATCCATGCCATGTCATTCTACAGGCCTTTTATACACCCAAATAGACATCTTTATTGGACCCATCTCTCATGAGCTCCTCACGGAGAATTTTGCTGGTGACATGCACCGTCTGCTGCTCTGATCTGGAGCACTCCTAGCTGGCATACTTCAGGCAACCGTGCGGTCATCTCTTTCCTGAAGCAAATGTAATCTGCACAGTGGATGGGTTTTCAAAGACCATTTACCCATGTATCTATTGTGCTATAAGAAGATGTGTATGTGTGTGTGTGTGTGTGTGTCCCTAGCTCCTGGCCAGAGCTCCTCAAACCTGCGACACTTCTTCAGCAATAAAGGTGTTAGGAGCATCTTTTTGTCCTAATGTTTGGTGTTTGACCTCAGTTCCTGGCACCGAGCTCCTAGATCCCTTGCCATCTCCTGGGTGAAAGGATCGAGTGCCTTTTGTTGTGATGCAGGAACTCTTGGTGGACTCCCGGATGGCTTTGGGACGGAGGCCGGTCACCAGAAAGACCGAGCCATGGTGAGAGGCTGGGCGCTGTCAGCCCTCCCTGCTGTCCTCTGAGAGGGGAGAGGGACTGGGGAAGGAGCTAATGAGTGACCGGGCCTCAGTGATGAAACGGCTGTAAGCGCTTGTGAGCTGCAGGGTTTGGAGAACTTCGTGTTGGTGACCGCACCCGCCAGCAGGTGGCACACCCAGGTCCACAGCACAGAAGCTCCTGGTCTTGGGATCCCGGAGAAGCGGACCTGGAGGCAAATTCAGAGCCCGGGAAGCAGGCGCAGGGCTGAGGGAGCAGGGGTTCTGAGGGTCCTGGGAACCCGGTCCAGGGGGAAGACGGCTCTGCAGGCCCACCCCTGGGCGTTTCGGTCAGAGGAGGCCAGAGTAGAGACACGGAGGTCTGAGGGCCGGGGCTGCTGGTAGTGTTGCAGGTCTCTCTGCGTGGCCCAACTCACTCCTGGGATATTTTAGCCTAAAGAGCTAAAGGGGCCCCATTCTAAGTGGGTTTCCTTCTATTGGGTCAGACGATAGAGAAAAAATATATTGTGGGCAGGGCACGGGGAGCTGGCTCTAACGAGTCCTTTCGGGCAAAGACGACGGGCCGTGGTGGCCGCCGCCCGTAATCGCATTCTGCGCCCCTCCCCCCCCCCCCCCCCCCCCACGCCCCTTTCCCAGGCTCTGAGAAGATTATCTCCTCCCATGTTCTCGTGCTTGCCCCTCGGCCTCTGAGAAGCAATTTCCACAGAAGCGATGGTCTGCCACCAAATCAGAGTTTACTAGGAATAAGAATTGAATTTCGTCGGCCCGTTGACAAGCTGATTGATCGGAGGGCTCTCGTGACTGAACCCTCTCCTCGGTGCCTCCTCATCTATCATGTGCGATTGTTTCAGAATCAATAGCAGCCCCGCGCGGGGGGTGTCCGCCGGGGTCCGCGCACCCACAGCCCGCCCTGGCACTCGGCACGTTTCCTTTTTTCCGCAGAATTATTTCAACAGTCACATTGTTCTGCGTCTGCTGTCCCCACTCTCTCACTAGAATAGTTTGTCGGGGTCATAATTTTTCAGACGCTTCTTGTACACGCTGAACCGGAGGAGTTTGCCCTTCTGCTCAGGAGGTTCATTTCTTCTTGCTGCTGCTATTCTTCCTCAAATATCGGTGTTTGAGAGTCAGGTGATATGTCAGGGTGTCATTCGGGTGCAGCTCTCGGCGTGCGACCTGCATCGGAGGACACCTCCTCCGGGAGGAGGAGTAAGGCTACTTGACTGTGTGAACTAGCTGTGCGGCTTTGACAACTGTCTGTCCCTCTCTGGGCCCTTCGAAGAGATGAGGCCAAGGGAAGTCGTAAGGGCAGTCTGTGCAAAGCAGACTCTGTCCCAATCAGGGGCTGAGCACGGGAGGTTATAGGTAAGACTCAGTCTGCAGGTGGGTTTCATGAGGCCTCCCTCCAGAGTATCTGTTTTGTTTAATTTGAGTCATGGTTATTGTTGTGTTTTTTTCTTTTCGTTTTAAAATCTTTATTTTTGAAAGTATTACAGATGCCCCCTTTTTCTCCCCCATTGACCCCTTCTAGCCCACCCCCACAGGCCTTTTCTCCTTTATTTAAAAAATTAAGTTGTTAGTATGTTAAATTTACATACAGTACGATTCACTCTTTTTGTATGAGTTTTGACAAATGTATAAGTTCTTGTCCCTACTGTGCCTGATACAGAAAAAGCCCATCACCTGAAGGAAGTCCTTCCGGCTTCTCCCTACTTATCGAGCTCTGCCCCTACTCTAACCCCTGGCAACCATTAGGTCCCGTGTTCCTGTAGTTTTGCCTTTTTCTGAATGCCGTGTAAATGCAGTTATACAATTATAGAACCTTTGATACAGTTCTTTCACTTAACAAAATGCATATGAGATTCATCCATGTTGTATGTGTCAACAATGGGCTCCCTTTTATTTCTGAACTAGAGGCCTGGTGCATGAAATTTGTGCACAGGTAGGGCCCCTAGACCTGGCTGGCAATCAGGGCGAATCGGGGCCTTCCAGCTGCCAGCTGCCAGCCAGGGCCTTCCTACATTTCACACCACCCCTGGTGGTCAGCGCACGTCATAGCAAGTGATCGAACTCCCAAGGGGACAATTTGCATATTAGGCTTTTATATATATAGATAGTATGCCATTGTATGGACATACCACCGTTTGTTTATCCATTCACCTACGGGAGGATATTTGGGCTCTTGCAAGTTTTTGGCAATGGTGAATAATGCTGCTATAGATATGTGTGCACAATTTTTTTGTGTGAAAGTAAGTTTTGATTGTTCTAGTATAAATATCTAGACAAAGTTCAACATCCCCTCATGATAAATGTTTCAGAAACTAGAGATAGAAGGGAGTTTAATAAAGAGTTGCTACGAAGACACTTACAGCCAGCATACTATTGGATGTTTTCTTAATCAGGGGTCAGGGGTCAGGCAAGGGTATCTGCTCTTGCACTTCTATTCAACGTTGTACTGGAAGCTAGCAAATTCAGTAAGTCTAGAAAAGGAAATAAAAGGAATCCAGATTGGAAAGAAAAATAAAGCTTTTCCTAATCACAGTATGATTTTCTACATTAAAAAAAAATCACAGGGAATACACACAAAAAAGCCCCTTTTCTAGAACTAAAAAGTGAGTTTTGCAAAGCTGCAGAAGAAAAGACCAATATACAGGAATCAATCATACCCCTCTATTCTAGCAAAGAGCCGACAATTGCAAATAAAATATTTTAAGATTAGTACCATTCACAGTAGCTCCCAAAAATGAAAGGGTAGGTCTCAGTCTCACAGAACGTGTGCAGGATCTGGACACCAAAGCTTTTTAATGCTGACGAAGGAGCGAAGCAAGCAGAGGCGCACTGTTCCCAGGGAGCAACAGGGTCGATATTGTTAACTCACCACTTCTCCCCACATCGATTTATAGACGTAATGCAACCCCAGTCAAAATCCCAGCAAGACTCCCTGTAAATATAGGCGAGCTGATTCAGAAGTTGATGTGGGAAGATAAAGGAACTAGAATCATCACAACACTTTGGTTAAAGAACAACATTGGAGGATTCGCATGATCCAAACGCCAAGCAGCGTTCTAAGGCTGATGCAGCCCTCAAGATGGAGTCGTTGCAGTCTGTCACATCATACGATCCTGGGAGTAGATGCACAGTTATTTACAGCCTAGCTGACACGGCGGAGCTTCTTTCAGAAACCTGCCTGGGAGAGCGATTGTAAAACTTCTCAGGAAGCAACGCACAGCAGGTTTCTGTCCTCTGCATAGCAGACGCCGCGTCCTCAGGGTGCTAAGCGTTGAAAGCTCACCAGAAAGGACAAAAAGAATTCACGGCACAGACTTAAGCACTTTTAAACATATACCTGTCTCCTCCCCAAAGCCCTTTCTTTGGGGTCTCCAGAGGGGGGGGCGGCCTACACACCCCCAAGGTCAAGCTGACTAAGAAAACTGGCAGCCTCCAAGGGCTGTTGAGCGTTTCAAGTTAAAATCGGTCTAGTTTAGGAAGAAAACAAAATACGAAAAGCAGAAACTCTCCCAGAGAAGGACATGATGGACAGGGAGCAACGCGGCGCCCATCGTATTTTCAGAGGATGTCGGAGCATTTACCGTCCGCCAGCGCTTAGAACGCCTTTGCTCGCCGGCACTATCTCGGTTGGTTGTAAAGGGACGTATCCTTGAAGCGGAGAGGGAGAGGTCACCCCGTAAATGCAATACGCAAGCTCTGTTCGCTCTTAGCTCGATGAGAGGAGGTAAGAGTAAACACACCAATAGGACGTTAACTGTAAACAGCCGGACGTTACACCTGGATTTGTAGGGCCAGGCGATCTTTGCGGGTGCCCGAGCCTGGCATGCCCGAAGCGGAGCCCCAAGAAGTGAATTCTGTGAAACCCTCCTATCGGATTATTTTTATAACATAAATTGCCGCGAGGCCTTCCCGTGGCGTAGACCATGATGATCATTTGCACATGCTGAACAGATAAATGGTTCAATTCCTCGTTACACGAGGCTGTTGACAGTGATTACTGACGCTCATTTCTCCCGGCACCTCGGGTGGGGCAGGACACCGCGGTCTGAGGCCTTCGTGTTTTCCCGGAGTGAATCCGTCCCTCACGGAGTAATTGTTTATTATTCCACATGGGCAGACGGTGGGATGCGTTTATGACAGTTAAGAACTTCACACAAGGGGCTGCAAAGTGGCGACGCCAATAAAATACTAGTATTTTCCAGCGCAGGAGGCAGCGAGGATGGTGAGGAGGCCTCGGTACCCTATGGAAAAGCAGCACAAACAGGGTTTCCCAGTGACTGCTGGCTAGTTCCCCACGAGGCCTTTACCGTTGGGACCAAAGAGCTGGTGTCCACCCGAGATTCGCATTCAGACCACCAGGGGGCCTTTGGAAGGAGCCTTCTTCCCTAAATGCCATCCGCACCCACGCATCCGTCCATACCGGGTACATGCCGTTTTCGCTCACGCACGCAGCGGTCATGAAGCATTTCCTAGGTGCCGAGTGTCCTCCCAGTCCTTTATGCAATGTGACCTCTGACCTCGCAGGAAGGGCCCCGGCTGAGAACCTTGTGCGTTCCCGTCTTCATGGGAGACGCTGTGCCTCCTCCAATTCCCTGCCCAGTCGTCTTCCAGAGGCCCCTCAGAGGTAGGTCTGAAAATCACCGCAGAATGCAGCATCCCACAAGGACAGCCACAGGCCCTGTGGGGAGATGGGGCAGGGATGCAGCACTCAGAGCATCAATAACATCTGTAACAACATAGAAGCAACATGGGCCTTGCCCAAAACAGGTATCTCTCCTCTGCCCACTCTCCACCTTCCAAATCTCACAGCATGCCTCTCCTTTAAAGAAAAGGAGACATAGGTAATACGGTAATCAGTAAAGAATCCTATATGATAAAACCCTAATATGCAAGTCAACTGAAGGGCAGAATGACCAGTCGCTATGATGTGCACTGACCACCAGGGGGCAGCCGCTCGATGCAGGAGCTGCCCCCTGGTGGTCAGTGCCTTCCCACAGGGGGAGCGTCGCTCAGCCAGAAGCTGGGCTCACAGAGCCTCTCCCACCTCCACTGCCGGCAGACATCCACCGAGGGGTCCCAGACTGCATGAGGGCACAGGCCTGGCTGAGGGATGCCCCCACCCCCCAAGTGCACGAATGTCATGCACCAGGCCTCTAGTAAATAAAATAAAATAAAATAAAATAAAATAAGATTAAAAAATAAAGAACTCCACTCAACTGAGGCCTCGGGCTGCACGGTGGTCTTGGAAGCGTCATTTTAGTCTCACCCACCTGTGTCGCAGGGGTATACAGAGAAGGGCCTGGGAATGCATGCCCTGGGGCAGTTCCCCGTGTTAATCAAGTTCTCTAGGTGCCAGCTGGACAGATGTCTGTTACCAAAAGTGACTCTTCCCAGACCCTCACTCATCTGATCCACAGGGTGAGCCTCAAGACTAAAGGCCCTGGATGCGTTCGGGCCGTCCAGATAGGGAAACGTTCAGCCATCATAGGACACGAACACCCAACTTCAAAATACTTCTACGAATTTGCATGAATCAATGGTCAGGATCTGATGAGTAAGGTGTTCCTGGAAGGAAGTTGGAAACGGGGGAAAGGGCAAGGACGGGAGAATGAAACGGTAATGACTATAAATGAAGTCGAGAAAGGCTAGTTCTGATGCTGTATCTCAGGGACCTGCAGGAAAACAAAGCCGAGGCCCCACAGATGGGGCCGTTCCAGAGGGCACACGTCGGCTCCAGTGTCAGACCAGTGGCCGTGGGGACCGACACCCCATGACCTCCCATGACCAGGGGGGAATAGAGGGAAGCGTATGGGATGCCTGCGACCTCTGCCGGCTCCCCTCGAGTCTCCCCGAAGAGGAGCCGTGCCACCGGGAAGTTTATTCCCTTGTAAACAGGCCTTATTTTTAACGTCTTAGTCATATGCCGCCGAGTTAGCGTTGCTTACGCTGACCAAGTGACTCACTTCCTCTCGCAGCCTGCAGAGAGGAGGCGTGATTGGACCCCACACTGGTCTGAGCCTGTCTCCCCACGGACTCTCGTTCCGTTGATCCCTGAGAAGAGTTTTAGAGGAAAACCGCTCCAGAGGCCCACGAGATGCAGGCAAGGGGAGAGCAAACTGCACATGTAGCTTTTTATTTGAAGCCTCAGCACGCTAGCAGGGCCCTGTGAGTGCTGGTTGTAGAATGTAGATGGATGGCAGCAATAAAGCCGGATAGAGGGGAAGGCAATCCAATCTTGGAATAGGTCACATCCAAAATGTATTATCGGGGTGGGGGGGGGTGCTCCACCTTAGGGCATGTGTTGACTCCCACAAAAGGCTTCTGGAGAGTGTCCATGTACCCTTCCTTTCAACCGGCATCTGCCTGATTCGACACTACACGTCAAATCGTTTCCCATCCTCAGACCATTTCCTCACTGTTCCATGGAAAATGGGAATCTTACATTCACATCCACACTGTTGGCTTTGCTCTTTATCACAGACTAGAGGCCCAGTGCATGAATTTCGTGCACTTCGGGGGCGCGGGCGGTCCCTCAGCCTGGCCTGTGCTCTCTCGCAGTCCAGGAGCCCTTGGGGGATGTCTGACTGACTGCTTTAGTTGGACGTCCTTAGCACTGCAGCGGAGGCAGGAGAGGCTCCCACCACCACCGCTGTGCTCGGCAGCCATGAGCCAGGCTTCTCGCTGAGCAGTGCTCGCCCTGTGGGAGCGCACTGACCACCAGGGGGCAGCTCCTGCATTGAGTGTCTGCCTCCTGGTGGTCAGTACATATCATTGCAACTGGTTGTTCCACTGTTTGGTCAATTTGCATATTAGCCTTTTATTATATAGGATGTTAGTGGTGTGTCTCCCGCCCCCTCCCCAACCGAGACTCCCCCTTGCCGGGCCAGTGCCCCCTCCTCAGCTGCTGAGCTGCCTCGTCCATGAAGCGTGGCCCTCGCTTTAAGGAGCAGCCCACAGCCCGTGATTGACCCACGTGGGGTTCAAAAGGCCTGCTCCCTGGCCTTGAAGTGGGGAGGGGTTTGGGGGGCAGACAATGCAACTTACACACCAATTCTGCACCTCAGGTTCTCCTTTCAGGGAACCTACCCTGAGACCCTCTAGATAGCTCTTGTTTTAAATCTATTTTTATTGATTTCAGAGAGGGAGAGAGAGAGAGACATCAAGATGAGAGAGTCACTGATTGGCTGCCTTCTGCACATCCCCTACTTGGGATCAAGCCCACAGCCCAGACATGTGCCTGACTGGGGATCGAACCATGACCTCCTGGTTCATAGATCGACACTCAACCACTGAGCCACACCAGTCCGGCTATCTTGCCTTGAGTTAAACACACACACACACACACAAACATTCGCCGGGCCGGAGTTGGGGTTGGTACGGAGCCATGGGACCTGGGCGTGTGTTTATGACATGTCATATTTCACGGACCACGTCTGGACCCCACCTGCCTCCTTAATCCCCTCGGAAGGCCGGGGCGCCCGCCGTGAGCCGCGTGTTATGCCGATGACTTCAATGGGGACTGCAGTTTCCAATTTCCTAACCTTTCTATTAAAATTAATATTTAGATTTTATAACTTCCAAACCGGGAGGATGATGGAAGCAGCATTTGGTGTTTACGTCTCCCAGTCACGAAAGCGCTCCCCATTGCGCTCGGGCCGGGCCACACACGTGTAGTCACAATAAATAGCGTGGGGCTTGTTTACAGTACCGCGAGGATGAGGAGGGCTTCTGTGCTCACAGCGATGGGCTCAGCTGGGCCGGGATACTATTGTTTACAATGAGCTACATTTTTTTGTTGTTCTGATTTACCCTCAAATTAAATCTTTATTTCAGAAAGCAACCCCGGGGAGTCCGGGTAACGAGGGGCTGTAATAAACAGCATTAGGAGAGCCATTGCTCCCTGGTAATTAGTCCAAATGTCTCAATCAGAGCGCTTTTCAGAGTTTTACAGCCGCACTTGGGCCACGGGTTTATTTATAAAACGCGGGTTTGGCATTTGGCTGCGGGCGGCCTTTGCCCTCTGGGGAGGGACGTTGGGGGGTGGTCGGCATGGGGGGCACGGGGACGGCGGACTTTCAGGTTTGCTGGGGGAGGATGCCCACGTTCCCAAGTGAAAAACTGTCCCAATTCAAAGACACTGGGAAAGGGGAAGAAATAACCGTGCGGCCTTGGTTTGGAGGCCACGCGCTGGAAGGGCAGGGGCCCAGGCTGGGACGGAGCGTGGGAGCCTCCCCACCCCTCGGGGGGACTGCCCTGCACACCCTGGCAGGAGGGAAAGGTCCTTAGAGGCCTGTAGCCCGCCCATTGCACTTCCCGGCCCCTGGCTGGTGGGAAGGAGGAGGCCTGGGCCTGGGCAATCCTCCCTCCGCCCAGCAGTACCCTGGGGACCTGTCGGCTGGGAGACCTCCAGTCTCCCCAGAAGAGTGACCAGAAAGCACGGAGGGGAGGGCCGCTCCGTTCAGACTCCGTTTCCCCCTCACGGGGGAGGCCACGCGGGAGACCCAGAGCTCAGCTCCAGTCTCCGTGTAACATGTGCCGTTACAGTCCCTGGACCAGCCTTTGGGCATCGGTAGGCCTTAGGCGTTGCTCCTTTCTGGCTGCTTGAGCTCCTCCGTCGGTAGGCCTTAGGCGTTGCTGTCTTAGGCGTTGCTCCTTTCTGGCTGCTTGAGCTCCTCCTCCTCCTCCCTTCTAAGTTGACCGTGACTGGAACACACCTGGGCACTGACCCTGGCCAGGGTGGGGCTTGGGGTGTCTTTTTGTGGAATTACTGCACAAGGCCACCCCGAACTGCCTTCAGGCGCTTTCTCGGAAGCTCCCTGCGCTTTGCAGAAGCGGCGTTGGGTCAGCCCTTGGGAGGGAAGATGCGCGATTCCTCCGGCCTTGCTGAGGTGCAGCCGGTGGGTTTGACACAGTCCCCTGAGTCATGGGGTTTTCAGTGTTCCTGGGCCTCGAATGCAAGTCACAGAGAAGGCAGTCCTTGCACTCAGTGCTGAGTTCTAGTGCTGACGGCCCACTACCCCTTTCTGTTTCAGGAACCGCAGGGATGGGGTCACCCCCGGCCTCAGGTGCACGCACACCTCTCGAGGGGCTGCGACGGTCCAAAGCCGATGCTGACCCTGCAGACCAGAGACCTTGAGGAGTACGAGTCACGCTTATGCAGGTAGCCATTTTGCTCTCATGCTTATGCAGGTAACCATTTCGCTATCGTTGTCAATGTTCCGGTAAACACAGCAGCTGCAGCAGGATTTGCGGAATACATATATTTTGGCTGTGAGGCATCTTAGAGAGTGTTTGCCAATTTTCTGTCTCAGGAAAAGGTGTCTTCGCATCTTGATTTAGCCCTGAATAATTCAACAGCATCTCTAATAACAGACTTGCATGTTGCAAAGCCCCAAAACACGGTGTAAGCTTAAAGAGGCAGCAAGAAATTTAGCGTCGCAAACGGAAGTCGAAGACTCAGAGCTCGGAGGGCTTTAAAGGGTGGGAGTGAGCGCCTCACACATGTGCTGGGTGCCTGTTTTCATAGAGGGGTGGCTCCCAAAAAGGGACAGGGAACATTCCTGGGGGCTGACTGCTGCTCTTAATTCCCTTTTTATAAAAATTCTCTTCTTATGGTCCTCCTCCCTCCCTTCCTCCCTCCCACCCTTCCTTCTTCCCATCCTTCCTTCCTTCCTTCCTTCCTTCCTTCCTTCCTTCCTCCCTCTGTCCCTCCCTCCTTTCCCCTTTCCTTCCTCCCTCCCCCTCCCTCCTTCCTCCCTTCTTCCCTCCCTACCCCCTCCTTCCCTCCTTGTCTTCCTTCCTCATCCCTCCCTTCCTTCTTTCCTGCCAACGCATGAATACTGAGACCCTGCGGCTTCGGAGCCACTGTGTTGGATCTGGAGGATTCAGTGACTAGTAAGACAGACCCAGCCTCTCCTCAGGATTAGGGCCTCATCTCATCCTCCCTCCCAGCACCGGGGAGTGTGTGTGCCCTTGGATTCTGTGGTTTATCAATGTCTTTCCAACGAATTCCCCGCCATCCTCCTGCCCATTCCCGAGTTTCCCCGTCATCTTCTTAAGTGGCTCCTGTCATTCTCCACTAGAACCCCCATGTGTGTGTTGGCAACCTTGACCTTCAGGGGAACGTGGAGAGACACGGGGCTGGCTGGATGCGGGGAGGCTGAGACTTGGGAAGGTGGCGTCCAATATTTGAAGGGTTGTCGTTCGAGGAGGAATGACGTTGAACCCGCATCTCTCAAAGGGGCAGAGCTGTGGCTAAATGGCAAACAGATTTTGGCTCCAGGGAGCTATACATTGTCTAAGAACTGGGGTACAGGGGACTGTGTTTGACACTGGGCTCAGCGTGTGTGTTTGCATAGTTCTCTCTCTGTGTGTATAGAGATCCTGGTTGCTCAGCCTCAGCGCCGCTGACGTGCTGGGTCAGCTGAGGGGGCCTGGGCGGAGGCAGCCCCGACTCCCACTCGCCAGATGCCGGTGGCCTCCCCAGGTAGCGACTGACAACGTCCTCGTTGCCAGATGTCCCCTGGGGCGGGGGCGGGGTGGGCGGGGGGTGGGCAGATTGCCTTTGGTTGAGAACGACATACAGGTTGCCACTGCTTTTCCAAATGTGTGTTACCTCACTTTGCTTTTTATGGAAGATCCGCCCCATGAGTACCTGGTTTGGGAAACTGAAAGTCAAAGAGCGTTCCCCTGTTACATCAGCTCCTTGCATTACATCGTTTCGTTATCACGTTGATGAGGGAAAAAGCCTGATTCATGGCCTGGGCCCCGTCGGGTGGAGCTGGCGTGCTCTCCCCGCGTCTGCGGGTTTTCTCCGGGACTCGGTTCCTCCCGCACCCCAGAGACATGCACGTGAGGTGGATGGTATCCCTGTGTCCCAGTCTGAGGGCTGGGGGGTGCGGGTGTGAGTGGCCTGTGAGGAAGGGCGCACCGTCCAGCCTGGGCCCCGCCCGCGCCCTGAGCTGCCTGGAGAGGCTCCAGCCACCATGACCCTGCCCTGGAGGAAGCAGGTAAGGAAGAGGGACCTCACTCGCTTTATTCATCTTTCTCACACGTGTGTCTCGCTCCCGTTTATCTCACTGTTTAACATGGGGAGTGTTTGGGGTCTTTATTACGGAGTTTGGTGGTGATTTTGTGACCAGAAAGATTCTGTGGGAACTGAACTCGTTTATCTCACTTAGCCTGCGCTAAAACGGGTTTCATTGTAAGTCGTTTTGTGTAAAGTCACCGTTTCCAAGAACCTATGCACGAGCTTACGTGAGGACGAACTGGGCAAACGCTGGTGGGAAGTGGAAATGGTGTCCAGCGTTGGTTTGGCAGTACTCATATTGAGGAGCAGCACCCCCGAGAGGCAGTGGCACCCCGAGAGGCTCGGCACCCCGAGAGCGGCCCACCACGCCCACCCTGCTGCGCCCAGCTGTGTTTATCAGCTCACTCTGCTCTTACCATGCTCGTGTCCTTTTGGGTTTAGCTGTTCTTTGGTCTGACTCGGGAGGTTATTTTGGGGCCTGAGGACGCTAACGATGTTTTTCACATAAACGAATGGTCATTGCTTCTTTCCTTTACGCATGTCAGCTTATGTCCATTCTCACAGAGTGGGGGAGACTGTGTATTGGATAGATGGGTGGGTGCGGGTGGATGGATGGACGGGTAGAGAGCAGTTGATGGATGGGTGGATTGATGGATCTGGGATGCAGTGAGGACTCTGACTTAAAACCCAGGTTCCCTGGCACACCCTGTCGCTTCCTGGGAGTGTAGGGTTTCTCCAAACTAGAGGGACTGAGGCGGACGGTCCTTCTCAGGCGGAGTGGACTGTCGCTCCAGGGAGGGGTGGGACCCTGCGACCTCAGGCCCGCCTGCCACCCCGGCACAGACTTCATGATTCCGTAAGGCCAGGTAGGAGTGAATAAATCAGTGTCCGTGTCTCAGGGAATGCACCCGGCAGAGGTCATGGCAGGTCCCTGAGTCTGTGAAATGCGGTGCAGAGGTGGGGGGCGGTGCAGAGGGCGTGAGGGAGCTTGTTGGGGCTTCACTGGCTTCCTGGACGCACCCGTCACTGAGAGCACGCCCGGGACCCGCGTCCTCCGGCCGCAGTTACTAATACGTGTTGATGGATGTCAGCGCGAGAATCAAATCATAAACGTGCGTTGGGGTCCCGGCTGGTGGTCTGGCCGCTCCCTTAGCCTCGTCAGGTCGGAGAGGCGGCCAGCGCGGCCTGGCCTCGTGCGGGTGAGGGTTTCCTAAGGATTTCGCTTCACCAGCATCTGTCCACGCAGGCTGGGCGGGTTCCACGCGGGAGGCAGACAAGGGGGCTGCGCTCTGTGAAGGAAACAAAGGGAAATAAAAGGCTCCCAATTAGTGCTCGTTACGGACACGTAACACCATGGCTGCTGATCGGGGGTGTGTGGTGCTTTCCCAGGGGAGCCCCAAACCCCGGCCCCCGCTCAGAGGCATAAAACAGCCCAGCGCTCGTTTCCCAGCTAATCCAGGCGGAGTGTGTGCTGAGCCGGACCAGAGCCTCCGCGGGGCCTGGCGGCCGAGCTCCGCGTCAGCACAGACCACACACGTCCTGTTTACTAGCCAGACCCTCTGTGCCGGCCAGAGGGGAGGCCAGGCAAGGAGTCCTGGGGAGCAGCCGCCGCGGCCTTCCCGCTGGGCAGGCTGCGTCCCCAGTTCATTCTCTCGCCCCTGAACTTCAACCACGGCCCAAAGGGTGTCACCCCGTCCAGACATGGCCGACTCCATTCTGCGTGCTCCCTGAGCCCCAGTATGGCCGCGGCTGTTCCCTCACTCACTAGTAGAAGTGATGGTGGTTCCAGGCCTGACCCGTGTGGCCCAGTGGGTGAGCATCATCCCATGCACCAAGCGGTCAGCGGTTTGATTCCTGGTCAGAGCACACACCCAGGTTGCGGGCTTGTTCCCCAGTATGGGGCATGCAGGAGGCAGTTGATCGATGTTTCTTTCTCTCTCTCTCTCTCTCTCTCTCTCTGATGTCTCTCTCTCCCTCTCCCTTTCTCTCTCTAAAAAAGGAAGAACTGTTGTGGTTCCCTGTGCTTAAACGGTAACAGTTAAAATCCAAGCTGTTGGGAGATACGACCACTAAAGCCACCGGGTCACCTGCAGGCGCAGCCTCTGCCAGGAGCCAGCCTGTCCTCGGTGAGAGCAGGCGCCGGTGGCTCTCCCAGCCGCGCTTTCCAACCGTGGCCGTTCCCTGTGGTCCATCTCCATGTCCCCCTCGCTGTGAAGGCCGCGTGTCCCGGGCTGGAGCCACTGTCACTCCCGGAGGCCTCCCCGCACGGCCTGTCCCGCTCGTCATGGGAGAGTTCAGTGGCATCCCTGCACGTGTTTATCCATCCGTGCGGGGTGTTTCCCAGCCCCGATAGGAAGAATAATGGCTCCCTCGGTGCCTGGAACAAAAGGGTTGCTCATTAAAACGCTTCGGGGCGAAGGCACGGATACATAATTGAATGCTTACGTGTGAATAAACAAGCAGGTTCTTTCATTTCAGAAACATTCCTGGGGATAAACAGACGGAACCCATTGTTACTTGCAGAGCAGTGGGGGGAGGGCGGCGGCTGGGCTCAGTCAGTGTCGCCCCGCGCCAGCTGGACGAACCAGCAAGTCCTCGCCGTCGCTCAGACGGGGCGGTAGCAGCACCTGCTCCAGCGTGGCTGCGAGGATGGACTGTAGGAATGCAGTTCGAGGGC
>NW_005370423.1:1735669-1751176 GCF_000412655.1 Myotis brandtii
AGCCCACAACCCGGGCCTGTGCCCTGACCGGGAATGGAACCTCCTGGTTGACACTCAACCCCTGAGCCGCGCCGGCCGGGCCCCTGGTGCTCTGATGCGCAGTGATGAATGAGACCTTCTGTCTTGAGAATGAGAGATGCTCACTCAATGGGCGTCCTCGATGGCCGTCTCTCCGACTCCTCCAACCAGCCATTGGTGAGAGCCACCCGTGACCAGAGAGCAGGCAGGCTGCTTCCCTGTGCACCGTCCTCGGAGGGGCTTCCCCGCGACCGGCTCCTGGGACAGGATGGCGGGGAGCATGGGAAACAGTTTCTAGGGGACCCGGTCCGGGGAGCCGGTGGGTTCATGGCCGAGGTGCCAGCTGCCTTCCCCTCCAGGAACTTGGCGCCTAGAAGCCCAGGCACGTGCGGCGGCGGGAGTTGGAGATGTGCCCCCTTCACTTGGGGAAGCAGCTCCCAGCTCTTGCGTTTTTGTGTTTATTCCAGCAAAACATTCCTGGATAAACAGACGGAACCCATTGTTACTTGCAGAGCAGTGGGGGGAGGGCGGCGGCTGGGCTCAGTCAGTGTCGCCCCGCGCCAGCTGGACGAACCAGCAAGTCCTCGCCGTCGCTCAGACGGGGCGGTAGCAGCACCTGCTCCAGCGTGGCTGCGAGGATGGACTGTAGGAATGCAGTTCGAGGGCCGAGAGCCTGGCCCCCAGGAATTGCTATGGTAGCACCCCCCGCCCCCCGCCCTCCGGAGAGCCCGGTGTCTCCTGGAATCTGCCGGGGGCAGGCGTTCCCACCTCGGAAGTGGAATCACCAGGAATGATTTTTTTAAAAAAATAAAGATGCTGGGGCCACACCCCAGGCCGATTGAATGGGAATCTGTCTGGCGAGGCCCCGACGTGAATTCACGGATAGAGAAGAAACGTGAAGGAAGCGCTTTTTGCAGAGGAAAGAGCTGGATGAAGGGCTGGGACACAGGCGGCCAGGCGCCGGGCGGCAGCAGGGAGGAGCCGCGAGCGCTGCTGAGCCGAAGGCGGAAGGGACGGCATCACTGGAGCCCAGGGGGCTGTGGTCCCTGATGGGGGCTCAGTCAGGAGGAGAGGCACAGGCCCCGGCAGGGAAGACGTGGGAAGAGCCCTGGGCCTCCCCCCTCCTCCCTCCATCCCCAGGGGGTGCCGCCCCTGCAGAACGCCTAGTCCCGCTGGCGCTGGGGGGAGCTGAGACCAACCATCAGGAAGCAGCACCCTTGGGCGAAGACCAGGAGGCGAGGGCAGGGGGTGAGTTTGCCGAGGCAAAGCGGGAAAAGCCAACACATCAATTTTAGGGGGAAATCCCCAGGAGCTTCTTCCAAAAAAAAAATATTTTGATATATTTTAAATTATTTCAGAGAGGAAAGGAGAGAGGGATAGAAGCATCAGTGATGAGAGAATCATGGGTCGGCTGCCTCCTGCACGCCCCACACTGGGGATCTAGCCCACAACCCGGGCCTGTGCCCTGACCGGGAATGGAACCTCCTGGTTGACACTCAACCCCTGAGCCGCGCCGGCCGGGCCCCTGGTGCTCTGATGCGCAGTGAGGAATGAGACCTTCTGTCTTGAGAATGAGAGATGCTCACTCAATGGGCGTCCTCGATGGCCGTCTCTCCGACTCCTCCAACCAGCCATTGGTGAGAGCCACCCGTGACCAGAGAGCAGGCAGGCTGCTTCCCTGTGCACCGTCCTTGGAGGGGGTTCCCCGCGGCCGGCTCCTGGGACAGGACGGTGGGGAGCGTGGGAAACAGTTTCTAGGGGGACCTGGTTCGGGGAGCCAGTGGGTTCATGGCCGAGGTGCCAGCTGCCTTCCCCTCCAGGAACTTGGCGCCTAGAAGCCCAGGCGCTTGCGGCGGCGGGAGTTGGAGATGTGCCCCCTTCACTTTGGGAAGCAGCTCCCAGCTCTTGCGTTTTTGTGTTTATTCCAGCAAATACGCCAGGAGAGCCCCCTGCGATGTCTGCCATCTGTCGGGCCCGAGGACTCGGTCCGATGGGCATGACCCCCCGGCGCCATGTGCCAGGGGACACGGCGCCCCCGGGCCCCAGACAAGGTGCTTCGGCTCCCGCTGAGCCCCCGCCTGCCTGGCCGTCGACTGTGTCGGCCGTTTCAGAAGACTTCATTTCTGCGGCTTCCGCTCCGACAGGAGGAAGAGATAAATCACAGGCGCAGAAGTAACTAGCAGTTGTGACATTTTGTTACAGAGTTTAATTACATGAATCATAAAATATTGCTACAATTTTCCAAACTGTTAAACCTTAATTAATAAGAACCCACAGGGACCACCGCGATCGCTCTAAATATTCTGACTCACAGCTCCTGCCGTCGGGCTCCCCGTCCGCCTGAAGTGCTTTGCAATTTGCGAAAAGTGATTAATTATTAGAAATGAAACCAGACAAATTAATTTAATATAAATGAGGCTGCACATGATTTGATTAATTCCTTTTAATTACCTATATGTTATTTTTTTTTCAATAGCTGAACAAAGGGCCCCATTCTTCTCCGGCATGTTCATATTCATTAATCTCATTAGCACAGAGTATTAATATAATTTTATCGCACATTCCAGAAGTGGGGCGCATTGACAAACCATAATGAATCGGGGCATTAGCGGCCCATCGCTACATTAATTTCGAGACGTGCCCGGCTCATCCGCAGTCTACGCGGAGGCTTCCTTGAAAACGAGCCGAGTGAGCGTGTAATTATGACATCTGCAGCCTCGCAGGTACCTCCTTTGTGAGCCCGTGACAAAGGAGTAGCAGGTTTAACTGTGTGTTAACACGTGGGTAGCTGGATAATTGCAATATGGCGATGTGTAACGCAGATTAAATGAGGCCGTACTATAGCTGACACGTGCGCGAGCATAATGGAGCCATTGTCGCCGTGACGGCAGGAGCCGCTGCCAAGTGCCAGTCTTTGAATTGAGGGAAAGTGGAACGAAGTCAGAAGCGGAGGTTGAAGAAGATGGTCTCAGGGAGTCCCCAGGAGCAGGGCCATGTCCGCACGGGGTGCACATACTGGGGTGCGGGCTCCCCCCGGCTGGCTGGTGACAGTTGGTCATGAATTGTATGACACTTTCCAGAAGGGTCCATCTCGGGTGTCGCTGGGACGCGGCCTCACGCTGCATATCTTGTAGGCTCGGCGCTTCTGCTCGGGGCCACGGGGTGGGCACCGTGCCGGATGCACCGCCTTGAGCCTCAGGCAGGGAGTGGGAATGCTGGGATGGAAATGCAGGCACCGCGTGGTTAACCCTCCATGTCCCTGAGCACGACGTAGGGCGGCGATGTGTTTGAGATTAACCAGGAGGCGAGGCCAGCCCGGAGTTGGCGCCTCGGGGAGACCCAGGAGGGAAGGATTTCGGGGTTCTCAGGCATCAGGGGCCACGGAGAGTCAGGATAGGGAGCAAAATCGCATCTTCTGTCACAACCCCACCCCATCTCTCTGGAAACAACCCTCTCCTCGGGGGCCTGTGGGTTTGTTCAGTTGGGGTAAGGATTCGCACCTGCCCCATCCCCGGCGTGCGCGGGCCATTCCTGGGCAAAGCGGGCGCCCACTCAGCAGGGCCTGTGGCTTTCCTCTCTGGGAAGCCGCTGTGTGCTCCACCGGAGGCAGGCAAGATCGCGGTGATGTTCACAGATCCGCCGGGAACTTGGGGCCGAGTCTCCAAACAGCTTTAAGGACTTGGCTCACTCCACGAAACCCCCACGTGGCGAGGAGCCGGGAGACGGAGGAAGGTGCTTACGGACGCTGCTCTCGGGAAGTGCTGCCCGAGGGTCCTGGTGGGGCTCCCGGAGGAAGCGGGGAGCAGGCTCAGACAAGTGGGAGGTTCTGCTGCTCGGCCACCGCGTGGCAGGGGCTGCTCGGTGACCTCCTGGAGCACCGTCTGGGAGAGGGCGCACTATCGGTGAAGTGACTGCAGAACCACTGGGTGTGGGACTCTGGGAGCAACGGAAAGGGGCTGTGTCCAGGTGTGACACCGTCACCTGGGAGATCTGGTAAAATGTAGTTTCCCAGCCTGGCCGGCGTGGCCCAGGGGTTAAGCTTCGACCTACCAACCGGGAGGTCACAGTTCGATTCCCGGTCAGGGCACATGCCTGGGTTGCAAGCTCAATCCCCAGTGTGGGGCGTGCAGGAGGCAGCCGATCAATGGTTCTCTCTCATCATTGATGTTTCTCTCCCTCTCCCTTCCTCTCTGAAATCAATAGAAAAGAAATTAAAGAAAAAAGAAAGGTGTCAGCTGCACGAGAGGAGGGGTCTCAGCCAGGATAGACGGGCCCCTGCTGCGGCAACAGGTAGGACAGACACCTGGATGGCCACGAACCACAAGGCCTGTGCCACGTGGTCCGAGCAGCCTCCACCGGGAGAGCTGCTGTTCCCCCAGAGGCCAGCGTGAGCCCGGGGGTCTGAGACCACAGATCACAGCGCCCGTCCACACGCGGCCCAAGCCCCTCTACTCACAACTCATTGGCCTGAGTTAGTCCCATGGCCCCACCCAAGCGTGAGGGGCCAGGAGGCCATCCTACCACGTGCCCGGGAGAGAGTGGGAGAGATGGGTAGGCAGCACGGGTGGTGCTGGGATGCCGTCATCCTGGCGGAGGCTTCCAGTCTGCTCGCTGGAGTGAGATTCCCATGGAGGGAACACGTGTAGCCCCCGCCTGATGTCTATTGCTGCAAATTAAGCAGCGACCTGCCCACGGAAAGGTCCTCGGGGACCTGCTTTCTGTTCGGAGTGCAAGTGGTGTTTCTAGAAAGCCGAGAGCGGCAGGCCCGCCGTGTTCTGGTGTCAGTGACAGTGCGGGCGCGCAGCTGTGAGCGCCCCGAGGGCTCTCCGTGCGTCTCTGTGTCCGGGAAACAGGGAGAGACCTGCTTTGATGCAGGCACTGCTTGCATGATGGCGCGTCTGGACCTGGGCATTTAGATGGCAGATCCACAGGGAAGAGACTAGAAAAGCGGTTCTAGGGGCACATGAACCTTTGTGGTTTGGGTGTTTATTCTGTGGAATCTAAACGTTGTTTTGAAACCATAGGCTTCTCTAAACAAGGCATTCGCTGACAGCGGGAGCTATTTCTGCCCAGAAGAAAGGTTAACGTTCTTCCTAATAATGGGTTTCACCCCCACGGTAGGATGCAGCATGCATTGTTTCCATCTCCCAAAGTCACCGTCACCATCACCCTCACCGTCACCGTGGTGGGAGGGAGCTGGGGATCACCCTGCTCAGAGCTGCGGGCTGGGCTCCTGGAGGTCTGGGTGTTGCTCTTAATGTTTAATCCCCTGAAATGCCGCCACAGCTGGGATGTAAAGGAACGGTGCCTTCTCGTATACCGCCGGCCGGGACCGAGCTTTGTGCCAGGACTTCGGGAAACTATGGCCATTTGTACGGCCAAACATGGGCTTTCCTCCTGACTCACCCATTCCACGTGGAGGCATCTTCTCCGTAGAAAAGAGAGGATGCGCTCACCAATCGTGAACTGGCCATGGCAGCAGGAGGCATACGCACCCCAAACTAGAAACAATGCCTGTTCTGTCACCAGCGGAACAAATAGAAGGTGGTCTGCTGCTGTGATGGAATGCGACACAGTAACGCAAACACTGGGCAGTGCCGGAGAGCCTCAGGTTCAATGTAGCATGCGATAAGCCCCCCAGCAACAAAAAGGGTGCCGGCTCGCAGAACATGCAGAACCAGGCCAAGAGCATCTGTGCTGTAGAGGTCAGAACAGTGGCCACCTTTGGGGAGGGAGGGCAGGCAGGTGTGCCGAATGCGCCCCGCCTTCCGCTGGTTGGGGGTGACGTGCGTGTATACTGCACCAGGATCCGTGCGTTGACTGTAGAGCCACCATGCTTCCATGAAACATTAAAGGAAAACCGGAAAAAGGCATGCTGCTTTACTCAGGCGATGGTTAGGTTCATCTGTGCAAGCATGTTGACACATGGTTGTGCATGTCTGTATGTGTGTGTGTGTGTGTGTGTGTCAGGGGTGGGGGTGGGGACTGTAGCCTTAATTAGCTGGGTGAACAGAAGGTTTACCAACTTAACCAGTCAGTTAATTGCTCAGTTTCCGAAACTGTAAAATGTTAACAATAATATCTGCTCGTAGGATTGTTGAGATGGTCAGAATGAGAGAGATGTATGATACACAGGAATGAATAAGATATATACGGGCATGTGTGTGCGTGTGTATTTACTTATGTGTATGTGTGTGCATGCGTGTACACACACATACACATTGCCTATGTGAAAGGAGGAAGGAACATTTACTAGCTGCCCATTCACTCACTTATGTGATAAATACGTACCAAGCGGTTACTCTTAGTGCTGCTCAGGCTGCTGTTACAGGTGGCCTCGGCCCACCGGGGACCTGCTCCCTGTCTCCGTTTTCTCATCTGAAACATGGGAGTAATTATGATAGCGACCACATGGAGGTTCTGTAAAGATTAAATAAAATAGATATGTTTACTTAAATATCTTCAATGTTATTTTAGGTATAATATGTGTATATATATTACACCATAAATAAATAAATAAATAAATAAATAAATAAATAAATAAATATATAAAATCACTTACTGTCTACTTATAAAATTAAAATAGCTACCTTGTAAGATTGTTGTAAAGAATAAATGAAAAAAATGCATCTACATATTTACTTTCTAAGTGATTATATACAAAATGTGTATAAACACAGTTTACATATACATGATACATATATATCACGCACATATATGCATATAGAGATACATATACATACATGGACACACATATCATTTAGAAGGTTGTTACCTGGGTAAATACTCTGTAAGTTACGTGATTGTTACTTATAGGCCATGCATATGGGTGACTACAACAGGATGCTCAATTATGCAGTGTTTTTGTAGCCAGAATCCAGAGAGCAACCCCAGTTCCCTCATTTTTGCTTTAGGAGGGTTGGGGTGAGGGTGTGCAAAACAGAGTTGAACCTCCGTCTCGCCTCCCTTGTCCACCCAGCAAAGATACATTCCGGAGTGTGAGAAGGAGAGCTATCTGAGAAGGGCTGCCTGTGAGCCACTGCCAGGGGTGAAATAGAAAACACATCAGGCCACTGGGTAGGAAAGAGAAAATAAGAGAGAAGTCCACCCGGTCCCCAACCCGGTCCCCGCATCCTGCGGCTGGAAGGGGAGGGAAGAGGCGAGGGACGCCGCACGGCTGGAGCTGCAATGGACGGCCTGTGTGAGCCGAGAGAGCGAGAGGGCGAACACTGCGTCCCATTGAGCAGGTTTAATGGGCTCTGGGGGCCCCCAAATTGGGGTTAGAACACAGTTTAAAAAGGGAGAGAAAATGAAACTCTGATGGACTTTGGAGAGGGGATTATTTTTTTGCTCCGCATTTTATTTGAAAGGACTGAAAGACAGGGTCCAGAGACCCCGGGCCTTGGCTGCTGAAAACACAATCCAATGAAACATCTGTGTTCCCTGATTTACAGGGACTTCCATGACTCCGGGGCTGAGAAGGAGGAAGAACGGGGGGCCAGCCGCAGGGAAGAGGCCCTGCCCCTTTGCTGAGTGCCTCTCGCAGGAAGGTTAGCTGCTCCACCTGGCAGAGAAGTGATTTGTGGGTCACTGCCTAGTGGGTGAGGCCACACCCAGAAAGGGATGGGCATCCCGACCCGGGGAGCGAAGGTCAGGGTGCTAAGCATCACGACCCAGCAGCCCGGAAACCGGAAGGCCAGGAAGGCCTCTCGGGCCCAGGCGTCTGCACTGAGGGCGCTACGGGGTCCTGAGGCGGCCTCAAGAGCAAGCCTTTGCCGCAAGGGCGATGTGGGGGTCACCCTGTAAGTGACCCCAAGCTGAAGAGGCAGTACATCCTGTGAGCCAATAGGCTAGCTGGAGGTTTCTCTGTGTATTTCCTTCCCACAATGCCCATGGACACTGCTCTGCCGCCCGGGGCCACCAACAGCGCCAGCTCCATGGTGTGCAATCTGTGCCGTGGCTCAGGGCCCAGCCTGAGAAGGGCTCCCCCTCAGTGAGGTGTGTCCAGGGCTGCCATCTTGAAATTCTCCATTTTATTTATTTATTTTTAAAATATATTTTATTGACTTCAGAGAGGTAGGGAGAGGGAGAGTTAGAGACATCAATGATGAGAGAGAATCATGGATCGGCTGCCTCCTGCCACGCCCCACACTGGGGATGGAGCCTGCAACCCAGGCATGTGCTCTGAGTGGGAATCGAGCCATGACCTCCTGGTTCCTAGGTCGATGCTCAACCACTGAGGCACACCGGCTGGGCTTCTCCATCATTTTGAAGAGGAGGCTCCACAAATAGGAAGCTGGTGCACTCAGCCACCCGCTGCCAGGAGAGTTGGCTAAGGGGAGCTTGTCGCTGAGCCAATGGTCTGGTCTGAAGAGAGCTGCCTGGCCCGAGGTCACACCGTCTCCCCAGGGGCCTGAAGGCAAGGGGGGCTTTAGAGCACCAAGACCCAGCCCCGCCCCTTTGCTCTAAGGGGCACAGCTGGCCGGAGCCATGCTTTCTTGGTGGCTCCCCGCTGGGTAGGCTGAAACCTCTGTGGCAGCCTCTCACCATTCAGCGCCTCCCTCCGCCCTGCTCTGCCCTCCGCCCTGCGCTGTGGGTGCTGCTGGTGAGCGGCCTCCCCGTAGGCCTCCTGCCTGCCAGGCCCCCGCTCAGACCCGGGCCCGGGCAGCGGGAGCGGAGAAGCCGAGCTTCAGGGCCCGCTGGCCTGTGGGTCCCGGTCTCCTCTTGGGTGGGCTTCGGGGAGGCGGGGAGAGAACCTCGGGCCACATGTGGGCCCGGAAGCCAGCGTGGTGGCAGCAGCCATCATCAACCCAGCGCCCCTGGGGGGAGGAGGAGAAAATGGGGTCAGAGGTTAACAAGTGGCCCCCACGGCCGCCCAGATGGAGAGGCTTAGCAGGATGCAAACCGCGGCTTCCTGACCCTAATTAGGCCCCGTTACGATAGTGGCCACACTTCCTGATCCCACAGGGAGCCTGGTGGGCCACCAAGCACCGCACACCAAGGGCCCGGCGCCTGTTCTCCTTCTCTGGAGTTCTCGACGTCTGTGCGTGACGCCTTTCAAACCGGTTCGCTACTCAGATGAAACCGGGGGATTCATCTCCCACGGTTCGTGAGGGGCTCTCCGGAGACCTGTTGGTTTAGCCCAGGCTGTGGGACCCCCAAGCAGGACCCTGCTGGCTCCCGGGGCTCCTGGGCCCCTGGGTGTGGCGTGGCTCTGGATTGCAGTGTTTTCCTTGGAGGCAGCGCAGCACACATTCCGGCGTCAGGCTCAGAGCTCCCACTGCAGGACCGGAACCCTGGCCCACGCCTGCCGGCTGCGCAAACGCAGAGAAATCCGTAAGCTCTGCCGCCCAGTCTTCCCACCTGTGAAATGGGCGTGATGGTCGTATGTGGCGGGAGCAGGAAGTCACCCGAGAGGTGTGGGGCTCAAGGACAGTGGCTTCCATGATTGTCATGTGCACGGGTGGCCTCTCTGTCAAGGTGAGCGCCATGGTGACTAGAACTCAGGAGGTGCTCAGGCGTGACGGCTCCCCTCGCTCCCCGACGGCAGAGCTTCCTATGAAACCTTTCGGGAAACCAAGTGGCGGAACGCGAGGTGATTGCCCATCGTTTATACGGAAGATCGTGATGTTCCCAGACCTAAAACAATACCTACCAGGCCATGCCGCTAACACATGACACCCACGTTGACACTGACGCACGTAAACGCCGCACGCTCGCTGCTGGCCGTGTGCTCCCTCCGTAAAGCTCGCTGCCAAGCGAAGGCTGGACGCTGCTCTTGCTTTTTGCCTCTTCCCACCAGCAAAAGCAGGTGCTAACGCAGGTCTTTTGTAAAAGCAAAGTGGCCTGCCCAGGCCGGTGTGGCTCAGTGGGTGAGCGTCGACCTATGAACCAGGAGGTCAGGGTTCAATTCCCTGGTCAGGGCACAGGCCCGGGTTGCGAGCTCCATCCCCAGTGTGGGGCATGCAGGAGGCAGCCGATCCATGATTCCCTCTCATTATTGATGTTTCTCTCTCTCTCTCTCTCTCTTCCTTCCTTCCTTCCTTCCTTCCTTCCTTCCTTCCTTCCTTCCTTCCTGAAATAAAAAAGAATATATTTAAAAAATAAAAGAAATTAAAAAGAAAAGCAAGGTGGCCTAGCACAGACTTTTTAAAAGCAGGGGATACCTGCAGGTCGCCACCCATGATCCTTCAGGGCAGCGGCAGCCTCTCCGTGCTGCTCGGAGAGCAAAGGAGAACGCTTCATGTGCACGCAGGCGCCTGGCTTCTACGGGACCCGCTTTCTCCCACAGTCCCAGGCTGCTGGCCCCGCCACGCTGCCCTCTCCTCCCCTGGGCAGCATGTCCTCCTGCCTCTGGCGCCCCGCAGCGTCTTCCCATCTTCCCCGCAGTCCCCGGAGGCGCACGCGACACAGAGCGTCCGCTGGGAAATGACAGCTCTTCCCCCGTGGCAGGCACTTCTGCTGTAACGGTGTTATGAAGTGGCCACATGGTAGATGACCCCATGGAGAGAGGGCCCCTGAGCTTCCTCCTGGGAGGTGTCCTGAGGGCCGATGCCCAGCAGCTTCCATCTGTCCTTGGCACTGGATTTGTGAGCAAGAGATGCATTCACCAGGGACTTGGGGCAGCAAAGAGAGTTAACACACTAGTCCCTGAACACTCAGCAGAGTGCCATGAGCTAGGCCTGGGTCCTATCTCAGGGAAGGCATCGCACTTGACTTTAATCTTTATGTTCTAATCTATTTGTATGCAAGGCAGCACTCATCGTAAAGATCGAAGCGGCATAAATGCGTAGAAAGAAAAAGTCAGTGATGGCCCCCTACCCCGACCCTTCTATCTGAGGGCAGGTTTCTCAGCGTGCGCATCCTCCCACACCTTCCTCCGTGCCCCACACACACACACATGCTTACACGCTCCTTTTAAAGGCACACAAAGGCTTATATATGACACACTTTGTTCGGGATCTTTTGTGTGTGTGTGTGTGTGTGTGTGTGTGTGTGTGTGTGTGTGTGTGTATTTAGCAATATGCCATGGAAATCCTTCTAGGTCAATAAGTAAAGAGCTAGCTTTTCTATATATATATATGCTAGAGGCCCGATGCATGAAATTCGTGCAAGGGGCTCAGCCCTAGCAGCTGTGGCGGCTTCCTTGGCCCTCACAGCCCCAGCTTCGTCCAGAAGGACATCTGGAAGGTTGTTCAGCTATCCGTCTAATTAGCATATTACACTTTTATTATTATAGATATATATGTAAGAAATGAATAATGTGTCAATGTCGGGACCTGCTGCAGTTTTATTCTGCTATTTTTTTAATTAACAGAAATTCATTTTTTGAAACATTATTTATTGGTCACTTAACATTGGAACAAATACTTCCTTTTCAGACAAACAAAATTTCTAACAAGCTGTTAGACAAAAGTTCAGGCAAGTTGTCTTTAATTATTACTAGAATCATTTCCTCCTTATCCTCAACTCTCCTGAGCAAGTCCCAGTTATGTTCGTGGGACGCAGCTGTCTTCTTACCTGGGCCCGGTGATGTCTGTGCCGGAACACTGCCATGGAGTGGGGAGCTCGGTACATCCCTTCTCATATTCCCACACTTTTTACCAATGTCTGTGGCAAAACAGGCCTATTCCGGTTGCAACGAATATTTATTGAGTATCCACTATGGCCCTATGCAGGTGGAAGACAGAATTTTAAAGAAACATAGGAAAGACATGATGGGACAATAAGAAAAACCAGTCTTGCCCGCCAACATAGCTCAGAGGTTGAGCATTGAACCAGGAGGTCAGGGTGCGATTCCCGGTCAGGGCACATGCCCGGGTTGTAGGCTCCATCCCCAGTGTGTGGCCTGCAGGAGGCAGCCGATCCATGATTCTCTCTCATCACTGATGTTCCTATCTGTCTCTCCCTCTCCTTTTCTCTCTGAAGTCAATAAAAAAATAAATATGTGTTTTTTTTAAAAAGTTGAAATAAAGGAGACATAAAAGGGATAAATATAAGGAAATCTGTATGGACCTGTTGAAGAGCGACCGTGAGGCAAACACAAATGCAGGGTTTGACTCCCATCTGTGCGGTCCTCCCAGGCCTCGGGAGCCGCGCCCGTCACCAGACCCTGAGCATCCCCTGGCAGGGGGAGAGATAGCCGACAGAAGGGGGCTTTGTGTTCCCTCCCCCATGGCCTGGGAGTGGGGGAGGCCCGCTAAGTCCCCGGTAAACATGAGCCTGCTGCAGGTGTTCGAGTTTATCGCAGGGAGGAAATGACTTTTTTTACACCTAATTTAATCTGAAGCGATTCACAGTTTAAAATGTTTAGTAACGGTGACCTTTTTAATGGCTAACACATTGCAGGTGGTCCTGTTGTAGCCGGCAGTTAATGTTTGCCCTCCGAGAGAGGGGGGTGGGGAGGAGAGAGCTAAATGACCACTCCGTGGCGATTGTCTTTGCAGCTCAGGGTTCAAAGGACAGCTGGTCCGGCCGGAGCCGCCATCAGGAGCCTGAGCAAAGGATGGGGTCCTTTCCCCCCGCAAGGCGAGGCTGCTCCTCCCCTTTCTTAGTTTTGCTTGGAACTGAAGTGTGGGCAGGACACCCAGAAGGGCCCTGGCTGGTTTGGCTCAGTGGATAGAGCATTGGCCTGCAGACTGAAGGGTCCCAGGTTCGATTCTAGACAAGGGCACATGCCCAGGTTGCAGGCTCGATCCTGAGTAGGGGGCGTGCAGGAGGAAGCCGATCCATAATTCTCTCTCCTCGTTGATGTTTCTCTCTCTCTCCCTCTCCCTTCCTCTCTGAAGTCGATATATATATAAGCACATCTCAGGAGACGTGTCGCCCAGACTCTGCACGCCGCCTGGCCGGTCCCTGGGTGTTTAGGCCAGATGGTCTATGACAGTGGTCGGCAAACTCATTAGTCAACAGAGCCAAATATCAACAGTACAACGATTGAAATTTCTTTTGAGAGCCAAATTTTTTAAACCTAAACTATATAGGTAGGTACATTGTTATTAACTTAATTAGGGTACTCCTAAGGCTTAGGAAGAGCCACACTCAAGGGGCCAAAGAGCCGCATGTGGCTCGAGAGCCGCAGTTTGCCGACCACAGGTCTATGAGGACAGTGGTCCAGAGGGGATGGGTGTTGTTTAGGTTGCGGCCATTGGCTGGATCCGGGGTTCCTCACACCGCTCTGTTCTGAGACGTCTGTGGCCACAGAAGGTAAAGCCTTCGATTCCGGGTGAGTGAAGGAGCCGAGAGAGAGAAGACGTGATTGACCAGGGTCCCAGCGGTCTCACCCCCGCCAGGTCTCGTGGCGATGCCCCACCCACCGCATCCCATGCTCCCAGCCCGGGCTTTCACTGTGACTCGCTCCTGCCAGGTGATGCGCTGGCTGCTGGATTGGCCTGGAGGTGTCTGTGGGCCCACAGCTCGTCTGGAATCGCCTTCCAGCAGTTTGCATCCGCTCCACATGGAGACCACAGCAGCCCACCCCTGAGTGTGCACTTGCTCTCAGGGCCGTGCACAGCTCGCTGTGTCCCCAAGTACCATTCCATGGCCACGGCTGGGGATGCAGGCACATAGCTCAGTGTCCTGACTCCTAGCAACCCGTAGGGGGGGAGGGGAAGGGGGCCAGGCCGAGCGAGGGTGCCTGTGTGCGGGAGCTTTCTCACAGTGCAGAGCAGTGTGCCCCAGGGTCCCAGCCTCGCCCTTCCCCTGCACCCCCTTCCCTGGGTTGCTTCTGGGGGATGCACAGCGCCCCCACTTCCCATTCCGGTGGCAAGAAGCAGCCAAAGGACCCAGAAAAGGGGGGGCCTTGAGGAGGCCACCATGTCTGCAGGGACGGCTGCTTTCCTGCTTCGCCCACTGGGACCCAGGTTCTGGCTGTGACCGACCCGCTGTCCGAGTCCTGGGCGATCTGGGCAGATGGCCCCTGCTTGGTGCATGCTGTCCGGCCTTGCTGGTTGCATTTCGAACCCTCAACATCCCCCGCAGCTCTGTGGGTCTGGTGTCAGATGCTACTATTTCAAATAACATATCAGTAGATTTAAAATAATAGGATAAAACAAAGCCATCTATTTTGAAAGACAAGGAATGAGCCGTTTTCACTTTGCGGCATGTGTCAGCCTCCGACAGGCGGTCTTAGGGGTCTGTGTCCCTGCAGCCATTTATGCACAGGCCCAGTGCTGTGTGCAGAGAAACGGACCGTGTCTGCCTTCTCTCGCCTTCCTGCTGGCACATTCTCACCCAGAAACTTGGTTCTGAGCTCGAGAGCAGTTGAGGTGGGCGCCTCTGTGAAGGCGAGTCCTTTATTGTCCTGAAATTACGGCTTTTGAAGTTGCTTCCTCTCTGAAACAAAAAAGAAAAGCTGCGCTTGACATCAAAGGGGAGGCCTTCTCCTCACCAGCAGTCACGGCCCCTTCATGTTCCTCAGTGTCCACCCGCCGCACTCGGCCCGTGCTGTCCGCAACATGCACTTAATGTTGATCAACGCCTTTCGAGAAGGTCGCTGAGAGGAGCCCCCCACCTATAAAGTTCTCGCTCGGTCCTTCCCGGCGGCGCTTGTTGTGAATCAAAATACTCCTTTTAATAATGCATTCTGCCACGTATGATCGTGGGTATGATCGTGTGTGTGTGTGTGTGTGTGTGTGTGTTTCTTTTAAAGAAAACATTTAATTACTAGTGGAGAGTTGTAACTGTGAGCTGTGAGTTACCAGATGTGAAACCAGACACAAGGGTGAGATTTTACAATTCCAGCGCAGCTGCTTACGGCCCGATCTGGTTCTGGACACCGCTGATGGGTTTAAAAACATTACATTTATATTAAAAATAGCAGGGCCTCATATGCAGCCCAGCTGAAGGTCTTCTTGGCAAACTTGTTAAAGTCAGAACGCGTCCCCCCAGTCAGAGGCCGAGGGCAGCCTGCGCGCCGGCCACTGCCATGTGGTGTCCCCCCTGCCCGCCCCGCCGCCCGCCACCCAGACGTGCTCAGAGACACACGTGTGTCGGGGCCTCTAGTCCGAGTTCTAAACCGAGCCTCCGACGCCTTTCCTTTGTGTGGGGTGTGCACTCGGCAACGACCCAATGGAAAGGCCGAGGAGGCATCGGCAGTCTGTGCAGCTTGACAATCGGAAGACTTGGGACAAAGGTGGTGTTTTGTCTCCCCGACGCCTCCCCGCCTCCCCCCAGCCCCTGGCATTTGAGTTTTTACAGCATCGGAGGAGAGCAGCGAGCCGCAGCTTACTTCTCCTCCCTCTCCCCCTCCCCCGTGAGCTCTCGACTCCGCAGCTATTATTCCTGGCCCGATTGTGGCCATGCTCGGCGGAGCGTGCACAGCCGGCGGGGCAGCTGAAATAACTGGGGGATGTCGGGCACGCTGACCCCCACACCCCGCATTCGCCAGAGCCGGCCTTGGCCTTGCCGCCTACGCTCCTGCCATTACTTTAACGAGAGTCTTGAGCGTTTCCAAAACATGCACCCAGTAAGAGAGGCTTCCTCTGTGTA
>NW_005370423.1:1751574-1753049 GCF_000412655.1 Myotis brandtii
CCGTCCCTGTTCACATGTCCTTGCTCATTTCTGTAACTGTGTCTGAGGGCTGCGTTCCTAGACATGGAATTGCGGGCTCAAGGGGCTTGTGTATGCTCTTTAAAAAACACCAGAATCGCCCTGGCCAGTTTGGCTCCGAGGATAGAGTGTCAGCCTGCGGACTGAAGGGTCAAGGGCACATGCCAGGGTTGCGGGCTTGATCCCCAGTAGGAGGCGTGCAGGAGGCCCTTGCCTCCTTCCCCGGGGCCTCTGGCTCCTGCAGTCAGGGCTCCAGGGGAAGAGACCTCCTGGACAGGGGTGGGGGCGGGGGAGAGGTAGGTTTAATTAGAAAAAGCCTCCAAATTGAAGATTAAAACAATATATAATATCTGAAATCTAAATGCTCGAAGAGCTTGGCAGATGTCTGCGGAGAGGCGAACGGCTTCTCCGAATCAGGTCCGTGGAACAAAAGTCCCCAAATGGGACCCTCTGAGCTGTCCTGTCCCATCACTGACTTACTCCCCAGTGTCCCCACTTCCCAGGGGGGAGGGGTCTTCATTCGCCCCTCCGATCTGGTGCCTCCCTGTGCCCCCGGAGCTGGATGAGGAGGGCGGAGCTGATGTGTCTACAGGAGGAAGATGGAGCCCCGAGCGGTGGGGAGGAGCAGGGAGAGGCAGGCGAGAAGGAGACACGGGAGGAGGCAGGGGGCAAGAGACCTGCAGAGCGGAGTGGAATTCGGCCAGGCCAGCGGGAGGGTGAAGAGGGAGCTGAGGGCGAGTCCCTGGAGGATGTCACACCGTGCAGTTCCCTTGATTATATTTTATTTTATTTTATTTATTTATTTATTTATTTATTTATTTATCTTTAAATTCTTTATTAGTTAAGGAATTACAAATGTTTTAAAGAGACTTCTGTGATGCCTCCCAGTGCTCTGTGGTTTTCGTCATGTTAGGCTGCTTTTTAAAATGTCCTGATCCCATGGTCCCGGCAGCTCCTCTTCCTGGCGAGGCGGGGTGACGGGACCGGATGTGCTCGGGAATGGCCCCCACTTCTCCGGGGCTCTCGACCTTGAACAGCGGCTTTGGGCTGAGGAAGGTTTGGGCGGCCTCGGGGATGAGCTAGACTCTCTCTGCCTTTCTTCCCTCTTCTTCCCTCCATGGCCACCTCTCTTCCCATCGCCAGTTCTCCCTCTGATTCTGCAGCGCTCTCTCCTCTTCCTAATCACTTTTATATTTTTCTTTGTCTGGATTCTTACTTCCCCTTTTTTCTCTCTTTCTCTCTTTAATTTTCTGTTTTTCCCCATTTCTTTGCACCTTCCTCCAGCTCCCCCCCTCCCCATCTTCCTTTTACTTCTCCTTCCCTTTCTTCGCCTCCACGTTAGCTCTTCTTGTCCATGTCTTCACTTTAGCCCCAAGCCTTTGCTCATGGGAAGTATCAAGGCTGAAGTGGTTAAAAAAACAAAAAACCAGTTAGTCATTAAGTAAGCATTTGCCATG
>NW_005370423.1:1753077-1753387 GCF_000412655.1 Myotis brandtii
CCATGAAGTCTAGAAGCTCCGAGACTTAATCACCTCTGGGTATGACCAAATCACATTCCTTCCATGACACTGTGGCCAGAAAGCAATGATTGATGGGTGAGGAAGTGGATATGAAGTAGAACGTAGTCTCCATTTTACAAAACAAACATTTGGAAGCCCTTGGCTCGCTCAGGATATGCCCAGCCCCACGTGGGCCTCGCCGGAGTCACTGGGCAGGAGCCCCCGGACGCCCTGCTTCTGGAGGAGGCGCAGGCGGGAGGGAGGGTCCGACGTGGGTGGAGGCGTGATGGCGAAGGCGAAGGCGAAGGCG
>NW_005370423.1:1753437-1758784 GCF_000412655.1 Myotis brandtii
GGGCCATTTTAGCCACCACGTCGCGGGCCCTGCGGTGGGAGAGGGGAGACTCCGTGCCAGCCCCACGCCTGCTCCTAGGCCCCGCACCATCAGCCTCCAGCAGAAATCTGGATTAGATGGCCTTTGGGATCCCTTTCCGGGCCCGGGAACTGCGTGGGGATTCACTGGCGTGGCCAGTTCCCGCCTGAAATCAGGAGTGGGCACGGGAAGCTGGTCCTTTCTTGTTTGCCCGGCACTGCCCCCCGCTTTGCCCGGCGCCGCCCCCCCGCTTTGCCCGGCCCACCACCAGCCTTGAGCTTAGGAAGCCTGTCTAGTCTCGGGGAGGGGAGGAGAGCATGTGGGGGGCTTAAAGGTATTTTTTTAAAAATAGTTTTAACTCTGCATAAAAAAAACAAAACAAAGCAAAAGACAGCAGTAGTTGACATTCAACTGGATGGACTCGAGCAGGTGATCGCTTTCCCGCAAAAATGAGACCTGAGCCAGGACCTCTGGCTGGTGGGGGAGGACACTGGGAGCCTCCGGGGGCCGCATGGTGCGAGTTTGACATACTTGCTCTGGGGTCATGGACTTGTCAGGAACAAAAAGTGACAATGAAGCTGTAACAGTGAGAACAATTCAGTCCTTAGGGACGAGAGGAACGTTAGGAGTTGGAGGGGGTTTTGCTAAATGCCCCGGAGTGACAGGAGCCGGTGGACATGCCCAGCAACCTCCACGGAGAGTCTTGAGCAAGGAGGCGGGGAGGGGGGGAATCCCCGCTCTGAGCACTGGCGCCCCCTCTGGAAGGGGCGAGTTTCTCCAGGGAGGGTCCTGCTGAGCCTGGTGGCCGACAATAGCCCGGGCCACCCCCGCGGGCTCCGTGGGCCTCTTAGGAAGGAACCCGGAGAACGTGGGCACTGCCGGCTGCTCCAGGCCAACCCGGTACGTCGCTCTCACGGAAACGCAAGCACCAGCCCAGAAGAAACGCCACGGTGGTTTCTTTCAATTATTCATGAACTGTTCTTCTACCGCGTGCGGCGAGGGATCTGAGGCTGCGGAAAAGAAGGCGACTCTCCAGCGACACGCGGTCCAGTTGTCCGGCTCTGCCGGGAAGCCCCAGCTCGGCTGCAGCCGCGTGGTCTGGAACCAGTGACTCGGTCCCTCTTAGCGTCCCTGTGTCCAGCCACCTGCGCGGCTTCTGCGAGGGGCGCAGGAGGCACATCGGGTCGGGCATTCAAAACAGGGCCCGTCTCCTGGGGCGCCCGTTCTCTTCTGCTGTCGTAACCATCGACCCACACTCAGCGGCGGGAACAGAGCGGAGGTCACCCTGCCGTTCCGTTCTGCGGTGGGAAGCCTGGCACCGGCTACGAAGGCACTGCTGGCGCAGCTGCGCTCCTCGCTGTCAGCTCGAGGGGCGGGTGTGTTTCCTGGTCTTTGCCAGCTTCTAGGGGCTGCCCGCTTGCCTGGGCTCTAGCCCCTTCCTCCACCTTCACACATCCTGACCATCCTTCACTGTCATGTCTGCCTCTGACCGAAGCTGCGGAAGGAAATCTGGTTTTAAAGACCGAGCTGGTGACATTGGGCCCCCCTGGGATCATCACCCCGTTCAAGGTCCTTACCTGGGTCACAACCTGCAAAGGTAACACATTCCCAGGTTGCAGGGACTAGGAAGTGGACATCGCTGGGGGGCCGTTACTCTGCCTAGAACACAGTACATGCATCATTCATTTTTTAAATTGTTAAGAAATGACTAGCCAGATACCAAAACAGATGAAGCCGTTTGGGCTACGCAATAATCCAAAGAGGGAGTCTTTCTGGAGAAATATACAAGTATGTGTTTTATGGCATCTGCACAGAGAAGAGAAAGGCAATGGCTTTTGACTTTAATTAGAAAACCATGTTGCTTATGAATATACTTTCTGAATTCAATTCAGTTAAGGAACTTGACTTAAGTGCCTTCATGTAAATGTTAAGGAACCAACATTTGTGGGGTCTCATTATATGCCGGGTATTATTTTACGGGGGGGTCGCTTCCTATCCACTAGCTTATTTAACACAGCAGCCCGTGGCCTATGTGAAATTACCTACGTAGGAACAACAACAAAACAAGCCCAGAAGTGCAGTCCCGTCCTCAAGGCCCCGCAGAGAGGAAAGGGCGTAGCTGGGATGCTCTGGGCATTGAGATTCCTCTTCGAGCTGCAGTCCGCTCCAGCGGTGGGAGGAGTGCCTTTCGGTGTTAACTCTGGCTCCTGTTTGAGGTGGGATTGGACCTGTAGGACCATATTTTTTTTTCCTATGATGGCCAGTGGGGGGACTGGGTGATGAGCAGCCTTTGAGAGGCACATTGTAGTCACTGTTTGGGGATCGGAGAGGCGGCAGGGACTCAAAGGCCAGGGACCCCCCTAATGGGCAAATGGCCATCACACTCCCCAGCACAACCCCTACCCCTGCTGGGGACACCTCCCCCGTGAAATGACTGGGCACCATCCAAAACCAAGGCCGCCCGTGCCCCCCAAGCCCGACCCCCTACGCCAGCATCCCGTTCACACCCCGCGTTTGTCCCCCTGCGCACAGAGGCGGGATCGCTTGCTGCTTTTCTGCATGACGGACGAAAGCGCACCCTCACAACGAAGGCCTGTCGCCTGGAGTCGCGTAACACTGTGCCCTGCAATACAGCCTCGGAGCCAGCCTGAGCTCACAGCCCTCGTGGCGCAGGATGCGCTGTGGCTGCGCATAACCCACCCTGCCTGCTGTGTCTGGCGCTCAGGATCTGAACCAGACCCCTCACTGCCTCCGTGCATGGCTGCTGGCCTGACGGTGAGCAGCTGGAAAGCCCCCTGGCACGGCCCCATGGGTGCGCACGGGAGGGAGCGTGTGCTGACCGATTTCCTGGAGAGCAGGTGGATGGGGCGGCAGGGGGGCAGCAAGCGGGAAGTGCAGTCAGGACTGGCCCACCGGGGGCTCCCGGCTGCCAGCATCCGTCCTCTTCTCCTCGCTGACGGAGTCCAGATGCTCTTCGCCCCACATGCCCCAAGAAGACAACCTCGCCAGCGACTGCTCCGGGAGCCCCGGCTTCAGCCACGAGCACTGGCCTTTCTCCCAGTGACTTCCGTGCCAGGTCTGAGGTCATGACCTCTACGGACCCCATCAGAACAAAGGCTGGGGCCGACGAGCTATCATCAGGGGGCGATGGCCTCTCTCTCCTTCAAACCTTAAACAAGAAAGCCGGTTGCCCTCGTGCTAATGGCAGTCATATCATGCCCACACCCAAAGCCCACCTGGGGAAAAAGTGGTTCTAACACAGGGGTCCTCAAACTACGGCCCGCGGGCCACATGCAAATACAAATATTGTATTTGTTCCCGTTTTATTCTTTTACTTCAAAATAAGATATGTGCAGTGTGCATAGGAATTTGTTCATAGTTTTTTTTTAAACTATAGTCCGGCCCTCCAACGGTCTGAGGGACAGTGAACTGGCCCCCTGTTTAAAAAGTTTGAGGACCCCTGTTCTAATGTATCAAGAGTCTCCTGTGTGACCCAGTTGCCAGCTAAAGCATCAGGCCGCCACCCCCGAATGGATGCGGAAAGAAGGCACACCCAGAGTCTCCAGAGACTAAGGACGTTATTGCTCACGCACAGCCAACAGCAGGGGGTCGGCATCTGGGCATTGAATCCCTGAGCCAGATTCCCATGTCCCGTGGCTGTCACCCCACCCAAGTGCTTGTTCGGCCATTCATCTCCTGCGGCGTGGGAGAATACCCGTCTCCCTATCTGAGCGGGAGGCTGTATAGTTAAGATACTAGGCCTGGAGATAGTCCTGGAGTGGGATCCGTGGAGTTCAGAGAGCAGGAAGTCCCTCCCAGTGCCGCTGAAGGAAGGGCACCTGGGGATGAGCCCATCACAGCGAGGACATGAGACCCCTGGGCGGGGGGCAGCCTCACACCCTCGCAGACTCCCACGTTGACACCCACAGAGTGGCTTCCGCCTGGACAGAAGCAGCCAGCGAGCCCCTCGCTGTAACCTGGGCCCCATGACGGAACCCTATTGCCTGGAGAGCCTTAGACACGATTATGTTTCACATTCTGTAATTATCTTCTCACAGCACAGTCAGAAAGCACTGCATCGGGTGTGTGTGTGTGTGTGTGTGTGTGTGTGTGTGTAAAGGCCCTGTTTGTGACGTGTACACCGTCGAACTAGTTTATAATGACGAACCCTATTAGAGGAGTCACACATGTGTACATGGAGCCGGAGCCCGGAGCTGCAGAAGTCGGAAGGGGGTGGCTGCCTGCCACAGAGGCCCTGCCTTGTAAGGACTGTGTAAAAGCACGTTGTAAACCCTAAAAACACCACGTGTGTTCCCCATGATTCAGCTCGTCTGTATTCAGGCTGCCGAGGGGCGTTGGGGAGCCGGGTCCCTGGAGACGCAACGCCTGAGTACTGCTCTGGGGGAGGCAGGCATTTACTCTGCACAGAGCACCACGGGGAGCCAGGGGCACCCATCCGCTCCCCTTGGTTTTTCATACAATGCGCCCCGTTCTCCAAATGGCACTAATCGGGCCGAGCCGCCGCGGGAGGGGCGCAGGGAGAATGCCTCTCCCCAGTCAATGAGGAGCCGCATAAAAGCCTGCGTGAGGCCTCCTTTCTGCAGCCGCTCCCGGGTAATTTGTTAAATCAGTTCTTAAGAACCGACGCGGTTCAGTCAGGCCGCTCTGACTTCGTGTGTGACGATGTTGTCATCATGAGGACTGAGACGCATCTCAAAGGGTCCGGCTCTCCTTTCCCTCCTCGCCCCGAGCCCCCTTTTCTCTGCAGCCTCTGGGGCGTCACGGGCAGCACCCGCCGAGTCCATGGCCATCGCAGTGTGGGAGGGAGTTCCCTCTTTAGGGAAAACGCGTTATTTTGCCATCGAATGCTCCTTTGTCATCTAAGAAGAGAGGAGAGAAGACGGTCAGGCCTCACACAAACTAAGCAGCAGCCAGGGTTCCGCAAGCCAGTTGCCGTTCAATTTGGAAAGGGAAAAGCATCTAAAATGTCATTGTGTGGGGCTGCGTGTTAATAGGAGTCCAGGTTGGGGCGGAGGCGGGCTTGGTCTGGGAGAAATGAGGCTGAACAGAAATGGGCGGCCCAGGCAGCGAGCGTCAGACCTGTGGAACGGGAGAGTGGGAAAAGCCTGGTTACACCTGGCCCTGCTCACCCCGGCTCTGTGGACTCACTCAGGCCACCACGTACCCTCTCTGAACCTTGGTTTTCTCATCTAGATCATAATACCCCTCTTTTGTGATTACTATTAGAAAATAACGAAATTAAATAAATGTGCATTACCTTTTAAAAAGGCATGAACCATACAAATGATGACTCTCATTGATATATATA
>NW_005370423.1:1758805-1779625 GCF_000412655.1 Myotis brandtii
TGTATTTTAGAGGCCTGTTGCACGAAAAGATTTGTGCAATAGGCCTTCCCTTCCCCTGGCTGCCAGCACCAGTTTTCCTCTGGCACCCGGGACCCAGGTCTTTGCTCCGGCCAGAGCCGCCTTCAGTCTTCACTCCGCTGCTTCGCGCCTACGTATGCAAATTAACCGCCATCTTTGTTGGCGGTTAATTTGCATATCACTCTGATTAGCCAATGGTGGGTGTAGCAAAGGTACAGTCAATTTGAATCTTTGTCTATTATTAGATAGGAGATATATATATGTATTTGATTTCAGAGAGGAAGGGAGAGAGAGAGATAGAGAAACATCAATGATGAGAATCATTGATCGGCTGCCTCCTGCACGCCCCACACTGAGGATGGAGCCCGCAACCCGGACATGTGCCCTGCCCAGGACTCGAACCATGACCTCCTGGTTCATAGGTCAGAGCTCAACCACTGGGCCACGCCGGCTGGGCTCATTGGTCCTTTATAACTACGGGAGAAATGCACGAGAAGGCGGGGCTCTCTCCGTGCAGGCTATCTGACGAGTTCCTCGCGTGCAGGCTGCCGTAGAGAGCTGGAAGGCCACTCAGTGCCTGCAAAGAGGCCTCTGGGGTGGTGCTACTTTCTGTCGATACCGAAGGGTCCCGTGGCTCAGAGTCCACCTCCTTCCAGGGAGGGGGATGTGCAAAGTCGGGTCCTAGCCCCAGTGGAAAATCACATTTGTAGGTACAAACATGAGCGTGGGGCAAATGGGTGCCTTCAAAACCCCAGGCTTACCTTCTTTCAGATTCCTGCCAAGAGAGCTCCTTGCATCCCTTTAAAACTAAGGGTGTGGCAAGTGGGGGAGTAGGGGGTTGTGGCTACGGAGAACTGGGAGCTCTGCACAGGGTCCCAGAGGGGTTTAGTCCCAGCATCGGGAAAGGGGCAAGCTAGAGGGGTGGCCCACCCCTGTGTGCTGAGCCTGGGAGAGAGAAGTCGGGCCCACTGCCTGAGGCTGTTGGATTTGGTCAAAGTTCACTCGCCAAGGCTAGGTTTGAGCACAGCAAGGTCAACGCCACTGAGATTGGCACCTCCGTTCTTACTGGGCTTCCGACGAGGACTCGGAAGAAAGTACGTGAGCAGAATTCTATTTCAGGAGATTGGCATTTACATTCAAGAAGTTATAAGGCTGTGATTGGAAGCATAGTACCCATGAAGTCAAGGTCTTTAAGGTGAGAATGCATTAACAAGACTAGAACATTTCTGTAACACTGTTATTCATAATAAAACATTTCATGACGTTTTACAGGTTATACAATCTCTTCACGTATTATTTCATTTAGTGCACAGCACTGCATGGCAGGGGAGGAATTGTTGTCACCTGAAGGGAAGCGGAGGCTCAGAGACGGCCAGGAAGGGCCAAGTCACACAGCAAATGATGAGGCAGGAAGCCAAGGGCAGGTCCTGGCAGCACACGGAAAGCTCTATCTACCATATCGTGGGTGAACATTTCACAGGAGCACCAGGCCTAGAACATACATGTGCTTTATGGAAACATGTTCAGGTGTTTTAATGTTAGTATCATTTATGTGGTGCCAGGGAGTTCTAAAAAAAATTATCAATAAAGGCAAAGACTCAGGAAAGCTTTCTGGGAGCCAGCATTACGAGAAAACCTAAACCTGTTAGGAAATTGGTTATGATATGGAATGTGGATATTAAAATGCCATAAATGTCATTAAAACCTGTAAATATGTAACTAGAGTTTTTACTAAGTTCATAAAAATTAATATTGGCTACAGCATCATTTGTAAATCCTTGTGGTTCATGTGTCAATTACCTGGTTACTTAGTAACCAAGTAGTCCAGTAACCAAGGACTCTAGCCATAGATTAAAGGGTCCCCAACCAGGCAATAAAGAGGTCCCTGAGTACAGATGTGCAGAATTATGGCTTATTGTGCTAATCATCTCTCCGTGTCGGTGGCTAGCCGTCCAGGGAAGGGGCTGGCGAGCGTGTGCTATTTATTCTAGGGTCCAGCCGTGGCTCTTGCTATTTTGTTATAGTACCTGCGCCTTTTGGTTTTTGTTTGTTTGTTTGTTTTTAAGGGGAAATTAAACCACAGAGCCCCCTCTGGCTGAAAGTCCCTGCAGGAAATGAGAGGCTGGGTACATGCCAGCCTGCGTTTGGGGACCTGGGGATTCCAGGCTCGGGGTATGAATTTGCAGGAGACCTGGTGATGTGGGGCTCAATGCCTCCACGGCCCTGGGAAGGCCTGAAGGACTGATTCGCCAGTTTTGTGTTGTTTTTTTTCTGGATGGGGTCCCTCATAACTGACAGTCAGTCCTCTGCAGTGATTGAAGCTTCATTCAACAGGTTTTTGCTGGGCTCTGCTGTGTGACAGGCCCTGTGCTGGGCATGGGCGAAGCAGTTGTAAGACATACCCAGTCCGTGCCCTCAAGGAGGCCATCGTACAAGGAGGGGAGTCATTAGTTAAATAACCACATGGCAGTGATAGACTGTGACACAGGTGCTGCAGTAGGAGTCGGGGATGCTCTGGGAGTGCCTGATGCTGAGGTCAGATCGAATGTGTGATTGGAGGGGATGGTTATGGCGACATAGAAATATTTTGTTTGAGAAATAATGATTTAGTCCTGCAGACGTGGCCTCTGCTCTCCCAGAGCCTGCAGTCTAACGGGGAGCCAGACAGGTGGGCGTGCAGTCACGGCGAAGTGAGGGCGGTGTCGGGAGAGGGAGGCGCAGCAACAGGCAATGCTGGAGCCAGGGGGGGGGGGGGGGGGGGGGGGCCTCACGGAGGGCAGGGGCGGCTCCCTGAGGGAGTGAGACTGGAAGGTGGGGCTCTGGGGGATCCCGGTGGGATGCAGAGTGTTGTTCCCGGTCAAGGACAGAGACTCGTTTAAGAAAACAGAACAGCTCTGCCTGGGAGGCTCAGTGGTTGAGCATCCACCTATGAACCAGGAGGTCACGGTTCGATTCCTGGTCAGGGAACACGCCAGGGTTACAGACTCGATCCCCAGTGTGGGGCATGCAGCCAATCAATGATTCTCTCTCATCATTGATGTTTCTCTCTCTCTTTCTCTCTGAAATCAATAAAAAATATATTAAACTCTCTCTCTCTCTCTCTCTCTCTGTCTCTCCCTCCCTCCCTCCCTCTCCCTCTCTCCTTCCGTCTCCCTCTTCCTTCTTCTCTGAAGTCAATAAAAAAAAATATTTTAAAAAACAAAACAGTAGATTTTGTGTGAGACATGCCCAGCGGAGTGTCGGATCTGGAGAGAACCTCAGTGCACAGTAGCTGCCAAGAATGCTGTTCCTTGCATGGGTGGGAGGCAAGTCCTCTCACCCTGATGCCAGCTCCTTACCACCAGGGTGCGCCGGGGGCCAGGCCAGCCTGCTCGGCTCACCTGCGGCGTGAAGGGAAGGAGGGGGGACGCCTGTGTTATCTGTGCCGACGGAGTGTCCGAAGCTGACAGAGACGAGGGAAAGGCGTGAGGGTGTCTTCTCTTCCCACTCGCGGCCCGTGGGCGATCTCGGGCCTCCGAGTGGGGAGCATGCTCGCCGTGTACCTGGGCCACATAAAAATTCAAATCCCGGCCTCATAAATGCGAGTCAGCAGCTTAATGACTTGCTTTAACTGGAAAGTAATCACTTAGAAATGCAGGTATGCTAGTCCCTGGCCTCGTTTCCCATGTGAGTGAGTGGAAATAAACCCCCCGGGTGTGGGGTCGGCCCCATGAGCTTGTCCTTGGGATGCGGGTTACAGACCAGGGAGCGCGGTGATTTTCCAGGCTGTGCTCATGGCGGTCACTCCCCGCCCGGCAGAGGGGACCCTCCGGGGGTTTCATGTCCCGGGACTTGCCTTTGTCTCCTTGGGGGTCATTTAACTTGTCTACGCCTGTTCAATCGTCTGTTAAAAGAGGATACTAGGCCTGGCCGGGTTGATCAATGGTTAGAGCGCCAGCCCGCAGACCAAAGGGTTCCGGGTTCACTTCCCGGTCAAGGGCACGTACCTCGCTTGCAGTCCAACCCCTGGCTGAGTTCAGGGCGTGTGTGAGAGGCAACCCATCGATGTGTCTCTCTCACATTGATGTTTCTCTCTCTCTCCTCCCCTCCTCCCTCCATCCCACTCTCTCTAAAAGTCAATAGAAAAATACCCTGGGGTGAGGATTAAATAAAAAGGGGGGGATACTAAGATCTACCCAACACCCACATAAACACAGGCGTTCAGAGTCGAGGAACTCGCTGGTACAGTCGTGAGGCGTGTTAGTGCAGGGCCTGCCGTACAGTAAAAGCTAAGGAAGCCGTAGTGCCTCTTCCCCCACAGGGTTACCTTCCTGCTGTCATCTCCAGGAGAAGTAGCACTGGCTCAGCCTCACCTTGACTGTGACCTGAAATGACACACACACCTGTGCCCTCAGCGTTAGCACTGCTTGGCTGCTCCTGCCCCAGGATCCTCAGCACCCTCCCCATGCGGTGCCTACTTCCCGTCTCACTGCCCCCCAGGCCCCGGGGACCCCTGTCCAGTGCTCCTCTCGTGGCTGCGCTTGGGCCCCACGCAGGTCACACCGGCTGCACTCCGTAGAGCAGCAGAGGCTGTGCAGTGAGGCGCGGAGAACGTGGGCCTGCAGCCAGCCTGCCTGCCGCCGCCTCTTTCTTCCCAGCCCTGGAACCAATAGCTGCCACTCCACCCGTGACTCAGTGTCACCATCTTTAAAATGGGTTTGATACTAGCCCTCACTTCCGAGGCTGGGATAAGGCGAGAACGGTGGGCAATGAACATAAGAACTATTTAGAAGGGGCCTCTTCTCCTTATGGTGCCCATGCCCTACGTGACGTCCCCCCATCCGAGGAGGCTGATCGGTAAAATAGGTTTGATACTAGCCTTCACTTCCGAGGCTGGGATAAGGCAAGAATGGTGGGCGATGAACATAAGAACTATTTAGAAGGGGCCTCTCCTCCTCCTTATGGTGCCCACGCCCTACGTGACGTCCCCCCATCCGAGGAGGCTGATCGCAGAGTTCCTTAGCAGCCCAGCCTACATTTCCCACGGACATTGCGTTCCCCAGTCCCTCCAGAGACTGGGCCAGTGAGCAGGCAATCATTTTAGGGAGTCGTCTTTGTACATTTGGTGCTCATGGTCTTCCTAGTTATGATTCCTTCCCCGCAAAAGTTTTTCTCTCAGAACAGCTCTCAAAAGCTGGAACCTAGCCCTGACTGGTTTGGCTCAGTGGATAGAGCGTCGGCCTGCGGACTCAAGGGTCTCGGGTTCGATTCTGGTCAAGGGCATGTACCTTGGTTGCAGGCACATCCCCAGTGGGGGAGGGGGGGTGTGTGCAGGAGGCAGCTGATCGATGTTTCTTTCTCATCGATGTTTCTAACTCTCTATCCCTTTCCCTTCCTCTCTGTAAAAAATCAATAAAATATATTTTAAAAAAAGCTGGAACCTAGTACTGTCACCATCTAGCTGCACAATTTGAGAGAAGCTATATTATGTTCTTGTGCCTCAATTTTCCTGTCTGTAAAATGGGAATAAAAGTAATACCACCCACACTGTCTCTCTGGCTTCAAGTCTCAGTTGAATCATCACTTCACCGTCATCGGTCCCCTTTCCATGGTGCCTCATGGAGACGTGGTGTTTCTTGCTGTTAGGCTGTGCGCTCCCCGCTGGCTGGGCCATGCCTTTCCCGTCCCCACACGTGCGGGACACTGCCCGGTGCACGCAGGGATGCTGGGTAAATCCTCATTGTATCACCAAAGAAACCACCACGTGCGGGACACTGCCCGGTGCATGCTGGGTAAATCCTCATTGTATCACCAAAGAAACCAAACGGTTGGATAATCCCATTGGACAGCAAAGAGAAAACCCAGAATCAAACCCACTTCCGGCTCAGTGACCATGCAGGGGTTTCTCCGGTCAATATTTGTTGGATGCCAGCTCTATTCCCTGCCCTCGCTATCCACTTGGTCTGTATTAGAAATATAATTTCTAATGTCCTAACGCCTGAACCCTGCACACGCCTTAAAAAAAAAAGGAACGTCTGTGACTGTTTGAGAGCTGGGCCAGTAAAAGCCACACTTCCGCTTTCACAGTGTCATGAAGAAGCCTTTTCAGCCGGGTTCGGCCCAAATTTGTTGACACGTGTTCCCCACTCAGCCGGCCGTGTGGAGCGTGGCGTTCTCTGCGCTTTTCCGTGTGATCCGGCCCCGTATATTATATTACACTTATAAAATACCACGGAGCCCTTATGAATTAAAAGATAATTAGCAGTTCAACACGCACAAGACATTCGGCCCGGAGTGTCAAAAGTGTCATGAAAGACCATCAATCATGGGCTGCCGGCATTGATCCCTCACAGAGTTAGTTTTTAAATCATCTCTTTAACACCTTGTAAATGTACAAACAACGGCCGGCCCAGGGGAAACTTTAATAATGTTTTTCATACATATTTTAATTTCATCTCAAAGTGCGAGCTGCATAAAAATTAAGGCCGACTCACAAAACCTCATTGATTTCCTCGGGATAAAACCCATCTGTCCAAACTAATTGAGAGCCTTTCTGAAGCCGTAAAGTTGGTCGGGCAACACTGAGGCCATTATGGGCGCCCCGCGCCGGAGGAGCCCTTGTGTAATTTTAAGAAGGCAATTTTGTTATATTTACTGTATTTAAATAACAGTGCTACTTGGCGGGAACAAAAGCCTCCCTGTGTAACGGTATTGAAAGTAAACCAGGGGCTGTGAAAAGCCAGATCTGTGCTTCTCCGTGTGATTAATGCACCTTTCTGCCCAAATCGAGGCTTCGCCACCGAGCTCACTTAATACAAAGTAAACGAAGGCTGCTCCTTGGATTTGATCCTCCGGGCTCACCCCGACAGATAAGGCCCTGGCGGTGAATAGCTTTTCATTCTAAACAAAGGATGTTTTGATAGAAAGGTCAGCGCGGAGGCCCTTCATATTGTGATAACAGGAAAGGGAAATGGCGTATTAATGGCAGCCCATGCCATGGTGGTCCGGGCTGGGGGGACGCCCGGGAGTCAAGACCATTCGGAAGTGGGAGAGGCGGCCCGGGAAGCCCCGAGCTGCTGCTGTGAAAAACCCTGTCCCCGGAGACACTTGCTTCCATGGCACCGCGAACCCGGGACCGAAGCGGGTGCCAGGGCCACGGGAAGGGGACGGGGCCTGGCGGAGTCCGGGCCGATAGAGCTCCCCAGCATCATTCACCCCGAGGCTGTGAGAAGCAGGGCCTGGTACACGGCACAGCACGTGCTCAGGACTGTCTCACCGTCACTGTGCGGAACTGCGGGCGCAGGGGGACCTCAGGGCCATGTAAGGTGAAGTGTGGGCTGAGGGTGCGCGCGGCGTAGGAGTCGAAGGCACAGACACGCCTGGCATTGAGCCTTCCTCAGGGCAGGTCTGTGTCCTGTGGGTTTCCTCTCGGAGCCTGTCAGCTCCCCGTCCTGTAAAATGGGCACAGTCGTCCTCCTGCAGGCATTACTGGAGGGGAGGGGACAGCGTGGAAAAGAACCTTCCCTGACAGGTAGCCTTTGACCTGTCCATAGCGGTGTCCTTCCCCTCGACCTCAGGGTGGTCACTGCTTGAAAACACCCCCAAATGACCACAGCGTTGTCAACCGGCAGAAGTTTAAGGAGTAAAGTCTAAAAAGTGCATTTCTCTCTATTGTAGAGAAATTCGTGTGGCCTGGCAGCGTGGCTCAGTGGTTGAGCATCGACCGATGAACCGGAGGTCATGGTTCATCTCTCAGTCAGGGCACTCACCCTGGTTGCAGGCTTGATCCCCAGTGGGGGGCGTGCAGGAGGCAGCCGATCCATGATTCTCTCTCATCATTGAGGTTTCTGTCTCTCTCTCCCTCTCTCTTCCTCTCCACAACCAATAAAAATATATATATTAAAAAATAAAGAAATGTGTGCAGCCTATCCAGGCTGGTGGGGTGGCTTCACACACTTTGGAGATGAAGGTTGCTTTTCAGGGACCTTTCTGGAAGTTTCTCCCACACTTCTCATTTGGCCAGAATGGGATCACATGGCCACGCGTGGCTGCAGGTGGGGCTGGGGAAGCTATGCTTGGGGGAAGCGAAAAACCCAGCTCCTGTTAGTAAGGACGAGGGAAAGAACAGGCGCTCGTTCTAGCTTTTTCTACCCGAGGCCTCTTCCAACTCCGGAGCCCGTGGAGGAATGATGAGAAATTAATGTTTGAAAGCACCAGAGTCTATGCTATTTTAGGTCGGTTAAAACTAAATTGAGCTAAGACTTGTGTTATTTCAGACAGCTCACACCAAATTGAGATCTTTGTATTTAGGGAAGAACAGAAAAACTGAAACCTTTTAAGATATTTAGAGATGGTATACTTACAATATGCGTGCCTTTAAGTATGTGTATTTACCTCAATAAAAAGCTTTTCAGAAAAGCAGACAAATAAAAAGCCCCCTTTGAAAGAAGAACTCTAAATATGAGGAAAAGGCATTATTAGATCTTGACAGATCTCTGTGCGGTGACTAAGCTATGAATGAACGGTGGAAAGCAACACTGTCAGTACAGTAACAATTTCTGTTTTGCCTAAAACTCATACTATTTCCACTTTATGAGACATAAATATTTTTTCTCTCCTTTTGGACCACATTTGTCATATAGTCATAACTTAAGTCATTTATTTTGTGGTCAGAAAGCAACTGATTCAGATATTGATATTATTGCAATTCACAGAAGAATATGAATTGCCGGCAATTTATATAATGTATCTATACTAATAAAAGGCCAGGCGTCACAACCAGAATGACTGCTCGACCAGTCGCCATGAGGTGTATTGACCACCTCTTGTTCCCTCCCCCACAACCCACGTGAGCAGTGGCGGGCGGGTGTGTGGGGCAGAGAGCACAGCGGGCTACCCTGCGTGATTTTGTGTGCTGGGTCTCCAGTATTACAATAATGTAATAACAATGCCTATAGCAATAGTCATAATGCATATGATTCCTCAGTATTGTTACAGTTTTCTCTGGGAAATCCTCTCCCCCACTAGTTCCTCGAATCCCCAGGTTCTAGTATTATCCTAGGACCTAGGATATAATTTCAAAAGATGTTGACTTTCGAGGACTCTCTTCTCATTCAAAGAGGACTTCCGGTTGGGAGGAGAGAGAGCAGCCCTGGAGAGTGGGATGAGCTGTACACGGCCAGATCACGTGAGCGCCATGACCGTGTGAGGCCTGCGTTTTGTTTTGCGAACCACTTCTGGGAAAGAAGCAGGCCCTGGACCACGGCCTGCTTATGACGTGTGGTTAGAAACAGGTTGCGGGAGGGCTTCTGATTGGCTTTGGGTGACGTCATGGCCATGGGCTAGATGCCCGTAATACCTGGTTAGTGCTTCGCATCTCACAGTTCTCCCATTTCACGTGTACATGGCATCTCCTACCCGCAGTAAAGCACTCCCAGCGCCAACCGTCTGGGTAGTGGCCGTGCCTTTCAGGCCCCTGGGGATCGGGTGGGCTCTGTGACTGAGGAAAGCGCTGCACGGCAAACAGGATCTCTCCTGCGGATGCTTCTCTGGTGAGATCGGCGATGTGGGTGAACCGGTGTGGTTGGGTCTGAACTCAGCTGCGGCCCTGTCACAGGGGCACCAGGAGCAGAGGGAACTCGGCCCATGCCGAGGCTGCTCCACAGCTCGTCCTGAGCCTCGGGGACCGAGAGGAAGGGGTGGGCATTGGCCAGCGTGTGGTTCATGCGGGTGTCCATTCCCACCTGTGTGAGCGGAAGTCAGATGCTGTGACCTCGGAGTGAGTAGAAGCTTTCCTTCTTCCAACCAATTCCAGTGGCTGGGCTCTGAGCCCTCGTCCACATTCCCTTCCCAACCGCGTCCAGAGAAAATCCGACGCGGCCTTACTGTTTGCTTTTCCGGAGAAATCAAATGCGTCTCACCACTCTCTCCCAGACCATCCCCCAAGCCCTGGAGGCCTCCTCACTCTCCAACGGCTGCCCCCTTATTCCTCAGGCTCCCGTGTTTGACCTTCCGATGTGTTAAGTTGTTCGGGGAGAAGCGTGTAACATCTACAGCCCATTTCGCTCCTTCCTTTTTCTTAAAAAAAAAGAAAAAATAGTGAACCATCATTTGTTTTTTCTTCATTAGGAGGAGGAAATGGCGTTTTATCAAAGGCAAACAGACTCGCGGGCTGATGGGTAGGGGCTCTGTTGGCCTCTAAAAGCCCGTGAAGTTTGATTAGGTACTAAACTTGGCACAGGCACCGTCACGCTCCCGTCAGCCACGTCGGGCCTCGGGCCTCGGCTTTGGGGAAGTCAGCCACCGACTCTCTGGAAGCCTGCGGGCAATTGATTTATTTGATTAAAGCAGATAATGGCCAGCTCTCTATCCAGTTCAGTCCCAGGGAACTCAGATGCAAAGCCTTCCAACTGCCATCTTCCGTCCGGGTTTCAGTGAGCACGCGTTCAGGATCTGGGAGGCAGTGAAGTCTGTGGTAAGAAAAGAATACGAACACATTTTCTATTAGACACATATTTGTACCAATTGAGTCATTAAACGAATGAACTCTGTTATAGTTTAGTTTGGGGGCTAAACTGAAGAGAGGTATTCAGATGGCATTCACCAACATCCATAGCTTTACGGACTCCAAGGACTTCAGTGTGTAGGTCACCACACCAGCTTCTGCAGACACAGTTTACAGTATCCGTCTCCAGGTTGTAAACCTCTGTTGGTGTGCTCATTTCTGCCCCCCCCCCCCCCCCCCCCACACACACACACACCTTCATAAACCAGGTGAAACCAGCCAGAGCTTTTCCTCACACCTGGAACCAAGTAATAACTGCACTGTCCTGGGTCAATTCTGCCACCTGGTGACTGGGGCAAGGAACTGTCATTCACGGGGCCTCCCACTTGTCCCGCCTCCACCCTGCCAGTCAGGCATGTCCTGCTCGCACTCTCAGACTATGTTCCCTCTGCCTTCCTACCTCCATCCCTCCCAGCATCCGTTATTCGTAACACGTGCACATGGGCGTTTTCCTCTCACTTCATCTCTTCGTCCCCTGCTGCTTTCCGGGGCTTACCCAGGATCCGACACCCTCTTCCATTCGTCACCCCTCTTCCTATGGGAGTGCGATTGGTGCCACCACTTTAGAAGACAAGTTGGGATTATTGACCCAATCTAACCTAGGATGCTGCCATTTCCAGCCGACAGAGACTTTTGTACTGGACCAGGACATGTACTAAAAGAGTCGCTAGATTACTGTTCATAATAGCAAAGATCTGGAAAAACCCACAGCCTCGCCTGCAGCAGGACAAATAGTGTGACCTTGTCTTAGAATAACACACGCAGTGGAACGTGAAGACACTGTGGCCACACGCATCCATGTGGGTGATACGCAAAGATACTGTGTCAAACAGCAAATGATTCTGCATGACATATTCATGCAAAGTGCAACATCAGGCAAACTAAACAGTGAAATGTTCAAGAACACACAGAGCTGTGAAAAAAACACCTCGGACACACATCATGGCCGCTGTTAAGGTGAAACTCGGCAGCGTTACTGAATCCCAGGAGGAGAGAGAGAACAGTCAGAGACCCGCCAGGGCTCCCGAGGGCTGTGATGCTGTATCCACCTGCCAGATGTGGGATGCGGTGCATTCATTTCATGGTAACGTACCGTTTCTTTAATTGTGTGTCTGCATTATGGATGCACTCTTTCCTTTGAGCATGATGCATTTCATACCAAAAGTATTTCTTAGAAAGTGACAGAGGGCTGTCGGGCTATTGGAAAAGTCCCCCTGAGGAGTCCACATGGAGCAGAGGCCTGAGCTATGTGGAGAGGTGTGTCTAAGGCAGGTCCAAAGGGACAGACTCCCAAGGAACAGGGAAGAGGCAACGGAAAGGCCCAAGGCAGCGAGTTTGGTGGTTTCCAGAGTCAGGGCGAAGGTCTGTAAGCCTCGAGAGGGGAGGAGGGGGGCAGGGAGGCGGAGATTCAGGCAGAAGGAATTCAGGGGACAGACCACGTGAAATCTTATAGCTCCAGTGACGTATCTGCCCAAAGAAAAGGAAAGGAATGTTGGGAAGAGAAATTAATGATATAAAGAAACTCCCACTTAATTTTCACCAAAATTCTGTGCTGTGCCTTAGCATTAGAGATAACATATATGGGTGTATGTAAATATGAATGGATGTATGCATGTATATACGTATGTACACGCATGGAGCAATAGCAATCCCACCACCACCAGCAAACCATAACAGACAAAAGCTTACGAGGAAAGGCAACAGTCCCTTCCCCATCCCACGTGGTGACACTCAGAGATGGAGCTTTCAATTCTTCTGTGTTTACTTCTCTTTTTCCACCTACAGTTGGAGACTAGGCAGTAACCATTCTTTCCTGGCATGGACTTAGTCTTTGCCATGGAAGATGCAAATTTAGCTCATGAGTAGAGCACTCATTCTTTTACCCAAAGTTTGACAGTTCTATCACTATTCTTAGTCCCACTGAAATCTATGTATATAAAAGCCTAAAAGACCTTTCGACCATTTGACCGGTAGCTATGATGCACACTGACCACCAGGGGGCAGACACTCCGACTGGTAGGTTAGCTTGCTGCTGGGGTCTGGCCCATCGGGACCTAGCTAAATGGGCCAGACACGCCCTGGAGCCCTCCCTCGTCCCTCCCTTTCCCCAGTCGTGCACCGGTGGGATCCCTCGGCCTGGCCTGCGCCCTCTCGCAATCCGGGACCCCTCTGAGGATGTTGGAGAGCCGGTTTCGGCCCGATCCCTGCAGGCCAGGCAGAGGGACCCCACTGGTGCATGAATCCATGCACCGAGCCCCTAGTTTTAAATAAGATCCTTACATTTCTGTTTCTTGTGCCACAACTTTAGACAAATCTCTGATGGTCTCTTTTCTATCCTTGGTTATATTTTTTAAGTTGATTGTTTTATTGTCATTTTCTGAAACATTGGGGGAAAGAGAAAATAAACATACTCATTATGTCTTCCTGAGTTAGAATCTTACAAAATATATTTTGTAGTAAATAATCTTACACTTAGTCAAGCTGAAAAGGACCCATGATATTGCTTAATCCATATTTTTTCAGATGGGAAAATTGAGGCCTAGATGGAAAACACACTCTTTGGGGATTGACACATTGTTTTAATGTTATGTTTGACTTAAAATGTTCTAAAAGTATTATTTCCTAGTATAGTTCATGGTAGATCATCTATTTCCAGTGAAGTAATTCGGTTAAAAGTAAGGTCTCTTGTGTCTAATGTGTGAACTCACCCGCCACTTCTAACGCTGCCTTATGGGGTGAATACCTTCTAAAATCACCCCTAAATTAACTTAGGGAAGAACCTTTGAAATATAACCATTTTTAAATTGAGATTACCTGTAGAGAAGAAAGCAATTTGGAAATAGATAATTTGGTTTAAAACACAAAATGAGCCCAGCTGGCGCACGTGGCTCAGTGGTTGAGCATCGACCTATGAACCAGAAGGTCACGGTTGTGGGTTGTGGGTTGTAGGCTCGACCCCCAGTAGGGGACTTGCAGGAGGCAGCCAATCAATGATTCTCTCTCATCATTGATATTTCTATCTTTCTTCCTCTCTAAAATATATATATATACATATACATACACACACACAACATGAAAACAAAACAATGCAGTTGTGTGTTTTTATAGAAGTATAAAACTCAGTCCTATTAAAAAGCTGCTCCTATCCAACGCCCCTTTTATATCTGTGGTTTAGAGCTCCCTTCTCCATGAGACGGGCTGCATCTTTTATCCTCGGTGCATTAGTTGGTGGATTATGACAGCCTGGCTGCTGATGCGGCTTTTCTTGAGATCCAGCCTCTTTTCTCCTAAGACTTGAGTACACACGCACACAAGCACACACACACACACACACACACACACACAGCCAATTCAGGGACGCTTCTCGCGTGCCAGTCAGTAAGAGCAGATAAAATCAGTCCTATTAAAAAGCTGCTCCTATCCAACGCCCCTTAAATCCGTGGTTTAGAGCTCCCTTCTCCATGACACGGGCTGCATCTTTTATCCTCCGTGCATTAGTCGGAGGATTATGACAGCCTGGCTGCTGATGCGGCTTTTCTTCAGATCCAGCCTCTTTTCTCCTAAGACTTGCGTACACACACACACACACATAGACACACACATACATACATACACACATACACACACATACACACACATACACACACATACACACACATACACACACATACACACACATACACACACATACACACACATACACACACATACACACACATACACACACATACACACACATACACACACATACACACACATACACACACATACACACACATACACACACACACACACAGCCAATTCAGGGACGCTTCTCGCGTGCCAGTCAGTAAGAGCAGATAAAACCTCACTGAAAGTGTCAGGAGATGGAGAAAATGGCGTTTACCTAGACGCTCGCACAGAAAACTGCACATGGTCCGAGAGAGAAATGTTGGGAGGCCCCTTGCAAGGAGGAGGGTGGGCTGTAGACGCGCAGGGGCCACGCCAGAGTCACCGGCACACGCCAGAGCGACAGGATCTGGTCAGCTGAAGGGCTTTTGTGTTCCGGGAGGGCTGTTCTGATGACCTTCTATTCACTCCATTGGCGCCTTCTATTCCCCGTGTTGTAGTGACACCCCATACTGGACAGATGAGGTGGACAACTTATTACTGGTCATATCTACTCACAACCTGGGTTAAGGAGGATACCCCGTGCCACCCAGGGCCATGCAGGGGAGCACATGGGAGCAGGATGAATCAGCAGTGCCTAAGGAGACACTTGGTAGTGTCAGGAGTCTGGGGTGCCCGTGGGTTCCTGCAGAAAGATGCGGTGGGCCTCTTAGAGTAATTTCACAGGCGGGCAGGAGAGGGAGGCCTGTTCGGCCGAGGGCCAGGTGGTGAGCAGCTGGTGCCTGATGGGCATACTGGACAGATGAGGTGGACAACTTATTACTGGTCATATCTACTCACAACCTGGGTTAAGGAGGACACCCCGTGCCACCCAGGGCCATGCAGGGGAGCATGTGGGAGCAGGATGAATCAGCAGTGCCTAAGGAGACACTTGGTAGTGTCAGGAGTCTGGGGTGCCCGTGGGTTCCTGCAGAAAGATGCGGTGGGCCTCTTAGAGTAATTTCACAGGCGGGCAGGAGAGGGAGGCCTGTTCGGCCGAGGGCCAGGTGGTGAGCAGCTGGTGCCTGATGGGACGGACAACCAGGGGGGGTGGAGCCCTGCTCACTGCGTGGGAAGCATGTCTGGTGAGAGCAGGAAACACATGGTGAGACCTTGGAGGCCCTGTGAGACTCGATGTCCAGGCAGGAATCGAAGTCTTAGGTCTCACCATGCAGTGGGGCTTGGGGGCCAGAGCCTGGGACATTAGGAGACATTGATCCCAGCCCCAGGGTCCCGATGGCCAACCTCCTCGCTCTTTCCTGAGCCCCTCCTCAACGTAGGTGCCGAACCTGTGGTTAGGAACTGAGCTGTGTCCCCCAAGATCTGTATGTTGAAGCCCGAACCACCAGTGGGGCTGTATTTGGAGGCAGAGCCTGTAGCGAGGGAATCAAGGCTAACTGAGGTCGTACAGTGGGCCCTCCTCCGATCGGCCTGGCCCTTCTTACAAGGGGACACCCTGGAGGTGCCCCGAGGAAAGGCCACGTGAGGACACAGCTAGAAGGTGACCAGGAAGTGAGGTCTCACCGGGAACCAGCCCTGATGGCACCTTGATCTTGGCATTCCCCCCTCCAGAGCTGTGAGGACATATGTTTCTGTTGTGTGAGCCACCCAGCCTGGCACTGTGTTACAGCAGCTCGAGCAGACTGATACACACATCAGATAAACATTGGTTCCACCAGTGCCGGCTTCTTGTCCCCGAGGGCACTGTGTCTCCGTCTGGCCCAAGCACATGTTCTTGGGGGTTATTCTTTAAAGTCAGTTCTCTCCCCACCATTCAAGATCAAAGAACAGATGAAAGGTAAACGTGACCGGGCTTTTTAAAAAAAAACTGGAAAAATTACAGCAACATAAACGCCCCCCTTCAGACCCCGCTCTCCCGAGTGCTTACTAACAGTAGAGCCGTGGCCGATCCGGGCTCCTTCACGCAACCGCAGTTTCTCCAACTGTCAAGTCAGAAGGTGGCATCGACAGACACTCCGTAAACCCCCTTTCGGCCGTAGGTGCCGGGGCGCTGAGAGAAGACTCGCTCTGCTCCTGGGGGTCTCCTGCAGTCCCGTCGGCTCATAGTCTAGTTTATAATTTTGAATCACGTGGCCACAGCCGTGAGCACACGTTTACGTTCCTGGAGGCAGCCTTCTCTACAGGGCGGGGGCCCCGCTGGCTGCTCTCTGTGACGCTGATGTTAACAGCCTCATCGAGCAGGCCATGCTTTGGAAATGCCGGGAGAGAACGAACATGAAGTCCAGGGTCAAAAGCATGACATGCTTCCCGTATAAAATTAAAAGTTAATTACTAGCTGCACCGAGGGGCCAGGACCATTTTAATTGGGGAGCCATGAGCCTGACTACTTGGAATCTATGTTGTAACAATCGCACCGGACGGAGAGTCAGCAGACCTGCTTCTGCTGCCGCGGGAGAGGCGGCCTCCCGAGCAGAAACCCTAGGTGCGGGGCTCCGCCGCCCTCTCCCCTTCGCTGCTTGCTGCTCATATTGAAATCATGATCACTGGCTTGTTTGTTAAAGTCGCCGTAAAATTTAATGTGTTTTTTAAAATGCCCTTTGGCCACATGCATTCGGGAGGAAGTCTATCGGAACGAGGTTTCCTTCGTCACGTTGAAGGGCCTGGCGTCGGGCAGCGCGTGTTTCTCTGGGGCCGTCATCGGGGAGGACACTGGGAAACCCAGGAGTCCAGGCGGCACGAGGGGCAGCGGGAAGGTGCCCCATGAAACTGCTGGAAACGAGGAAATGGGGTTACTCCCTAGGAGTTAAAGGTAATAATAATAATAGTAAACATTTGAATATGATGAGAAGGGAAGAAATCACCTTAAAAAGTCAGGATGCCTCCCGGGCAAGATTTGACTTTAATTCCTGAGTCTGGGGGTTACCAGAGGGAAGAGGGATAGAGGGAGGGAGGAGAGGTTGTAGGGGGATAAATGGTGATGGAAGGAGATTTGACTTGGGGTGGCGAACACCCCCCACCATATGCAGATGATGTGTTATGGAATTGTACACCTGAAACCTATATAACTTTATTAACCAATATCCCCCCAGTAAATTTAATTTTTAAAAAATCTATCGGCTATGACACGCTATGGAATATCATGATTCTATTGCAGCTCAGGAGGGAGTCCAAGTTCGACTTAAACACCACTTAGCAAAGCACATAGGGTGTTCACACCTTCTCCTCCTGAGGGACCGTTACCAAACATCGTCCACAATGAGAACAGGTATTGCTTTCATTCAGACATTTTCCCTAGGATGCCTCTAGCACACGGCGTTCTTTATCTCCATCTCCCCCGCCGCCGCCCCCACAACCTAATCTAACGAGTGTGCACCTGCATGGCCCAAGTCACCCCAACAGGAGGGGCAATCCAGAGTCCCACAGCCACAGAGCTGAGTTTCGGGACGCACCTGGGTACCCACAATCCCAGGGGAGACAAGCGCGGAGGGACACTGCATCATGGATGCCCACAGGGCCCGCTCTTAGAACCAAGGATGGAATGAGTGAAGCAACAAATGGACACACGAAAGTGAATTTTAAAAAGGGATGGGTGTAATTATTGTGGGGTCCGGTGGCGTGGCTCCGTGGTTGAGCGTTGACCTGTGAACCAGGAGATCACAGTTCGATTCCCGGTCAGGGTTGCAGGCTCGATCCCCAGTGTAGGACATGCAGGAGGCAGCCGATCCATGATCCTCTCTCATCTTTGATGTTTCTCTCTCTCTCTCCCCCTCTCCCTTCCTCTCTGAAATCAATACAAACATACTTTTTAAAGAAGCAACTTTCACAGAGACGTCACAGACCTAGCCAGTGCGTTCTGGACACGGACTATGGCCTCGGCCACTTTCAGTTCATCCCTTAAGAAGATCACATTCCCCAAAGCAGGCCCCCCGCAGTGTTAAAGCCGGCTGACTCCTGCCCAGTCGCAGGGCGGGGCTGTGACTGCCTCCTCCAGCCGGCTCCTGGGGGAGGCCGCTCTCCGGGGACCCTGGAGGCAGCTGAGGGCTGTGCAGTCCTCCATCTGTTACCCTATCCGCTCCAGCACCCGGGCCCGGCCGTGGGAATTGCTTTTGGGGTATGCAAGGAGCTGCCTAATCAAAAATCAATGAAGCCAATGCAGGTCTGTCGTTCTACCGCTGGGCGGGGTGATATTACGGCGCCCCCCTAATGGAGCTCCATAGAATCCATCAAAATATCGGGAGGCAGGGTCAATGAGGACGCGAGGCCTCACTTCCCAGCAATTACCCTGATTCCCGGGGCCGCGCTCACCCTGCGCTGCCCAGCTCGCTTCACTGGGTGATAGTGGGCGACGCCGCGGGGCCCTCAATAGAGCGCTGTTTATTGTCAGAGCTTCCTCGTCCGATCAGTGCCTCCGCCTTCGGAGGCGCAGGTGCACACCCCTTCGCAGGGCACTAATGAAATGGTGTGTTTTTATGATTTTGAAATAATGTATGTCCTCTTCCCTTCATTATGAATGTCAGCAAGGCTGCTCCTGGGGGTCTGTCCTCGAAACTCCTGTGATGTGTGTACGCGACGGGAGCAGAAATCCCCTCCCTACAGGGGAAGATGCACTGATTCCTGGAGCTTAATTCCTTGTGATTTTGTTTTTCTCAGCTGCTTCCACCCACTTGACTTATTTTCCTGGCTTCATATTTACCCCCTCCCCCCGCCTTGCATTTAAAGAGAAATATAAGTCAATATTTGAGACTTCAAAATTTTTTTAAATACTTTTCTATCGATTTCAGAGAGGAAGGGAGAGGGGGCGAGAGAGAGAAACATCAATGATGAGAGAGAATCATTGATCGGCTGCCTCCTGCACGCCCCACACTGGGGATCAAGCCGGCAACCAGGCATGTGCCCCCGACCAGAATCGAACCCAGGACCCTTCAGTCCACAGGCCGAAGCTCTATCCACTGAGCCAAACCAGCCGGGGCCTTCATAATTTTATGAGATGGTAGCAAAAGGATGTGGTGAAGGAGTAGGAACAGTCCCGCCATTCATTCCCTCCCCTGGGTTGGGCCTTTCTTTTATCATAATTACTACGGGGATTGGGTTGGAACAGCAGTTGTAAACTGGTGGCCTGTGCACCACACAACCCACAAACGTATGGTGCGTGTCTAGCAGCATTTATCATGACCATTTTCGCATCGATGCCTTCAGACAGGGCATGCATGTTCTGTTTCGCCACAGTCCCCACCAGCCCCTATCGCTCCACAGAGGGCCTGCTTCCCTCCTGTACGTTTCCTGCCCAGCTCCTGGGGTGTGTTTGTCTTCAGCCTCCACGGGAGGTGGTGATGGTGAACAATGTCCCCCATTTTCCTTTAGGTGGAACTTGGCTTCCAGATGTTTCCTAACATCTGATTTTTTAATCAGGGAATGGGGTGTCCAGGCTCTGCGGCTCAGTTAGAAATGTGGACGGCAGAGCGGTTTGCTCAGGAGACAGACCTTTCCGATCGCAGAGTCGGCAAGCATGTCCCACCTAATATGTTGGAGTGTGGGTCCTGGAGGGAACCTGACCCAACGTGCCAGCCTCGTGAACCCCAGAACCACGGGAAGCCTGTCTGGGGAGACGCTCCAGTGGGCACCTTGGAAAGAGCCCACCTCCCTCAGCGCCAGCATTTCCCCAGGGAGTGAGCATGTGCCGAGGACGGAAGGGTCAAGGCGCAGGGTGAGGAGTCGCAGGCTGACGGCCACCCCGTCCAGCCGCCTGGCGAACAGAATGACTTTTCTCTGTGGGCGGAGGCGCTGGAGGGAGGACGCGTGTGAAAGGCATCCTGCCGGCTTCCCCTGCGGCACGTCACCTCCCGGCGACGGGGAGAGGGTTACAGATGTAGATGCAAACTCATGATCTCATTCCGCCTGGAGCAGGAGTGCGCGGCCGCCGGATACCCAGATATAAATTACCCGCTTCCCTCCTCGGCGGGTGTTGAGAGGCAAGCAGATTGCCTCCCCTGTTCCCGTGTTCCATGGGCCGGCGCATCGGGGGAACCAGATAATTCACTCCACTCCACGCGACGTAAGCACCTCGTAAATTTCATCATCACACGGGCGCTGCCCTTCGCGTGCGCCGTCTGTCTCCGGCCGGATACCCAGATATAAATTACCCGCTTCCCTCCTCGGCGGGTGTTGAGAGGCAAGCAGATTGCCTCCCCTGTTCCCGTGTTCCATGGGCCGGCGCATCGGGGGAACCAGATAATTCACTCCACTCCACGCGACGTAAGCACCTCGTAAATTTCATCATCACACGGGCGCTGCCCTTCGCGTGCGCCGTCTGTCTTCCGCGGCGTTAATTACGTGACTGGGAACGGACTCCCGTTCTGAGTCCCTGTTTTGGATGAAATACGGTCTCTGGCCCCAAGCAGGCCCCTCGCCCCCCCATCCCCCCAGGCAGGGCCCTTGGCAGCCACACATCAAAGGCTTTCCTGAAGCCCAGAGAGCAACTCCGGGAAGAAAGTCTACACGGGGGAAGGCCTACGTGGGAAATGTTATTCTGACTTTGAAAACTAACCGGGAAAGAAAACACACAGAGTGGGGGCCCTTCGAACCCTCTGACGGGCCGATCCTTTAAGTCTTCCTTTAAGTAGCACTTCTCCCCGCTGCCTCCTGGGACCCCC
>NW_005370423.1:1779711-1782793 GCF_000412655.1 Myotis brandtii
ACCTGCTCCTACAGCATCTCATCGCCTTCCCTCATGAGTGGGCGCCATGTGCCCTAATTCCTTGCTGCCTGTGTTTCCCGCGGCTGCCCTGCTTCTACGTATGTGGCACCTGGAAGACCCTTAAACGTGATCTTCCTTAAACCAGTGTCTGTTGACTGTTGAACGAACGGGCAGCTAAGGCAGAGTTAGAAAGTAACAGCCGTGCTGGACCGCGGTCTCCCCAGCGTTCCTGCCAGCAGCTCTCTGGGCTCTGAGCTTTGCTAGGAGCGATGGCCCGGGGGCGGCGATGGCCCGAGCCCCGGAAGCCACACGACAGCGCCCCCTTCGGGGCCTCAGGGTCCCCTGGTTCTGGAATGAATTCACGTGCTTCTCACTTTTATGCAGACTCGCCAGTCGTGCCCAGTGTCAAGAGCTGTACTGAAAACCCTTTAACACCTTTTAAAACTCGATTCACTCTCGATGCCCTAAGAAAGACGGGGCCAGTAAAGAAGAACTAGAATCCATCCGTGGTCCCTTTTGCTAAAGTGCATTAAATATCGCCTGCAATCCGCACTTGCCTTATAAAATGTTTACACGCCATTCAAGAGCCCTCGCATCCCCGTGTAAATTAAGCAGCCTGGGATGTCCCTTCTTCACGGCCCAGCCGCGCTCAGCGCTGTCAAGTACTTGCGTGCAATCAATCAGACGCTTGGCTCCTAAGAGCCGCATGTAAGCATAAAAGGCAGCAACGCTGACCTCAGGGCCTGCACTTGAACGGGTTTGGGAAATGTGACACAGAGAGAAATATTCTCTTGTGGATGCTCAGTTCATCTGTCCGCTATGCTCGGGACACGCGGGTTCGTGGAAAACGTTGTTGTCTGCAGATAAAGCATTTCCAAAACGCACAGCTATTCCCTGTAGGAAAAGGGCAGGTTCACAAACACGCCTTCGGGTGGGGGCTCGCGTCTGAACTGGCGGCTTGGAGGGCACTCGAGTAGGTCTCCGAGGCTGGAGGCTTCCCGGGAAGGGCTTCCCGGTGGAGCCGGGCTCCGCAGTCCCGCTCGCCCTGCCTGCCTGCCACACTGTTGCTTTTTATAGAGCCTCTTCCTTCTCCCTCCGCTGAGCCATCAATGGGCTGTTTTCTTGCAAGTGCTGGGAGTTTAATGGAGCTTAAGTGAGACACAGACCATTAGCACAGTATCAATATTTATTTTTGGTTTCCAGGGAAACAGATACCAGCCCTGGGCAACTTGTTCTCCAACGTGAGCTGGTCTGAGGTTCTGTTTCATTTCTTGCAGGGGGGGGGGGGCGGGGGGCAGGGGTTATGAGGTTAATAAGCCATCATTTATTTAATTTTTAAATACCCACAACGCAGCTAAGCAGGGCTGGCCCTCGTGTGCGTGTGCCAGGGAGGGCAGCTGGGTTTGGGGCCCGCACAGAGCCCTCTCTGCCCCCACCGTTGGGTCACCTTGAGCCTTTCTGTTGCTGGGCACAGGCGTCCCTGTGTCATCCATCTTCCTCCACGGGCCCCAGTTTTAAACCTGCTCCACAGGTGGAGCCTTCAGGAAGAGCTGGCCCTGGGAACCACTTGCATTTGGCTTTGTGACGAAGCGAGGGCTTTTGTAGAGGGCGGGGCGGGGGGGCAGGCAGAAGTCGCCATGCTTGGCCCTGGCTCATGCTGCAGGTGGGTGCCACCCATCGGGCCATTCCATGCAGGCTTCTGTCCTGTTCTCTGCGGTGGCTGCAGCGCCACCCTGGGCCTCAGGGGAGGCCTGGCTCTGATGCTGAAGGGGCGGGTTCTGCAGGAGAAAAAGGGGCGTCGGGCATGTGGATTCCAGCCTGGATGTGGAAATTCATTAACACTGCAGTTTGGGTCAGTTCCTGTATCCTTTAGTCTCTAAACCTTCACCTGGAAAGATGAAGGATTAAACGATGTGGTCGCTGCAATGGCTTTGAGTGGTGACATTCTGTGCAGACACACCTCTAAGTAATCATCCTCCCCCCAATCCCTCCTACTCGGCAGCAAGGACCCCTCGGGGCTCGCCCTCGCCCTCCGGGAACCCCCTTGTCTTCAGTTTTCAACGACTTCCTTCATTTCTCCTAATGAAACGCCAGGCAGGTTTCTGCTTTCTTCCCTTGTGCTTTTTCTACTTCACTGAGCTGACTCCCCCCACCCTCACCCCCACTCCCACCCCCGCTCTCTCTGAGCTCTCCCCCACTAGCTGTCTTACTCATGCATTTTGAAACGAGTAGATCCCACGCATCTCCAAAGGCTTGCACCCTGCATTCCAGATGCCATCGTCTCTTCCAAGTTGTTTCCTGTGGCGGCATATAAGTGATCACAGATTTAGCACCTGAAAACAGCACCGTTTTTATAGGTCCCAAATCTGAGGTAGCATGATTGGGGTCACTATTCAGGATACAACAAGGCTAAAAGCCAGGGAATGGCCAAGCTGAAGACCTCCACCTGCAGGCTCTGGAGAGAAATTCGCTCCCCGGCCCATTGAGGCTGCAGGAAGAATTCACTGACTGGCGGCTGTAGGACTGAGGTTCCATTTCCTCGCTGGCTGTCCACCTGGGGACTCACATTGCTTCTCACGGGGCCACGTCCACCTTGAAGGTCAGCAATGGCCCACTGCATCCTTCTCATGCTTCAGGTCTCCCTGACTTTTTCTTCTGCCACCAAGTAGAAAAAGCACTTTCTTGTTTTAAAATATATTTTTATTGATTTCAGAGAGGAAGCGAGAGGGAGAGAGAGATAGAAACATCAAAGATGAGAGAGAATCATGGGTCAGCTGCCTCCTGCACACCCCTTGCTGGGGATGGAGCCTGCAACCCGGGCATGTACCTGACTGGGAATTGAACCATGATCTCCTGGTTCATAGGTTGATGCCCAACCATTAAGCCATGCTCAAAAAGCATTTTATTTTTGAAGGATTCACCTGGATAACCTCTCCACCCTAAGATTAATGGATTTGGGACTCGAATGACATCTGTGACATCCATTCCCAGCAGTGCCTAGGTTAGTGTGGGATTAAGTGAGCAGGAGATGGGCATCAGGTGGTTGGGGGGGGGGGCACATATCTTTAGAATTCTGTCTAGC
>NW_005370423.1:1782846-1803714 GCF_000412655.1 Myotis brandtii
GTCAAAGAACTTGTATGCATCTATGCATGAGCCATGGACACAGATAATAGGGTGGTGAAGGCCTGGGGTAAGGGTTGGGGACAGGCTAGAAAGTATTGCTCAAATACTTTTAACAATAAAGTTCTTTTTTCAAAAAAGTGTGGTCGGTATGGCTCAGAGGTTGAGTGTTGACCCATGAACCAGGAGGTCACGGTTCGATTCCCGGTCAGGGCATGTGCCTGGGTTGCAGGCTCAATCCCCAGTGGAGGGCGTGCAGGAGGCAGCCAATCAATGATTCTCTCTCATCATTGATGTTTCTATCTCTCTCTCCCTCTCTCTTCCTCTCTGAAATTAATTTAAAAAATATTTAAAAAGTAAAGAAAATGAAAACTGACCAGTCACATTCTAAACAATTCTGGGTGCCCCGGGCTATGTGGCTGCAGAGGGCTCTTCAGAAAAGCAAGCGGCCCCAAGCATTGCCCTCGCAGGTCTCACTTCAGACCGATGGCCCTCTTCCTCTCCCTCAAGGCTTGCAGAACAGGAGGTCGGTAAGCACTGGAAAAGGCAGTCACACACACACACGGACCTTTTCATGTTCTGTCTCCCTTGCTCTAGCGCAGCGGTTCTCAACCTGTGGGTCGCGACCCCTTTGGCGGTCGAACTGACCAGCACATTCTAAACAACTCTGGGTGCCCCGGGCTCTGTGGCTGCAGAGGGTTCTTCAGAAAAGCAAGAGGCCCCAAGCATTGCCCTCGCCGGTCTCACTTCAGACCGATGGCCCTCTCCCTCTCCCTCAAGGCTTGCAGAACAGGAGGTCGGTAAGCACTGGAAAAGGCAGTCACACACACACACGGACCTTTTCATGTTCTGTCTCCCTTGCTCTAGCGCAGCGGTTCTCAACCTGTGGGTCGCGACCCCTTTGGCGGTCGAACGACCCTTTCACGGGGGTCGCCTAAGACCATCCTGCATTTCAGATATTTACATGACGATTCATCACAGTAGCAACATGACAGTTATGAAGTAGCAACGAAAATAATTTTATGGTTGGGTCACAACATGAGGAACTGTATTTAAAGGGCCAGAAGGTTGAGAACCACTGCGAGTCTAGCGGATCCCGTGTGTTAGCCTGCAGCGGAATCACCCGGGAGGCGTGTTAGAGCACGCGCTGCTGAGCCCTGCCTCGGTTTCTGACGTGGTTTGTCTGGGTAGGGCCTAAGAAATGCTGGGTGATGCCCTGACTGGTTTGGCTCAGTGGATAGAGCGTCAGCCTGCAGACTGAAGGGTCCCAGGTTCGATTCCGGTCAAGGGCATGTACCTTGGTTGTATGGTTGGGTCACAACATGAGGAACTGTATTTAAAGGGCCAGAAGGTTGAGAACCACTGCGAGTCTAGCGGATCCTGTGCGTTAGCCTGCAGCGGAATCACCGGGAGGCGTGTTAGCGCACGTGTTGCTGAGCCCTGCCTCGGTTTCTGACGTGGTTGGTCTGGGGTGGGGCCTAAGAAATGCTGGGTGATGTTGATGTTGCTGGTCCAGAGATGACCCCTGGAGAGACACCACCTTAACATGTGAACTTTCATCATCAGAATCATCACTATGTGGAAGCTGTATGTGGAGATGTCTGTGCCATCCATGATGTATTCACTCTATTTGAATATTGAGGACATACATTTTTACTTTTGATATATTGTCTATACCTGCTCATGGAGTAATTAGAGGAGACGCATGTGGGAGCTTTTTCCCAGACAACGCGTATCCCACTGTCACTAAATTCCTTTCTATTTTAAAGGGCTGTTTCTTTCGTAAACTCGACTGCAGTTATCTGCCGCCTCTTAGGCCTCTGTAAACTTCAGCATTTCTATTCTCCCAAAGGACCGGTAATGCCGTAAACATGGCTCTGCTCTTTCTCATTTCACTTTCCTTTTAATGAGACCCTTAAACATTCTTTGTAGCTACAGCCTGCCAAACCTTCCCTTCCCATCTTCCCTGCCGACTGGCTTCAAAAACTAACGAGCATTCCATATTTAGAGACAACGGGATGGTCCAGATTGTGGCGGAATGGATGTTGTACGGAGCCTCGGTTTTCTGACCGGTAAAAAGTGGACATGAATTTCTCCCCTCTCGCTGCATCAGCTGGCCCTCTGGCCAGTGACAGAAACGCACTGCGAACTGGCTCAGACCGTCCTGTCCAGACCCGGGACTGTCTCACAGGGAAGCGAGCCCCTGGGACTGCAGCCACGTTCCCGGGACTCGGTCTCGCTCTCCTTCTCCCCCTTTGGCTGTGGCTTCCTCAGAGTCAGCTTGATGCTCAGAGACGCTCGCACAGGCAGAGGCCCGAGAAGCCGCAGGCTTCGTGCCCTAAGCTCATGGCCCCGCTGGATAAAAGGTTCCTCTCTTCTCATCGGCTGAAGTCCCAGGACTGTGTTTCAGTGGGCCCTGTACTGGTCCCATGACCAGTCGCTGTGGTTGGAGGACAGCATATACTGATGGGTCAGGGCCAGAGGGTGTCCTCACACTCGCACCCAGGATGGGTGAACCCACTGGAGATAGAAAGGCTGACATGGAAAGGGAGGGGTGTGTTTACAAGGTAAAGGAAAGTGGGATTATCAGAGGATGGAGGAGTGGATGCTGGGCAGACAGACGCCGTGGCAGCCCAGTGAACTTCCTGTGCAGGGTGTTACACAGTCAAATCTGTACCTGTAGGTGCAGGCACTTCCAGAGCTCCAGGTCCGTGCCAGTGTGGGGCGTGGTGGCGATGGCGATGGCTATTGTGATGGCGATGATAATGGCGATGGTGATGGCGATGATGTTGGTGATGATGATGATGTGAGGAAGGTGATGATGATCTAGTCATACACACCCAGGACAATTGCACCTGCCCCGCCTGCCTTGCCCTGGCTGTAGAATCCTTACCCTCTTACCCGTTAAAATCAAAGGGGATGTTCAGTGGTTCTCGCTTGGTGCCTCTCAGCTCGTGGCAAATGTCCCCCATCCGTCCCTCAGCCACCGCCCCCCTCGCTCTGTTCCTCCTGCACCCATTCTCGAGGCCAATCCCCCCTTCTAGACACTGGTACCCAGGGAGTGGGAAGCGAAGATCTGCTCTCGCCCGCAGAATCCACATGGACGTTTTTCAGAGGCAGCGGGGGACACGAGGCCTGTGCTTTCCGAGGAAATGCGTAGGGTCAGGGACATAAATCCCAAGCGTGGTCGCCTGCCCATTGTTCCCCGTCCTCAGGGAAGAGGCCGAGCAGTGCCCCTTCCTGGTGGGTGGCTCTGTAAACACGCTGGCCACAGTGTTTTCCCCGCATCAGCGCCTTCCTCCCCCTCCCCGCAGCCTCTCCCATGGAAGTCTCAGTGTGTGCTGCCTGGGCCTCCTGTAGGGGGTGAAATTAAGAATGTCTTAGTAAAAAGCCACTGAAAACTCTAAGACACGACATTTCTGGAGGCCGAGGCGTCAGGACGGGGGTACACATGGCTGGGTCCATTTCCATTTTTTCTGAAAGGAGCAACTTAAATAGATCACCAGATTTTTACACACCCACAAAGTCATGTCGTAAGAATGTGGGGGTTTCCGCTGCTCAGGGAAGCTCAGGCACTAAGTTGAGTGCTTTACGGCTGATAGTACCCCTTTTGTGAAGCGTTCAGTCGTTTGTAGGCACTTTTATGGTCATTGTCTTAGAACACACTCGGGAGTAAACAGGATGGATCTTACGTTTTATTCTTCGTTTGCTAGAAAAAAGGGCTTCTGAGCACTTGAAGTCTGGTTAGTGTGACCAAGGGACTGGATAGTAATTGTATTTGATTCAAATAAATTACATTTTAATATATTTTTATTGTTGATAGTATTACAGATGTCTCCTATTTCCCTCCTTTCCCCCTCCTCCCATCCCTCCCCTCCCCCAGGTCCTTACCACCCTACTGCCCGTGTCCATGGGCTGTGCATGTAAGTATGTAAGTTCTCAGTTGATCTCTTCTCGTCCCCTCACCCCCACACCGAGGTATGTCAGTCTGTGCCATGCCTCCCTGCTTCAGGTCTTATTTTGTGGGTCAATTCATTTTGGTCAATAGATTCCACAAATAAGTGAGGTCATGTGGTATTTGTCTTTCTCAGATTGGCTTATCTCACTGAGCGTACTGTTTTCCAGGTCCAGCCATTAAATTTTAAAAGGGCCATGTGCCTAGTGGCTACCGAGTGAGACAGCACAGTCAGAGTGACCCAGCCAGATCCCAAGCCCAGTCTGCCGACTCCGACTGTAGTGCTCGCGGCAGCCCTGGTCGGCCCGAGCTGTGCTCAGTCATGGCCCTCCCAGTGTCTGCCCTGCCCGTCTCCCCATATTTGGAGAAGCCGGCCCGACATTTTTGTAGTAGCGCGGGCGTTGCTCTTGATAACAATCTGAGGCCCATCACTCCACCAGGGAAGCAGAGCCGGGGGCTGACGCTCCAACGCAGAGCATTCGCCATAAAAGTCCTCGCCACCTGGGGACCCCCTCGGCTTCCACATTTCCGCGGCCAGAGCTGGGGACGCCGATTCCTTTCTCAATAACCCGTGTATTGCTCTTGATAACAATCTGAGGCCCAACACTCCACCGGGGAAGCAGAGCCGGGGGCTGACGCTCCAACGCAGACATTTGCCATAAAAGTCCTCGCCACCTGGGAACCCCCTCGGCTTCCACATTTCCGCGGCCGGAGCTGGGGACGCCGATTCCTTTCTCAATAACCCGTGTTCTGATACTCCTCACACAGAATTCTCCGGGGCCCATGTCTCGCTGTCTTGGCAGAGTAAAAGCTACCCCGAGAGATATTCTCCATGGGATGAAAAAGCCCGTGGCCCTAACGGCCTTGAGAGGGAGAGGTGAAGACCACTGCCTGCGTACATGTATTATGGGTATTTATTTCAAGACCAGCCTCAAGGGATGGGTGCAAAGAAATGACTTCTAAGTCTTGTTATAAAAAAATATATATTTTTATTGATTTCAGAAAGGAAGGGAGAGGGAGAGAAAGATGGAAACATCAATGATGAGAGAGAGTCATGGACCTGCTGCCTCCTTCACGCAACCCAGGTATGTGCCCTGACCAGGAATTGAACCGTGACCTCCTGGTTCATAGGTCGACGCTCCACCACTGAGCCACACCGGCCGGGCTGACTAGTAAGTCTTGAGAGCAGCTGCCACTCAGCAGCCAGGAGGATGTCAGAGTCAGTTCTACCTGAAGAAGCCGGGGCAGGAGCAGGAAAGGAGACCAGTCATCTGGGGCGGTGACATCTCTCAGCACAGCCCCGGTGAGGTCACTACACACGGTGTCTGAGCAGAGGCAGTGCAGTCAGTCAGGGCTGTGGTTTCCTGGGGTCCTCAGAGAATGGCGGGGTGCTGGTTCTGAACAGTGCCAGCTTCCAGGTGACCGGGCCCGGGCCTGCGATCCTTCACGGCTCCCACCAGCAGCCTCCCAAACCCTCCCCAAATGAATGATGACGGGGCGTCTTTCACGCAGGTTCTATTCTAAAGATGGATGGCAGTAAAGTGACAGTTGGGCGCGATCACAGTGAGCATAGCAAATCCCCTAAGCGCCCACAGAGGGCAGCTTTTATGGTTTTGTACTTAGCGCCCTGTGTAATGTCTGTGCGCAAACAATATAGATGCTAAGATCGCCAGTGCAACATATAGTCTTACAGTATTTCAGATTACTCCGTTTCTGGTGTTTTCTTTTTATTTCTCTTTTGCATTTTTTTTTTTTTTTTGGTCACGTACATCAACGTGATTGTATAAAGTGAAGTGTGTGGGCGATGAAGCTCTAATCTGTTTCCTTGACTGGAGTGGGGGTGTTAGATTCCTATAATGGATGGTAATGACTGTGAACAGTGGCCACCACTGCCATCTTTTGGAGCATCTGCCCTCAGCTTCCAGGAGAGGAGACAAATACTGTCTCTGAGGACATCCCTTGTACACACGTTCCTGGTGAGCATGACAGCTATTCCACCGAATGACAAAGAGCAGGAAAGGGGGGGTGTGGCCTGAAAGTGTTGAGTGCTTACTAGGTGTCGGGCACCGTTCTTTTGTCTACCTACCTCGTGTTATTTAATGATGATCCGTGTCATCAGGCCAGTACTTGGCCGTTAGGGCTTGCGGTTGACCTTCATTGGAATTGAGGCATGACAAGGCCAAAAAGATAAGAAAGGCGGCTGTCTAGGTGTTGAAATGATAGGGAAGACAAAGGATGGGTGTCAAGGAAAAAAAAGGTTGCATCAGTTTCTAAAATTATTTCTGTAGATGCGCGTCTTAGAGATTGGCACACATCCAGTGAACGAGGAGAAGTGGAATGTGTGAATAAAAATGGGAAATACAGACTATCTGTGACAAAGAGTGGTCTCAAGTGGCCATGCAGCGCATGGGCCAGTGAAGGGCGGGCCAGCACAGCTCCATTGGTGAGGACATCCGAGAAATCCATGCAAAGAGGGGCTTGGGGGAGGTGGGCAATAAATGACATTTATCTCGGACTTCTCTTATCTTTGCCAAGAAACAATTATTGCTAAGAAAGCTGGAGCCATATTTGAATCTTATCATCATCCCCTCCAACCCTCCTCTGCCCCTGGAAGGTATTAGTAAATATCGGGGGAGTGAATGAATGAGTGAGTTTGCTAAGTGAGTGTGGGTCGCACAGGGTACACTAGAGGGTAAGAGGTGGGAGGGATTTAAATAGAAGCCAAACCATGGGACTCTGTAGGGGGACAACAGGGGCTGGTGCCGAGGAGGAAGGATGCGGGATGGGCGTGGGAGAGGTGATGTGGGAAGATGTATTAGAGGAGGAGCCTTGAGGGTTGAGCTGACCAGCTGTCGTCCTCCTGAGGACCCGCTCTGCAGGTGGACTATTGACACATCATGCATGCAGCTGGTTCCATCACCTCAGGGAGTCACATGCGCTGGCTGGGAGGGCCTTCAGAGGGTGTGTGGTTAACTCCCATTCTACAGTAAGAAAGCATTCAGACCTGGGACTCAAATGACCATTGCTGCTACTACTACCACTGTAACTAGTACTCCTACTCCTATAACTAGTACTCCTACTGCTATAACTAGTACTACTACCATAACTAGTACCACTACTATACCTAGTACTACTACGACTATAACTAGTACTACTACTGCTATAACTAGTGCTACTACTGTTATAACTAGTACTACTACCATAACTAGTACCACTACTATACCTAGTACTACTACTACTATAACTAGTACTACTACTAGCAGCTATTTATTGAACACTTGCTAGGACCCAAGCCCTGGGCTGTCTTCATTTCTTCCCCCATGAGGTGTGGAATTCTATTAGCATCCGACTTTGCAAACAAGAAAACTGAGGTTCGAAGTGGTAAGGGCACCACCCATCTAGGGAACGTCGGCACCCTGTTGTCCCAGATCTGCTGTGCAGCTCGGCCCACGGTTGCAGCTCCAGAGCTGGGATGGGTCTCCCTCTCAATTCCTCTTTGCTTACTACAGCGCCATCCCCCAGGTTCAGGGCCGGCCTGGGCCCGGGCAGCGTTGTCAAGGAGGGGGCGTGTTCTCTCAGAGACACCGCTGATGCTCGGGGCTACAGGAGAGAAGGCCCCCCGTTCTCAGAGGGAGGCAGGAAATGAGTGACAAGCTCGCAGCAGTGAGGAGCGGCCATTCAATCCAGGCGTCTGCAGGTAAATAGCTAGAACTTCCTCAAACAGGTGACTGGACGAGCAGTGTCTCAAGATGCCCAGGCCTGTGGTAGAGTGAGGAGTTTCCTTCCATTCGGGGTGGAAACAGGGTGTCCACACCCAGGGGTGCAAGTGGTGAGATGCCTCTGGCCCACGGGAGGATTTTGAGCACGTCGTGGGCTTCCTGGAGGAATGGCCACAGGGTAGGTAGGGCCACGGGCGTAGTGAGGACATCCTGCAAAGGCTGTGCTGACTCCTCCTCACCCAGGGCTCATGCCAACCATCTTCTGTGGCTCAGTGTCCTGGTTCATTGCACTAGTGCAGACGTCGCCCCAGGGGCCATTGCCACGGGACACAGGCATGACCCCCAGAAGCAGGCACCGCTCTTGAGAGTCTGAATAGTAAGTTTTTACTGAACCTGGAGGACGGGGAGAGGAGGAGGGGGAGGGCCACAGCGATGGCGTTCTCGGAGTCGGAGCAAAGCACGGCGATTCGGCTGTGATATTAATACCTTCCCTGCCGCACCAGACAGGGTGGAGGTCACGCCCTGACTGTTTGACGGCGCGAGGGGGTGCTCCCTGACATGTGGGTGACATCCGTTTTTTAATTCCATAACGTTATCTGTAATTGACATGTGATTATAATACTGCAATTCTCTTTAATGCAGTCTGTAAAAACACATCGATTTTATAGCTCCCCACACCGATTACATTAATATCTGTGCATAATTAGTTTACACATTACTAAATTACTGACAGATTAAAAGTGAAATAGTGCAGCTCATACTCCGCCGCATAACTGCCAGAGAGGAAATTAATATGGATTCAAATGGTCCTCGGAGACCTGCGCTGAAATAGCAGAAATCTATAAAGCCTGCTTGCGTTAGGAAATTTCTATCAGCAACATATTTGCGGTTGATGCTTTCCTACGTCTGCTAGCGTGAGCCGAGCGGCGCAGGAAGTGATCCGGGGACGATGATTCGGGCCTGACCCACTCAAGACGTGTTTATTAAAAAGCAAATGTTTCGTGGCGGTACTTGATGTCCAGGGGAGGTAGGCTTTCGAGTCGCAAATGAAAACGCCGGCCTTTCTCGCTTTTCTGAGCGGCCTGCGTCCTAGCGTTGGAGCTGCCGGGTTCCCCGACGGGGCCCTCTCCCAGGTAGTGCGGGCTTCGTGGCCTTCTCCGCAGTCCCCGCTGGACAGGACGCATGGCCTGGGTCTCCAGGGTCCCGTTTTCATTCTGCGCCTCCACAGGGGCCAACAGCGCGTGCGTATGTAGAGGGTGGGGGCCGGGCAGCTGTGCAGCCATAAGCCTGCTTCCTGGTGAGCCGACAGGCAGACCAAGCCTTCTGTCTTAAAGCCTCATACTCATTAGGTTTTGCCGCCCTTATGATGCTGTAAAACATTTGCCCAAAGGCAAGCGTTCAAAGATGAATTTTTTAAAAAATATATTTTTATTGATTTCAGAGAGGAAGGGAAAGGGAGAGAGAGATGGAAACATCAATGATGAAAGAGAAACATCAATCAGCTGCCTCCTGCACACCCTGCACTGGGGTAGGTTTTGCCGCCCTTACGATGCTGTAAAACATTTGCCCAAAGGCAAGCGTTCAAAGATGAATTTTTTAAAAAATATATTTTTATTGATTTCAGAGAGGAAGGGAAAGGGAGAGAGAGATGGAAACATCAATGATGAAAGAGCATCATGGATCACCTGCCTCCTGCACGCCCCACACTGGGGATCCAGCCCGCAACCCGGGCATGTGCCCTGACAGTAAATTGAACCTTGACCTCCTGGCTCATAGGTCCACGCTCAATCACTGAGCCACGCCAGCCAGGCTCAAAGAGGAATTCTTTTTCCTTTGTCCGCTAAGGGACCACATTTGAACTCATTTCCATTCTATTGAATTGTTATCTCTGAAGATGTTGGATGTAAATAAGGTCTCAGAGTGTGGCAAAGGAGTCACTAGCCCATGTCTGGGACAAGACCAACATTTACTTACCACCTGCTGTGTCCGGAGAGCCATATCTGCTGAAGAACACTTGGTCCATAAAGGGGTTAATGGGGACTCGGGTTCTCAGGAGAGGACTAATGAAATAGTCATAGGAAGGATGCTCAAAATGATCTCACCTGGCTGTGGTTGCCATGGAAACTCATTTTCCTGACTTGTATTTCTCCTCCCCCCCCACCCCAAATTACTGATAGTAACAATTTGGACAGTTATTAACAAAGACAAGGAATGGGCCATGTGAACTCAGGCAAGTAATGAAAAGTGAGCGTGAGAGAAAAGAGTGTTAAATGGGAAAATGGATGCATCACTGAGGCCGTTTCAATTAGCTGGTGGCTACTCCCTCCTCCACTTGGATGTGTGTGGGGTTTGGGGCTGCAAAGAAAGTGGGGAAAGGCTTACCATTCAGGAAGGACAGGCTGAGATTTCTGCTCTGTATTTTCTTTAAGACGACGGCCTGAAAATGAGCCCCCTCAGGGAAGACGGATTCATGGGTTTGGATGTACAAATGCCACTTGTGCCCTCAAACCACACAGGTGCGCTTCTCTGTGACCGCTCCCTCTCTCCGTTCAGATCATACACCACTGTTGATTGTGTCTTTCTGTTTTGTTTTGTTTTAAATCCTCACCTGAGGATATTTTTCCATTGATTTTTAGAGAGTGGAAGGGAGGGGCAGAGACAGAGAGAGAAACATCGATGTGAGAGAGACACATCACATTGACTGACTGCCTCCTGCATGCACTCCGACCAGGGCTGGGGATTGAGCCTGAAACTGAGGTGCATGCCCTTGACCAGGAATCAAACCCGAGACCTCACATTGACTGATTGCCTCCTGCATGCACTCCAACCAGGATCGGGGATTAAGCCTGCAACTGAGGTGCATGCCCTTGACCGGGAATCAAACCCGGGACCCTTCAGTCCACGGGCCGACGCTCTATCCACTGTCCCAAACCGGCCAGGCCATTGTGTCTTTCTGGATGTCAGCATGTCTGACTTGGATTTTAAGCTTCCAGCCCGGTGAGTCTTAGGTGTTTGAGGTCGTAGACTCGCTTGAAAGTTTCCTAAAGTCAGCCATCCCTGAGGAATGCGCATGGGCACCGCCACGCAGACGTTGGCAATGCCGTGAGAGGGATGGGTCTCCTGGCATCCATCCAGCACTTCAAGCAGACAGTCATTATCTTACGGGAAAGGGGCCATGCAGATGTGTGGTTGTTGGGCCAACGGGGGCTGGGAGTCATTTGATTTTCTTGTGAATGGCTTTCACCTTGTTCTGCAACTACATTCCTACCTTAAACGCAATGGTGTTTCTCAGGTGATGGGTTCAGACTCTTACGGCACTAAGAGCACCGTCATCAACCTTCCGAAGGACAGGGGACGATGCAGGTGAATGACACAACTGGGCAGTAGATGAACTGAGCGAGGAGGCGAGGACCCACAGCGTGTGGGGACCAAATCTTTTTATTGTCAGGGACCACCTCCCCTCTGTTCCCCCAAATGAGCAGGCAGTTGCCACGATACCGACGCATTGAATAACATATCACATCTTTTTCTGACTTAAACCTCACTGACATCATTCGCTAAATTCTGATATTCACTCGAGATGGTTCCTGGATCTTATTCTGATTGAAGCGACACCAGCCCCAGACTGATAGGATACCTTCATACGAGATTCTCATGGCTGGTAGGGGACAGTTCCCTTCCTACTCTTCTTTTCCAGACATTTTTTTTTTTATTCTTCGTATGCATTTATTCTTTCTCATCATCTTTAGGATGCTTTTATGAAAATTTAATTCTGATTCATGTATAGTCTAACTTGGGGAGAATGTAATTATTAGTGTAATTAAGTCCTCTTTCTGCATTCCTGGGGGGAAAGCAGTGTTGGGGTTTTGGGGTTTTGTTTTTCAAAATCACACACCTTGGATGTTTCTTTAAACACACAAAAGAAAGACCTTCGTCATGGCAGACACTGTTGACACAGACGCGCACCCGTCTGAAATTCCTCCTTTTTCCCACGTCTTCATGCAGCAAGTCATGCAGAAGAACTGGCCGCTGCCCACTAGAGAAATCAGTGAAGGAAAATGAAGTTTTATTTAGGGAAGAAAACTTTAACTACTAAGAAGCTCTGGAAAGAGATTCCGCGTTCGCCGACAGCTACCTGGGCGGTACTTTCCTCCTGGGACGTGGCCCCCTGGCCCTCACCCTTCCTGCTTGCCATGCTCCGAAGAGCAAATGTTTGGTATTTAGGAGTCATTTTTTCTTTTTCCTTCTTTTCACTTGAAAAGACACACATCAATGATTTTACCATTGCTTTGAAAACTAATCTTCTAAGGCTAGAGAAAAAATAGTTCTAAGAGAAACCCAAATTAAATTGCACCTTTTTTTTTTTTTAGATTTTATTATTTCTGTTGTTACTTAAGAATGGTGAGAAAATGTTACTGCATCCTGGAAAAGGGACACAGCACTTCTCCCACAAACTATCAAAAGTGGTTCATGGATTTAAATTCGCACACGATGCTTTCATCGCCGGGCAGAGTGCGGAGGGTGGCTTTGAGTTGGGAAAGCCCAGGGGAATCCCTCTAAGACATAGATAGAGATGGTATGTGTGCTATCTCTATGACCGACAGTCAAAATCTATTAGTCGTATTGGGTAGAATGTTATTGGGGGTAAAAACTATTGAGATGACAACTTTCCCTTTTAAAATCCATGTTTCATCGTTATTTTAGATAGATCAACTTAAGTCGCAAAATCCTTCCGCCAGAGTAACTGGTCTCTTTCATTTAGGATCCAATCAAATGCTAACGGCTCTTAAAACGAATTTTATTCATTTGGTTTCAGAAATGTACAGAAATGTGCAGTCTCGGTCCGACCATAATAAAAGCCCGTACGTTTTTATGTGACTTTTTACATACGAACATGAGGACAGATGGTTCTTGGTTCTCCCCTGTCATTCCCGGCCCTGCAATGGGGGTTTCTGTCCCCGCTGTTGCTCTGGGTCAGGGGTGTCTGTGTGTGACGTCTTCAAATGACTGTGTCGGTCTAATCCTGATGCCTGATGCAGTGTTTCCTTGAGACGGTCCCCTGTTGTTTCCATCCACCCTGAAGCACCCGATGAGAGAGCACAGGAAGGAATTGTATGTAGACATCTGGCAACCACAGCGATGCATTCCCAACCCAAGGAACAAACTGAGCGGACCCGGTGAGGCGTTCTCGCGGAGAGCTGGCTGGGTTAGCATATCAGGCTTCCTGGAATGCGACCACAGAAGAAAGAAGAGATTTCCTCCATGGATTCTACCTCAGAGAGTTTTTAAAATATATTTCTATTGATTTCAAAGAGGAAGGGAGAGGGAGAGAGATAGAAACATCAATGATGAGAATGATGGATCGTCTGCCTCCTGCACGCCCCCTACTGGGGATCGAGCCCGTAACCTGGGCATGTGCCCTGACCGGGAATCAAACACATGGCCTCTTGGTTCATGGGTTGACGTTCAACCACTGAGCCACACTGGCCAGGCTTACGTCAGATATTTTTGATAAAAATATGGGAGAAAGGGACCCCCTGCATGATGTTTCTCTGATGTTGACAGGTATCACTGGTTCTGCGAGAGGAATAGCCAGGCCAGTAGGAACCAGTGGCTGACTTTGTTGTGGACATTCTCTGTTCGTGGAAACACAGCCTCCGTTTGTTGTACCTGGTGGCTGCTCCCCGCTCTCATTGTGCTGTGGACTCGTTAACAAGTGTGTGGAGGTTGCACATTATAATTTTAAAGGAGTTAATTGAACACTAATCCAGTGCTCGGCACAAAAATGATTTGAGCCATCCCAGGGAGAGCCGAAAATCCCCCGCTGCCCGGGCCCCGGTAAATCCTGCCCCGTGAAACAGAAAATGAATATTCAATTATATTTTTTTTCCCATTTGGGTCTCTTGACGTTCTTATTGATTCACTGTATTTTCCCAACAATTTTCTGACAGGTTTCCCAATGTGGATTCTGTAAATTCTTTGATATTCATCGTGCGATTGCCTTTGAAAATAACAGCCGGGGCCAACTTTGGGCGAGGGCTTAGCGCGCGCGGCCCCGAGCCCCACGCACCCCGGGAGCCGGCATCTCGGTTGCGTTTTACTGAATTAGCCTGTGATCCTCGGCTCTGGGGCAGAGCCGCGCCTCAGGAGGAAAGGGGGGTCGGGGGGCTTGAAACCTGTGTCATGTCTGTGAACCAGGTTACCGCGCTGGGGACGCGGGGGGCCCAGGGAAGTGGGGAATAGCTGGACCTGAAGGTGGTGCCAGTAAAAAAATGACAAAGTCCGACAAGAAGGCAGCCCCCTCCCACCCGCTTTTGTAAAGGGAATGGTCGTTGGCCCTGGCTGGTGTGACTCAATGGATAGAGCGTCGGCCTGCAGACTGAAGGGTTCGGGGATTGATTCTGGTCAAGGGCACATGCCCGGGTTGCGGGCTCCATCCCCAGGCGGGGGTGTGCAGGAGGCAGCTGATCCATGATTCTCTCTCATCAGGGATGTTTCTATCTCTCTCTCCCTCTCCCTTCCTCTCTGAAATCAATAAAAAATATATTTAAATAAACAAACACAAGGGAAAGGCGCTGGGTGGCCACTCCCGGGACCCCCCGTGTGGATGGCAGCCTCGGGGAGAGAAACCACTGGCCGCTCTGAATCTGGGATGGGAGCCTTTCCCCTCCTCGCAAGGCTGGTGCCCGCCCCCCTGCCCCCGTCCGCGGAGGCTCCCACGGGCGCCGGGGAATTTCACCTGGAGTCAGAAAGAGGGGGACAAGGGGGTGAACAGACAAATAGCTGTAACGTGAGTCGACTTCTTTCCTTTAAAAAATTGTTTCAAACCCCTGGGCTACTGGCTTGGTGATTTCACAGGCGTCCATGTGCTGACTTAGAACATCCGTGGGGGGTCAGCCATGCCCTGCCTGTCCCTGCTGATTGGGTTCCCATCACCCTAATTACCCCCACAGGTGGGCCATCGCCGTGTTTACATTAATCAGATCCGCAAGGGTCACACTCACCGCGCAGCAGGGCGCTGGCCGGGCCTGGTTCAGTTCCCTGGGGCTGGGAGCCCAGACCCCACCGCATGGCACCGCGAGTCCCCAGTATCTCCCACCTCAGCTGCAGGGCCGGGCTGAGCTAAGGAATCAATGGAAAGTTCCAGAAATTAGATAATTAGGTTTTCAGATCTAAGAGGGAAAGTGTGTGTATGTGTGTGTGTGTGTGTGTAAGAGAGAGAGAGAGGAGAGAGAAAGAGAAAGTGAGAGAGAGGAAGAGAGAGAGAGAGGGTTAGGTTTTGCTATTGGTTTGTTGTTTTTTCTAATTTATTTTGTCTTTTGCAGTTTACTTGAGGCTTTAATGTAAATGTAATTAGAAGGGATGCCAACAGCCTCCAGTGATCCACAAGGGAGATAGATAGTAGATAGATAGATAGATAGATAGATAGATGATATAGATAGCAGATAGATAGATAGAGGATATAGATAGCAGATAGATAGATAGGTAGCTAGACAGAATCAATGGCTAAAGTTGCCAACCCTTCACTTAATCTGCATGCTTCCCATTCCTTATCAAAAAGGGGGGTAAGTAGTAGTTCCCCCCACCAAGCTTGCTGCGGGGCTTAGTGAGATAACATGCATGAGGTGCGCACAGCAGCCTGGCCGGTAGCAGGTGGTCACAGAGTTATGCGTTTTCATCGGAAGTCCTTGCAAACAGGGACTCTGAGTCCATGAAACTTAGTTTGTAGTCCCGTCTCTACTAGTGAATAACAGTGATGTTAAACAAGTTACTCAATCTCTCTCAGCCTCAGTTTACTCATCCAGACAATAGGGATAACCGTGCCTCGCAATGAAGGTTGGATGCAAAGTGCTTGGCACATAGTTAGCCCTCACAGGTGTTAGTGGGTGTTTCCTCATCTTTAGAAGACTTAGTCCTGAGCGGGTGGAAGGTGTGGAAGTCGCTCCCTTCTTCTCGAGGTGGCACTGGCTTCTTCCTTATTAAACAGCGACTCTGTCTTCCCCAGCAGGTCACTCCTGGGTTCTTGGTTAGGACGAGACGTAGCTAATGGAGTCCAGGGAGCACGTTCTCCACCCTCACAAAGGGGTTTGCAACCGGTAGCATGGACCTGGGGCGGGTGGGTGGGGGGGGGGGTGTTCCAAAGATGACGAGAGCGACAGGAACGTGTTTCCATGGAAATAATCCCCATAGCATTTCAGAGCAAGGCCCTTGAATCGGCCCCAGTCAAGAAATGAACAAGGTACTTTTAAAGAGAACTCACCCACCCATCTCGGGGAGTCACAGCCCTGCCCTTGCTGTGAAGGAGGGCGGGCTGCTGGGGTAAAGGCAGATGCTGCGGAGAGGGAAGACTCCAGGCCACAGGTTTCAGGCAGCCTGGGCCCCAGCAGCCCGGCTCCAGGCCCACACTCACCTTGTGCCCAATGACCTCCCTGCAGGAGCAACTCTAAGATTTAAAAAATGTCCAGAGATGGAAGAAGGAAGGGAGGAAGGAAGGAATGGAGGAGGGAGGGAAAGGAAGAAACGCACTCTTCTCTCCGCTGGCCCTGCCCGCTCTTCCTTTACGTCCGTGAGAGAAATGCGAACTCCAGGCCTGAAATGAGCGATTGCCCCGACAGGCAGGATTTTGGCATGTTTTGCCAGATCATTCTATCATTCTTTTTCTCTTGCTGTCACTTGTTCCGGGCTTTCTGGCCACGCGTGGTGAGCACGGGAGATGCTCTCTGAGCTGCGCTGCTCGCCTGGGGCCTTGGACCTCATGGAGAAAGGTCCGGAGCCTTTGGACTGTTCCTTGTTGCTTCTGTGGCCCAACGAGAGCCCTCGGGAACCGATGCTGCTCTCAGGACGGGCGTCTGGGAGGGGCCTGGCGTGGACACAGTCCCTGTCACACCCGGAGCCCCCTTGGCCACTTGCAACGAGTTACAGTGTTTCCTTTCCGGCCCGCAGCTGAAGCCGAGTTTCCCGGGCACCTTCTGCTCCCCGTCCCCGTGTGAGCTTCGGCACTAGTGATGGCGCTGGCGCTGGTGGCCAGCCTGCTTGGGGGGGGGGGGCACAGCCGGCTCCAGCACTGCACTGGCCCCCAGGGTGCAGACAGGAGGCAGGTGCAATCCTGCTGCTGCTTCCAGTGGGAGCCTAAAGCACAGACACTGTGGACAGGGTACATGCTCACGGGTGGTGAGAAGCCTAGAGTTGTAGAACCAAAATGGGGCTGAGGGAGTAGGAGGACTCAAGCCCTCGGATTAAAAACAAGGAAAGCGAGGCTCACATGCCATGAGGGGTGTGGCTGAGCCACCTCTTCCCAGCCCCGCCCCCCTGGCTGCCCTGAGGGTTTCCGTGACACAGAGTAACTCTCTTGCTGTGAATGGGGAACGGTCTCAAGACGCATCACTAGCCCGGCCAGCGTGGCTCAGTGGTGGCTCATCGACCTATGAACCAGGAGGTCACGGTTTGATTCCCGGTCAGGGCACAGGCCTGGGTTGCAGGCTCCATCCCCAGTGTGGGGCGTGCAGGAGGCAGCCGATCCATGATTCTCTCTCATCATTGATCTCTCTCTCTCCCTTCATCTCTGAGATAAATAAAAATATATTTAAACATATATACATATATTTTTTTTAAAAATGCATCACTAATGTAAGTCTATGGGAAATACGAGAATATTTTAAGATTACCTGCTTAGTGTTTCCGTCCAGATAGACAGTACCTGTCGACTGAAGGCTTTCGGACGTGCGCTTTAATATAGAGACAGGAGCAGTTGACATCCTGTCTGCCTGTCTGTGCGTGGGGACTTTTGTGTTTGAGGTCACTTGGTAGAACCAACTCCTATGAACCATAGTTGTAGAAAGAAAGAGAAAAAGGCCGGCTCTCCACCAAGGAGAGGGTTGCTATGTAAAGATTCACCTGGGCAGGAAACTTTGCAAATGATGAACTCGCGGCGTTTCCACGCGAGGGGCATTGTGCACCCTGGTGCAGCCTGAGCACGCGCGGTCGCGGAGATGGGTCTGGCAGGAACTGGCTTCATGGCTTCGTACCTCTGGCCCCACTCGGCTCTCTCGGGGAAGGCCAGGCAGCCTGGTTGGTTAAGGGACCCAAACTGAGTTTCTAGACCTGGTTCTGGTCTGTCTCTGACACTGTCCCTTTGCCTCTGTTGATCTTAGTTTCCTGCCTAGAGATCGGCTCAGGGGAGTCGCCAGTAGGTGGCCAGATTCGGTGAGAACACAGACAAAAGCTGGCATCTAGTTAAACGTGAGTCTCAGATGAACAATGCATGTCTTTCCGTACGTCCCATGCAATGTTTCACACATCCGCAGACGAAAAAATGCACTGTCTTTCTGAAATCCAAATTCAGCTAGGATTCCTGTATTTTATCTGGCAACTCTAGGCTCTAAAAACCCTTTAGACATGGAATTTGAACTCCATAATGAATGAATCTGATTTTGTTGCTGCAAAAGAGTGTGTATGCTCAGGAGAGAGAGAGAGAGAGAGAGAGAGAGAGACCCTCTAAAACACCAGCACATTTTCTGTCTGCAGAAGGACAGCTCACTGCGTCTAGAGAAACCCTGTTAGAGAACGCTCCTCGGGGTGAGAGGCGGCTCTGAGAAACAGCAGCTTCCCTGGGTCCCAGGACCTCTGGGGCCACGCTGAGCCCAGACCTCCTGGGCCCCGGTCGCTCTCCACCCCACACGCCTGACTTGCAGGCAGCGTGGCCCGGACGCCCAGGGAGAGCCGTGAGGGAAGCCCCTCTCTGGTCCTCTCTGTGCACAGCGGCCATCCCCGTGGTCACCGCTCCTGCCATCAGGCTCGAGGACCGAGGCTCCCGGCAGACCACGATGCAGTGGGAGCCAGCAAGGGTCCTGGGCTTCCCGGGTGGCGTGCAGAGGCCCCCACTGCGCCCGCGTGTCTGGGACAGGGTGGGTTGGGGCAGCGCCCAGGTGTGAGATGGAAGCCACAGGTAGCTGAGGCCCATGCCTGGAGGGGTAGATAGTGTCCGCCCAGCCTTCGCGGTCACTGCAGACAGTGCGCGCCAGTGTTGCAGCGAGCGCCTCCCTAAGGGCGATGAGCCCCTCTTTGGTCCATTTAGTTTGGGCTTTTGCTATTTTTCAAAGACGAGCTGCCTGCAGCCTGGGGTCCCATTGGAGGCCGAGGGGTGCTGATTGCATTTCCACAGCCCTCCATCCTGCCCTCCAGGGGGGCCGCTCCCCCACTGGTTCCTGTAAGCGATGGGCAGACAGAGCCCCAGTGTCTCTCAAAGCACCGCCCCCCACACACTCACACATTCACATCCACACACTCACACACACACACACTCACACATCCACACACTTACACACACATTCACACACACACATCTACACACTCACACACACACATCTACACACATGCATTCACACACACATCCACACACACACACATCCACACACTCACACACACACACATTCACACACACACATCCACACACATTCACACACATCCACACATCCACACACTCACACACACATTCACACACACACATCCACACACTCACACACACATTCACACACACACATCCACACACTCATACATTCACACACACATTCACACACTTACACACACATTCACACACACAAATCCACACACTCAACACACACACAGACTCACAGCCGGGCAGCCAGGAGAGGAATTACCCTGGACACCCAGCGGCTTCCCTGACTCCCTCCTGGCCCGTAAGGAAGCCACGGGGAGGGGTGAACACCGTGGTTGGGAGACAGCGCTGCACAGACAGAAAGGCAGGAGGGAAACACAAGGCTCTCCATGCCCATTCGCTCCCGCCCTTCATGCTGACACACACAGAGACTCACAGCCGGGCAGCCAGGAGAGGAATTACCCTGGACACCCAGCGGCTTCCCTGACTCCCTCCTGGCCTGTAAGGAAGCCACGGGGAGGGGTGAACACCGTGGTTGGGAGACAGCGCTGCACAGACAGAAAGGCAGGAGGGAAACACAAGGCTCTCCATGCCCATTCGCTCCCGCCCTTCATGCTGAAAACCCTGCCTGGGCAGGCGTCCGGGACGGAGCAGAGGTGCCCTCTCCCTCCCTGCCCTGCTCACCCGGCCTTTGGAAACGGTTTGGCTGCGCTGCTGCTTCTCCCCGGGACGGTCTCCCTCTCTTTCCCTTTAGCTCCGTCAGAACTGCCCACCACAGGGAGCCCTGGGGACAGAGGTCAGGCACCAGGGCTGGTGGATTTCGGGGCCACACCCTGGCTGCGAGGACTGTTGGGGCGGCCGGGGCGGCCGGCAGGTGGCGCTGTGCCGCATGGTATGGGCCCTGGAGCAGAGGGGGAGCGGAGCGAGGAGACTGACTCTGAGCAAAGTTTCAACTCAGAGCCGTTCCTGGACCGACACAAATGTTTGTGGGATGAAGTAGTGATTTCCTTTAGTCCGCGTGTCTCATTGGCTGCATTGGCAGGCACTAGACGCTAATGGATGCCACGCGTGGCTTCTCCCGGGTGGCGCGGGGTTCCCAGCACACTCACACCCATCCTCACGCTCCGGGCCCCCGCACAGGTGTGTCTTTCCTACAAAGTCACGCACTCACTTCCTTACTCTGAGCTAGCGAGGAAGACAGAGGAGAGCGGGGAAATGTAAGTAAACAGCATCAGGGCTGCTGCTTCCCCAATAAACACCAGGAAGTGGGGGTTTCTTTGAACAGGATGAGAAATACAGCATGAGAGTGAGAGGCTGGGGCGGAGAAAGGGCCGCGGGAGGCTGGGGGAGAAGGGTTTGCATTCTGTGGCTGCTGGCAAGGCTGTGTGCAGGGATCCTCCATACACCACATGGCGGACGCTCAGGAGAGGAGCGGGGACCCGGGCTGTTGGTCTCGGGGGCACAGCTGGAAAGCCGTGGGTTCCCCAGAAGCTGGTCCATCAGCACGGGGCTAACCATAGAACGGCAGGGGCACTGCTCCGGTGCCAGGGCCCATCGTCTGGCTCCGTGTGCACTATTGTTGCCATAAAATCTGTCCTCTCGGGGTGAGCCAGGCAAGCCTGGTGTATCCCCTGCCGGACGCATGCAGCCTGTGTGGGATAATGGATGTAACATGATGGAGAACAGCGGGGCTGAGATGGCCCGGCGCGGATAAATATAACTAATGGTCATCGCCTGGCACCGGCAGAAACCCGCCAGCGCTGCAGACGAGGCGGAGACGGGGAGGGAGGGGCTCGGGGGCT
>NW_005370423.1:1803815-1804904 GCF_000412655.1 Myotis brandtii
GTTGTGACCTACCCGTGGCCGTGAACATCACCTTTTAGAATCGCCAAGCATTTTTTTTTTTGCGCGCGAATCGGACTGTGTGTTACAGTCCTTCGTACTGAGCTCTAGGCTGTCTGTGCATCGCAGAGGAACGGCGGGCTTCCCTTCCACGTCGATTCAACTTCCGAAGCGGGCAGGACGCCCCCAATGGCCTTCACACGCGAGCAGAGGTTTCCAAACCTGCTTCTATCTAGACGGTGGGGAAAGTTTTCGGCAAGTGGCCTAGTTAGGATTCCTCTTTATACACACGGAGATACTGTTTCCTCCTCCCAGCACACTCTGCTGTGTCATTCCATAAGCCAGGAGCCGCGGCACCGTGGCTGCCCCTCTCTTAGATGACGAGTAAACCTATCTGGTCACTGAGCTACATCCTTCCAAAGTCAGGGCCGTTCCCAGACTTTGAAACTTAATCATTTGAAACAGTAATTATACATGAGGTGATTAAATAATAGGATGAGGAATATTCATTTACTAACATATGGTTTTTAACATGTGATACCGGGGTGTGTGTGTTTTTCCCACCTGTTTTCGTTTTTTTAAGCCACAGTTCAAAGACATCTTTTCTAACCAAATGGTATTTATTATGTCACATATGCTGTTTATACCGTGAATGTTGTTGACATGGAGAAATGAAGCTTTCGTTCCGGGACTAATGGCCAATATTCAAGGCTTCCCGAATATCGTAGTCATGGCAGGCGCTTCTCCACGGGACCCAGAAGTGGGTTTTTGGGATCAAATTTAGAGCTGCCTTTCAAACAGAGCCCCGCTCCCTGTGAAATTCGTCAAGGATTACAGTGTCTCCGCCTCCAATATGAGCAAATGTCATCAGAGTGAAAGGGAAAGAAAAGGGAAGAAAAGGGGGAAATGTGATTGTTTTGACACAAGCGAGAGAAGCTTCGTGTCGCTTCGTTTTTAACCTCATTTCAAATCCTTCTCGGAGCCACCCCGATGTTTCTTCGCGGAGACAATCGCATCTCATCAGCCTCCTCCAAACCCCGCAGCTCCGTGCCCAGAGCGAAAGCTTCTGATGCAATCATCCTGCTACACAAG
>NW_005370423.1:1805388-1812510 GCF_000412655.1 Myotis brandtii
TCAATTGCATTTTCTTTCCTTGGGTCGTTTCAGTCTCACAGGAGGCCTGTGCATGGTTTTCCTCGGGAGACGGGCCCTGCCTTTACCCAGCGTACAAGCAAACCTGCCCTGTGGGTGGTGACCACAGCGACCTGTTGAGACGCTTCTGGGAAGAGAGAAACCTGATTCACGGGCACGTTTCACAGGGAAAAATTCCTTCTGACCGAGGGGGGAGGCCATGAAGTGGGGGCTTTGGGAGAGTCACCCTGGCTTTAAACACCCGGATCCATCCTTCCTAGCACCCTGCCAGCACCCGCCTCTCGTGGCGGCTTCCGGAACACAGCAGGGGTGCTGGGCTTGCTCCTGGCAGCGGCGTCCGCACCTGCAATGTGCACCCCGAGGCCCTGGCCCAACGGCTGAGAAGCTGGCGTGTCAGTGACTGGCCGCCTTGTCCTAACACAAGTCGCCTTAGCGTCACTTCCTCCCACTTTGTCACTTTATCTGTCGGGTTTCCAAATCAGAGAGGCTCCGTCTGTTCGTCCCCCTGGTGACAGGCAGAGCGTTGTCCTGGAGCTAATAACGCAGAAGCGCAAGCCTAACGCCTGGGCAGAGAGGCCTCGCGGGCAGGGTCCCCTCCTCCAGGCGGGCCCTCTCTGCGCCCACACATTTCGGAGTGAGACCATGTGCACCAGAGACAGACAGAGGCCAGGCAGGTTTGGGGGGGTGGGTGTGCTGTCCTAGAGCAAACCTGACACGTTTCAGGAACCGCCTCCCCCCGCGAGAGGATGCTCACCGAGTCCTGCATCTGGAGCAGGGAGCGAGTGGGTCTTCATTCATCACAGGCGAGGTGGGGCGAGGCTTCGTAACCGCGAGGGGCAGAACCACCAGGGAGTGGCGTTCCTGGCACAAGGGCACCTGCGTGTATCTAAATAGAGTCTCACTCAGTGGTTCTCAATGTGGGCACGCGCCCCACAGAGGGCAATGTGATGTTTAAGGGGGGCAATTCGAGAATGAGTTATTAATAGCGAAATTTTTGCATGTCTTATGGTTCTAGGGGCCTCATTTACAGTCTATAAATATATATTGTGACATATTTATGCATTTCAGGTCTCTATTACGTTTTGAAACTTTATTTGCTATTTGTTCCTGTCACTTCATATTATTATTTTTTATAACAAATTCTTAGTGATATCTTCCTCAGTTCGTCAACTGTCCTTTCGTTCTTTTATTTTTCTCTTTCGTGGAGGCCATGTTCTTTGGAAGCTTGTTTAGGCCAAGTTCATGGCCTTTTAGGCTTCCTCCACGTGAATAGTTCACTTTTTGAATAATGAGAATTATATGTCACAGGGGGCACCAGGATTTTTGAGATGCTTAGGTGGGGCACGGCCAAAAAAAAGGGTGGGAACCACTGGTCTAGCTACACCTGTATTAAATAGCGTCCTGGTGTGTGTGTGTGTGTGTGTGTGTGTGTGAAAAAAAGAGAGAGAGAGAGAGAGAGAGAGAGAGATATTGAGAATGCCTCCCATGGCTCTCTAGTGCCCACAATTACACCATAGAATGTCACCTTCTACGGAAAAATTAAAATCGCATATATGATCCATGTAGTATAATGTACAGAATCGTACTGTCTATAGCAACACGTTCATAGCATCGACTAGACTGAGAATACGGTTAAGTGATGATTCAGAGGTCTGGTTGTGTCTTTGCAGTTGATATCATGTATGTATGACTAGACCACACGGATGCCGAGGGCATGGGCATGCTGAGAGGCTGCCCCGTCACGCCCCGTCACGCATGCCTGTGGACTTCTCCATGTACCATATGTCTATGCAAGACTCTGCACTCTCCCGGGCACTGCCACCCTCCCTAACGCCATCCTTCCGAAGTAAACACACAACAGGGCCCCCGGTGAGGTTGCCACCACTAGCAGTTAAGGGATATTCATAAAAGGAGAGAAAAAAAAAAGACTACAGCTCCCGGCTTCCGACTTGGATGGGTACAGGGGTCAGTGGATCCTGCACGAAGAGCCGAGAAGCCGTTCGGAGGGGAGCCCATTAAGGCAGCTTTGTCCAACCAATATTACAATTACCAAGTAATTTGCCCTTTGACAATGGCTAATGAACTTAAGTATGCAGAAGGAACTTTAATAATTGAGGAAATTGTGCAATTAAGTTGAAAGCAGCTGAAAATTACAAATAAAACGAACCCTCTCATAGAGCGAGCATATTCCTCCTGCCGTTACCAGCCAGCGGCGTGGGCACCGGGGCGTCTGGGAAGTTCCAGCCACTGGACATTCCTTGGGATGATTTACCCTGAAGAGATGGACCTCATTTTTTTTTTTGAAACAAAAATGAGCCGTAATCATTGCTGTCGACAACATGTTTCCAAATCACGGCGGCGGGGGGACGGGGGGGAGGGCTGCCATTCCACAAAAAGGCCCCTTTGCCAGGGTGTGTCTCAGTTCTGACGCCAGCTTCACGGTCCCATCCATGTCTATTTTAAATGTAAGTGGATTCCATCCAGCAAAAGTCCCTTTCCCACCCCACTGGGCTGTCCCGTGCGATTAGGCTCTCTCTCTAGGCTCGGCTTCTGCACATCTGTTAATACAGAAAACCTCTCCCGTCCGAGCCAGGTTAGACCAAAGACATCAGATCCATATTGGATCCCGGAGAAGGGCCCTTCATCAGAGTCGCTGATTCCTCCACAGAATGACTCTGCCATTACCCTAATTGTTGTGCTAAATATGTTTGTCTTGGTGTCTGGCTTTGGGGCATAATCTTCTCTCTCCAAAGCCACTCGAACGCAGGACTTGAGATTCCTGCACAAAACCCAATTAATATTAAGATGACAGGCCCCGACGCGCTCCAAAGAGGCAACAGCTGAGCGGACGCTCACATGCTTAAGTACAGACACTTGAGTGATGAAGCACATCTGAGGGAGACACACGATTCAATAATCCCTCTCCAGGAAGTCGAGAGCCCCGCGCGGCCGCGGGAAATCAAAGGGGCACATCAGACAGAAAAGGCCTGGCCGGGAGCGTCTCTATTAAAATGCAAAAGTTATGGATTTTTTTTTTTCGGGGTGATGGGAACCTTTTCTGTTTTTATTGATTCCTTTTTATAGCTTGATGATTTCTCGAAGATTATCTTAAAAGCTTAGAGAAAAAAGGGCCTCATCAAAAGGTAGCTCGCGTGACAGAAGCACATGCGATCCGGGGGAACAGGATGATGTAGGGAAGGCGGGGTGCCGTCCGGGAGAGAGCCGCCCCCCCTCCGCCCCCCACCCCCTGCATCCGCCAGCCTGGGAATGGGCTGCAGCAGCCACAGGAAAACCAGGAATTTTACTGGCACATTCGCTGCACGTGGCCCACCCGGCCTGCCCGCCGGGGCTGGGAAGCAGAGACAAGCCACAGTCTGGAACTCCACGGAGCTGCTCCAGGGATGGGGGAAGAAAGCTCTTTATCCACAAACATGTTTCCGTTGCACCCCATGAAGCAGTCGCCTTCCCACGCGGACCCCCAATTTCCCAGCATTCTGGGTGTAAATGGAGCATTTACAGCTCCATTCCCTGTCCAGAGCTGACATCCTACCCCATGGATGAGGAATCAGAGATGGGTTTCCTGTCGCTTTCAAAGGGAGGCACTAGGGGCAGCACACACCAGGCAGAGGGAGCTGGACGGAGCGGAGCCCAGGCTCTGGCCTGCCACGCCGCCTCCCGGGCCCTCGCTGCGTGAGAAAACCTCCGCCCCGCGCTGTGGATGGCTGGGACCCCTCAGGTGACGCGGTGCTCTGTGGAGTCCGTGTTGTAGAAACTTTCACAGGTGCCGAAACGAAAAGAAAAAGGAAACCGACGCCTGTGTTTGTGCATAAGAATGTGCCGGTGCCCGTCCAGGGAGTCTGACACCCAGTGCCCGCGTGTCAGCGGCAGGAAAGCCCCACGCCGGTGCGGACCAGCACCTGGAACAGGCTTTGCTGAGGCGCCACTCACAGGGCCACCGGCCACCGTGGCCCTTGCTGTGGCCTGAGAACTCTGGCCCAGCCTTCAGGGCCACCTGCCCAGTGTCAGGCTCTGTCCCAAGGGAAAGGATAAGTACGTACGCTCATGCCCACCCCCACCTCTTCCCCCCCCCACTCTCTCTTCACACACACACACACACACACACACACACACACACCTGCACACACACACCTACCCGCCTCCCCCATGAACAACACCTCAACAGGGCTTTTCAGACGTTTCCTTCCCAGTAAACAATAGGAACATGAATAATTATAATCAAAACTCCTTAACCTGGGCCCTGGCCAGTTCGCTCAGGGGTTAGAGCATTGCCCTGTGGACTGAAGGGTCCTGGGTCTGATTCCAGCCAAGGGCACATACCTCAGCTACAGGCTCAATCCCCGGCCCTGGTCGGGGTGCATGTGAGAGGCAACTAATTGATGGGTCTCTCTCACTTCTATGTTTCTCCCTCTCTTTCTCCCTCTCCCTCTCCCTCTCCTTCCACTCTCTCTAAAAGAATCGATGGGAAAATATCCTCAGGTGAGGATTAACAAAAAAATAAAATAAAGAGCTACTTAGTCTGGGGTAGAAATAGACATCCTAGAAATAGATTCCCCAGTTTAGACATACGTTTTTGAAGATACAAGCGTAATCGTAACAGATGCAAGGATTACTAAGACACTGTTTTTCAGAGATTCCTCTTGTCAGGCAGACACGGATTCCGGACGCGTCCGCTCCTGGTTGGCACCAGAGCCCCCCTTCTTTCCGCCGCTGGTCCCGAGGCCCAGTTTCTCCTGCGGGAGGCCCTGGGGGTCCCCTGGGTGCCGTGCGCCACGGCACCCGAGCGGACGCCGGGCCACACAGGCGTGGACCATCCCCTCCCAGAGCCAATCGCCCCGAATTGGGAGCCGTTTGAAAGAAACTGTGTCCCCGTGGCCTTCTGGGGTTCCTGCGGGTTAATATTCAGAAAGCCCGGGAGAGAAAGCATGGATACCGAGCTCATACACACGCATGTGCCTTTTAAGCTGTATTGTGAAGGCAAAACAACCCCTCACTTGGTTAACATCCAACTGCAGTCAACGTACAAAGGTGACTTCGCGGCAACGCTAGACGCATCTGCATGACGAGGGCCTGCCCCCGCGCCGCGCGCCCGCAATAGTAATTATTATGCCAGGCGCCCTGTTGGCACAATTACACCAAAGCCCTCATTAGCCGCGGTGAGATTAGGGCCCCTGCACACGAGATCCGCGGAAGCAGCGCTGAGTGAAGGATCTAAAACAGTTTCAAAACATTGCATTGTCTTTATTACAGTCTTTCTACTTCGGTAAAGAAGGGTTTTCTGTAAAACGCCCTTAAAACACTCCGGTCCTGTCACTAAAAATAGGAAAGAGAAGGTAATTGCAGCCAGACCCCGGGAGGCGGCTTGCTACCTGGGTGCATTAAATCGAGAATGACAAATCCAGTGGGAGACGCGGGCTTCCTCCCTGCTGGACGCGTTGGGATCTTTCCAACCCTCCGCCAGGAAAGCGTGCAGGCCTGTCCTTGTCACGGCCCGCCCCTCTCCGTGCGGCTGTTGCATTACCTCCCTGGAAGGAAGCCGAGGGGGGGGGGCGGCAGGCGCGCTGCCCGGAAGCCGATCTTCCTCCCCTGGGTGACCGCAGCATCCACAGAGCTACCTGTCTCCTTAGAGATGGCAGCATTCACATCCCACACAGCGTGGGCGCCTCCCCTCACACCCATGTGGCACCAGGTGGTGCAGCTACCTGCTGGGGGGAAGCTGGGCTTCTGGGTGCTGGCATGGAGGCCCCTGGGGGGCGCGGGAGGGGGCTCACCCCCTGCAGAGAGGTCTCCGGCAGGCTGAGAGCAGGCTGGCCTGCAGCACACGCCTGAGCATCCGGGGAAGACCAGCGGGCCCGGCCAGTAGTGGGCACAGCCCAGCAAAGGAGGACAGCAGACAGGCTGACAAATGCCAGACATTTGGGTCGGAGAATCACGTGATTCTATTTTCCCACAAAACTGAGCAGCCACGACCAGACCATGTAAACGGGTTTTAGGGGAGAAAACCTAGAAGCTGGGCAGGAAGAGAAAACAAAGGCATTTCATTGGCCTGGTGGGTTCCCGCTCCCCACCCCGCACCCCCACCATCGCCTTTCAGAAAGAAGTGTGTCTCAATCCACTGCCAACGCTAGTGGCCCAGGGATGCCAGCCCGAGGTTGGTGGAGTGGGTCTTGTCTGTGCTCTGCCTCCTGTGCCCTGGTGCACCCGCCCACCCGATCCCAGTTATCCGCCTGGGCCCATCAGCCCATCCAACCCGCTGTGGAAAACAGGGTGCCCTGGGCACATGGAGGTACTATGAAGCTGCAGGATTTGGTGGTAAATTGAACATATGTTAAAATATATATACTGAACCGCTGGGCCGGCGTGGCTCAGTGGTTGAGCATCAACCTATGAACCAGGAGGTCAGGGTTTGATTCCCGGTCAGGGCCCATGCCCGGGTTGCAGGCTCGATCCCCAGTGTGGTGTGTGCAGGAGGCAGCCGGTCGATGATTCTTTCTCTCTCATCATTGATGTTTCTATCCCTCTCTCCCTCTCCCTCTCTCTGAAATCAGTAAGTATATATACTGCACCCTAGCTGCCCTGTGGGCAGAACTTGGCCTTCCTACGTAGAGGATGAAACACAGTTATTCCAAAGTAATCCAGACCTGAACAGCAGAGAATGAGTAAGCGCTTGGAGCATTTGTCTGAGCTCTGCCATGGAGCAGATGCGTTCTTTCGCTTCTGAAATGCCACCCCAGACAACCCCGGCGGCACTCTTTAGGGTGAGAAGGGGAAGGGGAGGCCGGGACCCCCAAATGTGGCCTTAGTGCTCCACGCGTGTCGCTCAGTGGCAGTTCCTCCCCTCCGCCCACCAGCTCCCCATCATCACAGTGGCACTCGGTGAGAGCGTGTGTGCGTAGCATCCACAGAGAGGCCTCGAACCGTGGAACGCCACCGCCATAAAACTGTCTGCAAGAATGTACAGTGAGAAGGGGGCGGGGGTCACGGACGGCCTGTGAATCTTAGTAATTGTATGTATCCAGCCATATGTTATGGCGAGAAATGCTATTTACTGTAACATTGAAGAAGGCGGCGGGGGGGGGGGGGGTC
>NW_005370423.1:1812540-1821460 GCF_000412655.1 Myotis brandtii
GGCTCTGGGACTTTCTGGCTTCTATATTTTATCTTGGCTTCCCTCTCAGCCCCAGACTGGAGGGAGGAAGCGCAAACATCCTCCTGCCTTATAGGTTATCTCCTTGCCGTCATAATTCCAGTATTTATACGCCTGTGTGTTTTATCTCCAAAAGCTGTCCGCGGGAGAGCCGGTCTTTCCGCGGCGGTTCCAGAACTATTAAATGTATATTAGCCTGGTCATTTTTATTTAATGGAAACAAATAACAGTTAATCTTGTTGGAAGGGTTAAGTGGGTTTACTTGGTAAAGGGCAAATCCCTTTGGGTGCTTTCTTGCTTAAAGAATAGCTGTGGTTGCTGACAGATGGCCTTTGTCTGGGTGTAGCCGAGGACAGATACAGTTTCTTTGGAGGCATTTATGAAAGTTGTAGCTATCCATGCTCGGTAATACGCAGTGGCCCGGGACAAAGAGCACGCCGGGTGGACAGAGAGGATTAGATTTCAGCCCAGTGACAGATGGCGGGCTTAGCAGCGTTAGATAAAATTAAAAAGGAAGGGGTCGGGGGAGGGGGGGAGATGGATAAAAAGAAGCTACTTTCCATGTAAAAGTTGCATCTCTTTAAGACAACGGCAGCAGCCAACAGGCGGCCCTTTTTGCACCGTGGAGTCAAGTTCCCGGACTTGAATTCCACCTTCAAATATGGATTCCACGTTCACCCTTGCAGAAGAGCTGGGATTCTCAGGGGGTCGCTCAGGTTTATCAAAGGGAAACCAAGAAGGGAAATGAGTAACCGTTTGCCTTTCAACTTGACCAGCACCAAGTTCTTTCATTGGCCAAGTCACACGGAGTCTTTACGTGCCTGCGAGTCCCTACCTCTTCCACCCGCCTCAGCTTGAGCGGATTTTTACAAGCCTGGCGGTCAAGTCCACATTTCTTGCTGACTCCATACACACCATTTAAACCTATAACATCACTATCACCTTTGTCCAATAACCATACAACATATTTAGTGTTCATTTGTCGCCCTGAAATCATTCACCGGCGTCTTGCGTAAATCCTGCGATATTTATGGGTGAGGCCGTCCCGTGTTCGCCGGCGATGCCATGTGCCGGGCTCCACAGATTTACCGTGTCTGCTGTTTTATGACTGACATAGCAATAACCAGATTGCAGAGGTATTTATGTTGTTTGTGGCTTAGCAAGATAATTAAAGGATATAAATTAATCAAGTACAATTAATTAGAAACTTTATGTTCGCAGCAGTCCTTCTTTGCATGTATAATTTATATTTATTGATTTCCTGGCTTTCATTAGCCTATGAGATAACAGCAAAAATGCATTAGGGAAGAAAATGTACAATTAGCGTGAGAGTGGGCCTCGGCCTAATGGAGAGATCAGCACATGTTGGGGGCAAATATAAAGCTTTGTTAACTGTCATAAGCAGTTACAATTGATGAGTGGTATTTCGCTCCGGATCTCGAGGCTGATTAACGGCGTTTTTAAAGAGTCCCCTTAATGGGAAGCTGATAGGCTGGCTAAATTTACATTTTAATCAGAGTATTTATGATAGAGGCAGCCCTAGAAATTCATGGGCAGAGGGGGAGGGGGCGACATTCCCCGAGGGACTGGGGCAGCGAGCCGGCTTTGGAGTGTGTCCACTCACCCATCCCTTCGCTCTCCTTACTTGTCCAGCAGGGTCTGTGGGGGGGAGGGGCTGGGACCCTGGTGGCCTCCTTCCCAGGGCCACTCTCTTATCTCCAGGAGAAAGGGCGTCCGCTGCAGGAGGAGGAAATGCCAGGCACCCTTGGGCGTCTTCGGGGCTGGTGTCAATGCCAGCCCACAGGCAGCCTCGGCCCCCGAGCTTCCTTGCCAAGGATTCTACGTAGCAGGGTGCCAGGGGAGGGGGGGAGAGCGTGGCCTGGGGAAGGGCAACCCCCGGGTGAGCCCGCCTCTCCTCTTTCCTAACCTGTTGGGAGCCAACCCCCCCAGCTCCGAGGGGACCCCACCGAGGCCACAGACCTAGGCCCAGAGGAGCAACACCCATTGCTCAAGGGCTTCATTTGACCTAGAAGCAGGGCCTGCTCCTAAAATGTGCCCAGAGCCCGGCCGGCGTGGCTCCGTAGTTGAACGTCGACCTTTGAACCAGGAGGTCACGGTTGTGTTCTCAGAGCACATGCCTGGGTTGTGGGCTCCATCCCCGGTGTGGGGCGTGCAGGAGACAGATTCACTCTCATCACTGATGTTTCTCTCTCTCTCTCTCTCTCTCTCTCTCTCTCTCTCTTCCTCTCTGAAATAAAAAAATACATAGTTAAAAAAAATGAAAAATGTGCGCCAATAAGACCCCGGTTCTTTCCGTGAGGGTTAGGATGTGGGGCAGTCAGGAAGCTCTGACAGGAAGTGCACAGTGTGGCGCAGCGACAGTGCCTCCCTCCTCCCTTAGGAAGCGGGGCAGGAGGGTCCCTCCTCCGGGCTCCCATCTGCAGCGGAGTGGCTCCCCGTCATGTTTCTAAGCCCTTCTGTGCCGGGGAGTCCAGAAGGGCCGAGCCGCCTGCTGGGCTAGTCCCCTGTCTCCACATCACGGGGCCTGCGGGGCAGGGGGGCCTTTTTGCGCATTAACCAGGCCCCTGAGACGGTGGTGGGGCCGCCCACCACGAGACTCCTCGGGCCAGGACACGTGGGAAGGCCACACGGGGGACTGTGGCCGGCTGGTGACGTGGCCCCCAGAGGCCATCTCTGCGGGGGAGGACCCTGTCTTGTCGTTCCCACCTGGAGATGGGACAGTAGGGCCAGGCAGCGTGTTATATGTTCAGTGGGCGCTCCCAGCGTGGCCTTTATGGTGTAGACCAGTGATGACGAACCTATGATACGCGTGTCAGAAGTGACACGCGAACTCATTTTTTTGGTTGATTTTTCTTTGTTCAATGGCATTTAAATATATAAAATAAATATCAAAAATATAAGTCTTTGTTTTACTATGGTTGCAAAGATCAAAAAATTTCTATATGTGACACGGCACCAGAGTTAAGTTAGGGTTTTTCAAAATGCTGACACGGTGAGCTCAAAAGGTTCGCCATCACTGGTGTAGACTGTCCGGGAGCCCTCGGGGAAGAAGAACTAAAGAGAGTGCCCCCAAGGGGCTCCTTCCCTGTCCAGAGCAGCCGCGCGGCCTGCGGGTCAGCTCAGAAAAGGGCTCGCAGGGAGCGAGGGGGGCCTGTTCTTCTCTCGAGCGAGGACAAAACCAGGGCCCGCCTTCTAAATGCCTCCCCCTCCTCCTCGGATGTCTGCTCTGGCTGCGAACCCTCCCCGGTTTCCTGGCGGACTCCCGGGACGTGGGCTGAATGGCGATCGGGGTCCCTGGGTGCCCTTGCCCTGGGCCGTGAGAGTGGAAGGATGGGACCAACAGCGCGAGGCTCCAAACAAGACCTCCCACTCCCCTCCGAGAGAGGAAATCGGGTGAGCACCTCTGAGACCAGTGCCCGGGAGGAGGGCGCTGCCCCTGCTCTGCGTGCCATATGCCCTCCCCTCCCTCCGTGGCACCCTGACTGTTATTACCATTATTAGGGCTCTTCCTCCCTCCGTCGCCTCAGGGCGGATCCAAGGGGGGGAGAGCTGCACGGGCCGGAGAAAGCGCCACAGTATTATTTATTTCATGTAATAAAATGCATGTAACGATCATGATTAATGCTTGTTGATTGTGGTATCATTGTGTGTGCCTTCCCGTCTCTCAGGGTGAGGCCGGCCCAGTCACACGTGGGAGAGGGTGGGCGCCAGTGGGTGCCAGTCCCCAGAACGTGGCGCTGTCGTGGAGTCCGCCTCCGTGGCTCTCGCACGTCGACGATGGCGACGTCCCCACCAAGGACGGGTTCTGTCTGTTCTTCTAAAGGAACGTCCACTCGCCCTCCTCTGTTGTGTAATTTGCAGAGAAACCGGTTGAGCCTCCGACCCAATGCTTTCCTGTGCAGAAACAGCGGTGACGGCTGGAGTGATGGTCATTGGCGAGCGCTCTTATGTTAGGGCTTCCTCGATCCCATGGAGGGAGCACCAGCGTCTTCCCTGCCATAATGGTGCCCACATTCCAAGTGGTTTTTTATCAGTTTGTGACCCAGTTTAAGTGTTTGTTCTGGAGAGAGGCGGGCTGAGAGGGACGCGCAAAACATTGTCTCTGCCGGTGGATTGTCTCCCCTGAGGACAAATTAGATCCGTCCGGTCAGGGCCATTTTTTTTTCTCATTGTGGATACACCCAATGTCAGTTTGCCAAGATTCCTACCCCATAAATTCTTCCTTTTCTTGGAAAAATCAAACGTATGTAATGTGCCTCCTAAATGGAAGCCACTGGGGGGTTTTTGTGTGTTTTGTTTTGCACAATATAATTGTACTTAACTCTACTGAACAGAGCACCCGAAATGGTTGCGATGGTAAATTCTATATTATGGTGTTTCGCCATGGTGAGAAATAATACCGATTCTGGTTTGGTAGGTCTGGGGAGAGGCCCAGGTGATGCGGGCGCTGCTGGTCCACACACTCCCCTTGCCATAGCACAGATGTCTTTCTCAAAGGAGATCTCTGGTGTGTTATATCTGAGCCTCGACATAAAGTAATATGTTTCTGAAAGCTTGTAAAGCTGGATTCGAGTGTGCCTTCACATGTAAAGCACTTCGCAGTTCACAAAGCACTTTAGTAGCTATTATCTTATTTTCTCATCAGCACCTTTGAAAGAAGCAGGGCATACATTTATTTTTACTAGTACATAGCATACCTATCATCTTATTTGATACATATGATGCCATAGGTGTTTTTCTGTAACTTGCTTTTTAAAAGAGGGTCTCACATTGTTATTTGTTTGTGTTTCCCGATCCGTACTGAGCGGTGGGACATCGTTCTGGAGGTTTACCAGTCACTCAGATTTCTTCTTCGTACAATTGCTTGTTCACATCCTTTGCCAATGCTTCTCTTCTGTGGCTCCTCATCTTCTCTCTAATACATAGAGAACTTACACTAATATGAATTCCTTTTTGTTAAGCACATTGTGTCTCTCTCATCTTGGTCTCTCATTTTGTTTACAAGGCCCTACTCAAGTTTTTACTTTCTTTGAAAAAAAACCTGTCCGTTGTCAAATTAGCATCGGGGTGCACGAGTGAAGAAAGGAGACTCAGAGGGAAGGGACATGACCGTCTCAACCTTGTTCTGCCTGTCAGTGGGGAAGCCCGGTTTGAACCCCACTCCGTTTGCCACTCCCCGCTCTTCTCTGTGGCTGCCCCCGTGACGTCAGTCTTTAAAGGTGCGCCTGGAGAGCGAGTGCGGAGGACAGCTTTTCTATTTCAATTACGGGCCCTGGCAGCCTCCCGCAGCCACCTTCACCTCCCCTGCCCACTCCCCTGGGGGGGCGTTTCCTGCCGGTGCTTCAACACTGAGCTCCCACCACGCCCGCCCAGGGAGGCTTTCCCAGACACTCACACCCTCTCTGCCATCACACGTTGGTGGTAGGCGCCTGGGGGGCGGCATCCATCAAAGTCTGCTCTGGGAGACAGGGATTTATGTCGGCAGCTCCCCCCGGCCTCAGAGAGAGAGATCTCGCCAGCGAAGGGCCCTCAGTAGATGAATTGCGCTAATTAACCACCCCCCCCTCCCCGCTCCCATGTCCGTGTCCTGGCGACGTGCGCTTTACCTGCAGCGGTGGAGTCTGCTTCTGCAGCGCAGTAGATGAATTGCGCTAATTAACCCCCCGCTCCCATGTCCGTGTCCTGGCGACATGCGCTTTACCTGCAGCGGTGGAGTCTGCTTCTGCAGCCCGTGCACCTGGAGTGGCCTTGACACTTGCCTCAGGAGGTCGTGCGTGGCTCTGGCCCCGCGGGCCTGGCATCAGGTGAACGAGCCCAGAGCGGCCTGTTGGAGGATGAGAGACCACGTGGAAGGGAGCTGTCCCAGGGCACCACCTCCCAGGCCAGCCAGGCCTCACGCATCACCCACGGACGGCAGACACGGAGTCCGCAGCTACGATCCGGAGCCCAGCCCGGAAACGCCACACCAGCCCGACCAGCCCGCGGGTCTGGGGACTGAGTAAATGCCTGTGGTTTCCGCCCCCTCGGGTGGTTGTTACACGGCAGCAGATGACTGGCAGCAAGCCTTTCTGCAGCCAGCAAAGCAGCCTTTCACTGAGCACGATTGCACATCGTCCGGTGTCGGAACGTCTCCGGGGGAAGCAGGCCTGGTTTGGAGGGCAGCCACCGAGTGAGCGGTCCCAGCTCCCGTCCCCACTTCTGCTTCTGTGGCTCTGGCCGCGGCAGGGAGCCCATGGCGATACCCGTGTCCTGTCTGTGAACATGCAAATGAATTCCATGCAGTGGAGAGAGAACACCCCCCACACCTCCACCACCACGACCGTCACCACCACGGAAAAGCCATGTGAATATTCCTGATCTATCCATAGGCCTGTCCTGTGGATCCTCCGTCAACAGGAAGTTAAGGAAAACCTTGGACACTTGTTCATTTTATATTCGTACGAGAGCACCGGCTCTGCACGCTCAGATCCAACGCAGGGAGGGCGTTTCCCACACACCCAGAAAGCGGCACTCAGGTGCCAGCAGGGCACCCTACAATTTAACCCAATCTGACAGCTGTCTACCCCGATACAGCGTCAGATCCCACGGGTTAAGGAGTCCCACAAGACTAACCACCACCCCCAGCCCCCACGAGCCCCTCACTTCAGACTCCGATCTCATGCCCAGCACTCCCCGCTGGCTGGGAAAACGCAAGCTAAATGATAATGTGATGCCATTTTTTTTTCTTTCAAGTTGGCAACAATTTCAAAGATTGATGTGATCTAGATCTGGCAAGAGAGTGGGGAAATGAAAGCTGTATACATTGTTGCATAGGGTCTAAATTGAAATTCCCTTAATTACGGTACATCTTGGGCAGGCAAGATAATGTAATAATTTTTGTTTAATAAAAACTACTATGTTTTCTCTTACTTACAAGTGTCAGTTACGATATAAGCAAACCATTTCTTAAAAGCATACATGTGTCCAGATCTCCTTTGATACCTTTTTAAAATTATGGCCTGCTCAAAGCCATATCCTGGACAGAAAAACTAAAATAAAACAAAAGGCTTCAACTTATCTTTTGCACCTAAAACTATCTGGAGATGTCTCGGGCCACTCCTCGGAAAACAGAATGAAGAGCAGCAGCTCACCCCGGGTTTTATTCCAAAGCGAAATCCTGCATCACATAATCACAGCGTATAAATATTTGATGTTAATGCAGGCCTCCCTAATTGCACTGTGAAAATGTTTGGAAATTGTAGGCAGACAGGGCACCAGGGGAAGACAAAAGGGAAGGTACGGCTGGAAATCTGGACGACCCAGAAATACATCACTGCCAGGAAATACGGCTGTTGAGCGTTGACTGAGGGGTCCCATGGAGGTGCTTTTGCTGAAAGAGATAAAGTAATGTTGACACCCACCCCCCCATCATTTTGCATGCACAGCTTAGACAAGACAGAGACTTGAGGATGGTTTCCTTCTATTAAAGAATTATTAAGGAATGATAGCTCAGCCTAGGGGTGACTGTATTCACTGAGTCATTCAACAAACAAGTTTTGAGCATCTGTGCTTAGGGACCATGTAGGTGTGTGTGTGTGTGTGTGTGTGTGTGTGTGTGGGGGAAGGAGGTGTTAAAAAGCTTCTATTGCATGTCAAACTCGTGGCCTGTGGCCTGCATTTGGCCCACAACGAATATTTTTGTGACCCAACCAATAAACGGTATGTAAGAAACGTTTTAATAAAAATGTCATAACTTAATTTTTACAATATCCTGTTATACATAATTATTAATAACGAACTACAACATTTGCTAATGACTGACTACTATAATCGTGTTGTATTCATTTCCCTTATGTGCCTTACGCACAGGCGCACCATTTCTCTCCACTAATACTAGCAGTGAATATTTTAGCAGCCGATTGCCATATCATTAGTCTTGGACTGACTTGTTTGGTGTGCGCAACAGGAAATATTTTGCTTTTGGAGAAAGCAAATAGGTTTATTTGTGTTACACTTATTAATTTGTGCAGTTATTCAGTGTTCAGTAAGTTAATGTTCAAGAAAAAAAAATTTTATTAAAATGTCCTATTATTTTATGTTAATGATTACTCATTTATTTCAGCCCTTTGTATTCAGCATGTCTCTATCGAAATAAACCTACGTTTCTATGAAAATTGAAGCTTTTGTTTTTTCGTGGCCCACATAAACCTTGTTTATTTGGCCCATGTTAGCCTTTGAGTTTGACATGCTTGGACTGGAGCATCGTCAGAAGATAGGAAACTGCCTAGTGGAGTTTCCCGTTGGGAGGGGTCACATTTCATGTTCATCATTATAGCATTTAGCACAGGTGGTTCTGTAGGGGACGCTGGCTTTGTCCTGCATCTTCTGAGTAACCATGCAGTGTCCCACACCCACGCTCACTGGAAACACTCGTGGACCTGGGGCTGGAAGCTGTTTGACCCGAGTGCTGAGGCCCCGCTCTCCGTGGTCCCGACGTGCAGCCGTGAGATGAAGGAGCACCCGCTCCTGTGGTAGACTTCCTGCTGGTTCACTGGCTGAGGAGCCAGCGTAGCCAGACCCTGTGCTGGCGCAGCCTCCCTCTGGCCTGGCTGTGGGAACCTACAGGAGTCGTGGACTCTCCTCTGAAGCTGAGCTCGTCGTTTAAACTGATGACCCCGCACAGGCTCAGTACTCACGATGAGGCTTCCTCCGGGAGCAGGGCTGGCTTCCTGAGCAGGTCCAAAAGCACCTGAGAGCAGAGGAAGGAGACTGGCTGGGGGGTTGTGGGGTTTAGAGAGTGTGGCCAGGGCGAGGGTCTGGCATGCAAGCTCTGAATCTCAGGCAAGACCACTGGGGCTTCCTGACCAGCTGGGGGACAGCACGGGGGGGGGGGGGAAGACAG
>NW_005370423.1:1821534-1827119 GCF_000412655.1 Myotis brandtii
TTTAAGGGCAGCAGCTGTGTGGTGTAAGGTGTAAGAAAGCGGTTCAATTTTTTAATGACCGGTTTGGCAGCATAGTGCATATGGCTGGCTATCAGTCCAGATATAGGGATTATGTATTTTTGTCTGCCAAGAGCATCTCTTCCTGCTGAAAAAGGCTCCCCCCCACCATTTAAACAATCCTATCCTATATAATCTATCTATACTAATAAAAGGGTAATACGCTAATTAGACCAGGTCGACCGGCCATCTTCCAGACGTCCAACTTACTTCTGGACAAAGCCATGGTGGTGGGGGCTGAGGCAGAGAGGGCAGTTGGGGGCAAGATCAGGCCAGCAAGGGAGGACAGTTAGGGCTGACCAGGCAGGCAGGCAGGCAGATGAGCGGTTAGGAGCCAGCAGTCTCAGTTTGCGAGAGCGATGTCCGACTGCCGGTTTAGTCAGACATCCCTCTAGGGGTCCACTATTGGAGAGGGTGCAGGCTAGGCTGAGGGACCCCCCTCCACCCCGTGCACGAATTTTGCACACTGGGTCACTAGTTAAAAAATAAAAAGCCTAATACAAATTATACTTACAATAGTATATATTCATATAGTAAACTGTGATTGATCACCAGAAGTGATGTATTGATATATTACTAAAACATACATGATGATGAGAATGGAAATTTGGTGTATAAGAATCTATACCAGCCATCTACACATTCATCCTATACTTAAATCCAAAGCAAAAATTTTAATTATTGAAGGTTTGGCCCATGGATTTGTTGAATAACTAGACTCATTCTGTGAGAAGTAGATTACGATGGCAGTACCTATTTTGGACTTGTTGCAAGTAATAATATCTATAAAACTAAGTTTTTCAGCTAGTTAATTTTTTTCTGATTGATGTTAAAAATACGTATTAAAATGTTTAAACTATATGAATAGTAAAATGTTCAAATGTTAATTTAAAACCATCTAGTGGTGGTACATGTGGCATATAAATGTCTTATCCTAAAACATCAGAACTTTGAGTCACCTAAACAAAACCAATACCTTTAAGTCATCTGACCATCTACACTGTGCCATTCAAAGATATGAATTGTTATGAAGAATATCTGTCAATATTTTTGATTCCTGCTTCTGAATCAAACATTTTAAAAATAAACAGTGGTATTATTAATAGACAAAAGAGGAAAAGAAAAAAAAATTGGGTAATAGAAACCTCTTCCACTTTCTCCTCTACATCCTTCTAGTTGTAAAGTAATCAGGCAGGATGTTTAAAAGCACACACAAGCTAGATCCAGATTCCAATCCAGATTTTTTAGCTGAAAGCTCTTAGGTAGCTTAAACCATTATACATATGGTTTCCTCCCATGTATAGTAAAAATAAGTATATCTATTTTGTAGGATTCTTGTGAGGCTTTAATAAAATAGTATCAAATGTAGCATGCCTGGCACAGGGCTTGGTGCATAGATGCTAAAAATATTAAAAATACTTTTAATTAATTTTTTTTTTACTCTGGGTTAATAACCTGCATACAGTTTTTGTGCTACTGTAGAAACTAAATTACATTGTAAAAATTCTCAAAGCTGCCTCTCTATCAAGACACTGGGGGGTGGAAGGGAAGTGAGGGCATGTGCTGGGGGCTCAGGCAGGCTGGGGGGAGGTCAATGGGGAAAAAAGGAGACATATGTACTACTATTTGTAATACTTTAAACAATAAAATAAAATAAAATAAAATAAAATAAAGTGCAGGCAGACCTTGGAGACATTGCAGGCTTGGTTCAAGACCAAAGTAATAAAGCAAATCCTATGTAATAAAGAGCTAATATGTACATGGTCATCGCACCCTCATGCCCTTGCACCCTCACACCTTTGTGCTCTCGCGCCGGAACTGCTCAGACACTCAACACTGGGGAGAGAGGAATGGGGGCCAGCCAGGCTGTAGCTTGGGAGAGGGACAAGCCACATGCCCCACGGTCCCAGGCACCTGCGGCTGCGGTCCAGGCATAGTCGCCTGCCCATGGTCCCCGGGGGGAAGCTGGCCCGGGTCCTGGGTGCCTGCAACCAGCCGGAGGAGGGAACCCTGGGTCTCAGGTGCAGGGCGAAGCAGAGATGGTTAGGGGCGATCAGACCAGCAGGGGAGCAGTTAGGGGTTAAAAAGCTTCTATTGCAATCTATCATATCAGGGTTTTACCTCTATGAAGTTTTGTTTCAAGCAGCACATGTGACAGGGTATGAGTAATACTGAATTCAGTTAAAGGGGTTCTCTTGTACTTCTATAAAAATTACATCCTGAACATTACAAGCGCATTTAAATAAGGAGTATGAAGCCCATTGCCCAGGTATGCCCGTTCCCCAATCCTGCCAGAGCCAACAGAATCCTCATAAAGTTGAATTAATCCAGACCTGGAATACTTGATAAAACAGATGCATTCTGGGTTTTTACAGGAGGTCCGACAACCAGGAAGCTTTGGGAAAGATCGCCAGTGGGCCTACCTACACACTGTCACATGGACTTCTGTCCTAGCTGTAAACATTCTATGTATTGATGTGTCTGTCTCCCCAAAAGACGACGTCGTCCCTGATGGCGGAAGCACATCATCCGTCTCTCTGACTCTGGGGCGTAAGCAGGGCTGGCTCAGAGTCTGCGGGCAAATATCTACGGGCACCTGCTTCTACCGGAATGTTGATAGGATGTACCCAGAGAAGCCGAAGGTCCTTGAGCACCATCTAAGCGAGTTTAACCAGGCCCTAGGGTGGCACAAGTCCCAGGCCAGATGGCTGGGGGGAGTTCCCACTGATACAACTATTTGGTGACCTGGGGCGAGTTCCATAATCTTCTCACCTGCACAAATGCCCTTAAGTATAGTACCCACAGCAGGCCCCAGGGTTGTTAGGAGGGTTCAGTCAGGTGTAGAAATCACATGGCACCTACCGAGTGTCCTCAGCAAACATTCCTTTTCTTTATCATCATCATCATCAACCTCATCGGCTACTCTTCATCCATCCTTTTCTTGAAAAAAGGGGCTTAACAGTTATCTATTTGTTGAGTCATTCACTAGATGTTGAACACTTGTTACAGGCGAGGAATTGAACTCAGCCTAGGAGTGACTTGAGCAAAACGGAAGGCCTGGGCCCTCCCTCAGGGGCTTCCAGGGGAGCTCTTCCAGCTGGAGTGGGCCCCCTAGGGTGTGTCTAGGCAGGAATTCACCTTAAAGGTCCGAGGCCGGAGTGGGGATGCTAATGACGGACAGCCCCAAGCTGCCCTGCTGGGCTAGGGTCTCGGGACCACCCAGGTCTGAGCAACAATTCCTCAATATTAGCGCGTTCTTGTTGCCAAGCATCGGGGTGGGGGAGGGAGCGTGGGGATGTTGAAGTCATTCCCTCTTCACCCACACACTTGGTGTCCTGTGGACTCAGCTGGAGGCAGCAGCAGGTCAGGACTAAGCTCTCCTCCTGCGTTCTCCCTCCGTGGGGGTGGCCGGCGCCTGCTCCCGTGTGGCTCTCCCAGGGGGGGCGTGGCTTCAGGTCAGAGAGGGCATCACTGGCAGCATCCGCAGTGGACAGACAGGGAAACCAAGGCCCAGAGGGCGAAAGGGACTTTTCCACGGACGTTCAGACAGGATGAGAGCCCGGATCTCCTTTATAGTAAAGGGAGAGCTCACCTCGCAGATCGCTGCCCACAAGGCACCAAGCAGTGCTGGCTGACAGCAGAAGCAGGAGTTCCGTACATGGTAGTGTTTTTTTCTCAGCCATAAATGCATGTAAGAATCGGCCGACGAACTTTAAAAAGATATGGCAACACCCCAACCAATTACACGTGAATGTCAGGGGGGAGGGGTGTCGGGCTAATTATCAGACGCTCCAATGGGGTTTTGGTGCCATAAGGGTTGAGAACCAGGACTTCTGATGCGTGATGTCATAGAGCACATGGCTTCATTCGATTTAAAAACAGACATCATGGCCTAGTTGATGTGGCTCAGTGGTTGAGCATCGACCTATGAACCAGGAGGTCAGGGTTCGATTCCCGGTCAGGGCATATGCCCGGGTTGCTGGCTAGATCCCCAGTGTGGGGTGTGCAGGAGGCAGCCGATCCATCACTGTCTCTCATCATGGATGTTTCTATCTCTCTTTCCCTCTCCCTTCCTCTCTGAAATCAATAAACATATTTTTAAAGAGAGAGAGAGAGAGAGAGAGAAGAAAGCAAAAGAAAGAAAGAAAGGGAGGGAGGGGAAGAAAGAAGGAAGGCAGGCAGAAGTCACATGTGCTTTTGGGAGACGCCTGCTGTGGGTCCGTGGCCTGTAGAGCAAGTGTGAATGCACCTTCCTCACTGTCTGAGCAAAGCGTCTCAGTTGGAGGCGGCAGGACCTCTCCTTGTGACGGAACCAGGACATCACAGAACGTCTTACCTCTCCAGAGAACCCCGCCCCCCTCCCCAACTCGGGCACTCACCTTCTAGCTTCCTTGTTCCCAAACTTTAGCCCGTGTCCGAATCTACTGCAGAGCTTGTTAAACACAGATGTGGGGGCCCTAGGTGCCCAGGGGATGTTCATCTGGGTCGGAGGGCCATGCGTTGGGAACCACTGGCCCAGCACATGCTAACTGAGCAGAGCAGAGAAAGAAGGAGCGATGATTGACACAATGGATGGAGTTGGAAAAAAGCGCTTGGAGATGGTCCCCAAGAAGAACGTCCGATGCTGTCACCCACCACAGTGACATTGTGACACCTCCACCTTGAGACTTGGCAGGTGGAGCCACCCACAGGCCTCGGGGTCCCCTTCTGGGAGGTGACCCCCGGCTCTCTCCGTCAGAGCATCGTGGTCCGTTCTCCGCTACCTCGCGTCTCCTTGAGACAGCTCGCAGCTCCGTCTGCCACCGCCTCCCACCCCTGCCGCTGCCATCAGGCGGTTGCACGCCCTTGGCCAGATTGGCCCGGAAAATAATGAACATAATGAAAAGCGGTTGCATGGTTTTCCATAGTCAGCATGCAGCCCACTTCCAAGGGAACTAGGCTGGTGTGTAAAGTTCTCGGTGGATATCTGACTTCAAAGGGAGAAATATAATTAAATCTGTCTACAGATGTAAGCATGATCAGAGCCGCGGCCTGCAGGACTGCTGTCTACGGGGCTGTCTTAGAACACAGTGGAATGAAATATTGCTGTTTGTCTAACTTAACGGGCAAAAATATTTTAAATAAATAAATGTTTCCTTGAGTCTCAGCTTACAACACAAGTGCAATTGATGCCCGGGCTGCCCGGCTCGGAGGGTTAGGGAATGCATAATGCCGAGTTTTCGTTTGATATGATATTGTGGGGAAAGTTACCGTCTGCCGCTCAGAATAAAAAAGTAAATGTTTTGGAAAGGACAGGGGGATTGGTGTGCCAAAATATGTAGCCCATCTCCTGTGGAAGCGTTTCAGGGACGGGTAGTTTTTCAACTAGATATGTATCGGTTTTAATTATAATGTTAAGTAGCTCTCCTGTTTGGACTAGGCATACTTCTTATAAATAAACTGGGTTCATAATCCAAGATAAGAATTATAATCTGGTTTGAATTATCATAATGTGCCGATCACCCTAAACATTTCCCAGGCAGGCTCCT
>NW_005370423.1:1827838-1836369 GCF_000412655.1 Myotis brandtii
CACACACACACATACACACACACACACACACTCTGAAAACAGAGAGGGAGGGAGAGAGAGATAGATGAGAGAGAATCATGGATCGGCTGCCTCCTGCACGCCCCCTACTGGGGATGAGGCCTGCAACCTGGACATGTGCCCCCATCGGGAAGTGAATTGGTGACCTCTTGGTTCACGGTCGATGCTCAAGCACTGAGCCCCACGGGCCGGGCGGAAGCCACATTTTTAACCTGCTTTATCTGCCAGCGTTTCGGTGGGCAGCGTATTGGTGTTTGGCCAAATCATTTGCAAGTGAGCAGTCCGCTTCTCCCCCTTCTGCCCCTTTCAGGAACCTGAGAGCTTGGAAATCCTGTGCTTCCGCGGGTACATCCTTCTCTGGTTACGAAAACGTACCGGCCGCTCTTTCCACTTGCAATTCCATCCGCCGTCGCGCGCTCAGATTTTTTCAGTGTGTGAATTGGCCTTAGCCTCTGCGATGGATCCCAGAGTCACATGACACCCCACACATAGACCCAGTCTCCTTGCTCCCTCCCCTCTCCCTGATGCGGAGAGAGGGCTCCATGGCTGCTGTTGAAATCAATTCGTGCACAGATTTCCCATCCGTGGCCACCGAGTCTGGGCTGCACCTGCTGGGGAGCCGTTATCTTTTCTCTCTGGGAAGCGCGCTCTCCGCGAGCCTCGCGTGTTTGTCTCCCCGGAGCGGAGCGGTGTTGACAGGGTAAGAGATCCTCGGCCTCTGAGTGGGAAAGCTACTTTGCACCTGGCGTCCGGGGGAGAGTTCCAGAAAGGAAGGGCTCGGCGAAGGGCACATTCCCATGTGAAATTCCCCGGTTAAACCTCAGAATTCTCCCGCTCCCACCACGCCTGAACAGCATTTCTTAAAACGCCTTGTGGGCCCTGGCTGGTATGGCTCAGCTGGATGAGCATCGTCCCATGCAACGAGGGGGCACCGGTTCGATTCCCAGTCAGGCACATACCCACATTTCAGGCTTGATCCTTGGTTGGGGGCATGGAGGACATAGCCGATGGATGATATTACGTTCTCACATTGATGTTTCTCTCTCTCGCCCCCTCTTCCTTCCTCTCTCCCTAAAAATCAATAAACTATTTAAAAACAAAACAAAACACCATCATGTGGTTTGGGCTCTAAACATGAGCTCTTCAGCTCTGGTTCAATTGTAGGCTGACAACGACCAGCCATCTTACAGGGGTGCCACCCCCCCCCCTCAGAGCAGAGACACTGAACCGAGGGGAAACGAGGTCCTTATGTTGATGCCAAACCACATGACAGTGTTTCAGGAGAGGGTTTGATGCAGACCTCAGGGAGGCAGAGAGGAGGGGACATTTTGTACCGGTTCGGGCTCTGAGGGTTAGGTTGCCCTCTGCATCTCAGCGCGGACACTGTTTTCACAAATAATCCCAGGGCTGGGGCTGGAGACGCGTGTGGAGTCTTCGATGGCTGAGCATTCCCAGGCTCAGGAGCTTCCGGAAAGAAAGTGCACAGCGTACCCGGTGTGGCGCAGTAGATAGAGCCTGCAGACCAAAGGGTCCCGGGTTCGATTCTGGCCAACGGCCCGTACCTCGGTTGCAGGCTCCTCCCCTGATTGAGGCTTGTGCCAGAGGCAACCAACCGATGTGTTTCTCTCACATCAATGTCTTTCCCTTTCTCTTTCACTCTCCCTAAAAGTCAATGGAAAAACATCCTCGGGTGGGAATTAAAAAAAAAAAAAGGAAGAAGGTGCATAGAAGTTTCCCATGTCTGGGTTTACCGTTAGTCCTACCGACCAATGGGGTAGCGGGGCGGGGGGAACCTGCAGTCAAGGAGGAATGGAAAGACCCACAGCACCTCCTGAACTCGCCGCAAAGCAGACTGTAGGGAGCTTGACAGAAGCCCGATGCCCAGGACACCGGCTGCTGGTCTCCAAAGCGCCAGGGGCGTGCGCTGCAGGGCTGGCAGCCGGGACTCCGGGGCTCCCCGGGAGCGCAGCACGCAGCCCAGCCGAGAATGGGAACCCTCATCTAGTGGGTTCCTGACGGGCACTGCCCCCCCCCCGACTGTCCGCCCTGCACCCAGGTGTGACCACGGCCTCCCCCTGAGAGAGGCGGCTTCCCTCCAGCCGACCCAGGAGAGAAGGCACGCCCTGGGTGGTTTATGGGGACACTTAGTTCTCCGTCACCCGGTGGCCACAGGAACAGCGACTCCAGGGGAAGAATGTGGAGAAAGTGTGAGGCCCCGGGGGAGGGGCAGCTTGGGGGCGGGGGGGCGGTATCTGCACAATTAAGACCCGTAAGTCACTGGGATCTGCAAGGGAGAGATGACTAAGTCAGCTTGGTGTCATGAAGAATCCATTGTAAACTGTGTGCCCCCCAGTCAGTTCAAGCTTATCAGCCCCCCCATACCCCGTGTGTGCGCTGGGGTCCGAGGGAGGGAAGGGTGTGGAGAGCAGAGAGAAGCAAGTTTTCCGTGCTGTCCGCTCACAATTTGTTGAGCGCTTCCTAGAGAGACCAAGTCAAAGTAACTGGCTTAAAAAGCATTATCTAGTGAGCGAATGCATTCTGTACTTAAAACAGTGCTTGTTCTGCCCTGGCTGGTTTGGCTCAGTGGGTAGAGCGTCAGCCTGTGGACTGAAAGGTCCCGGGTTCGATTCCCGGTCAGGCCACATGCCTGGGTTGCAGGCTCCATCCCCAGTAGGAGGCATGCAGGAGGCAGCCGATCAATGACTCTCTCATCATTGATGTTTCGATCTCTCCCTTTCTCTCTGAAATCAATAAAAAATATATATATTTGTTAAAAAGATGCATTCCCATAGGGTGGCATTGCAGTGTCCTTTACCATGGCCCTGAACATGATTCCTTCTGCCCCCCTTTAACTGGGAAAAAGAAAATAATAATAAAATCAGCAATATTATCTCCTAGTATTAAGTAAATCCTTTGTAAACACACACACACACACACACACACACACACACACCCCTACTTAAAAAGTGGCCATAAACCTATGTTCCCAAGCTGACTCCCTTGCACCAGCCGTGGAATTCTAAGCCTCCGTGTGGCTGGAATCTGGGGCAATTACACTAAGGGCCAGGCCTGCAGTCATGCCCCAAATGGCTTTCTGGAGGGGAGCCGGGGGGTTCCCATTATTGTAAAGGCAAGACTTCAAACCAAATGTTTCTCTCTTTATTGATCCGCTTTCATCTCCTTTCATTGCCTTTCCTGTTTGGCCTTTTTCCTCTTTTTTTTTTTTTTCTTTTTTCCACCCGGGTGGTGAACACCCTCCAATTGGTGATTGAAGACCTGGAAGGTGCTGTTTACAAAGGCTATTAATGCCCCGGCCTCATTTCCTGCTTTCCTGCCCAGGAGCCTGACACACAGCCCTCCTTCCTCGGCACTAAAATGTCGGGGAGGCCCCACTGCGCGTCTCGGTCTGCACAGCGCGGAGGACCCAGGGCGAAGGCGCCCGCTCGTCCCCGTGGCTGGCAAGGAGGACTTCCTTTGTCGCTCCTGGGAGAGATCTTTTGGAATCCCGGGATGATTCACATCTTTGGGATCCAGAGGCGATGGGCCTGGAATCTATGCGTCTTTTTTTTTAATGTGTTTTTATTGATTTCAGAGAGGAAGGGAGAGGGAGAGAAAGATAGAAACATCAGTGATGAGAAAGAATCATCGACCGGCTGCCTCCTGCACGCCCCATACTGGGGATCGAGCCTGCAACCTGGGCCTGGGCCTGTGCCCCGACCGGGAATTGAACCTGACCTCCTGGTTCATAGCTCGATACTCAACCACCCGGCCAAGCCGACCGGGCTATTTTTTTGCCGTACGAATCACTTATCATCCCTTCTGCTATCCTACATGGACCCATAGTGCATCATTTCCTCTACTTGAGGGCCTTGGTCCCCTTGCCTCTCACATAATGAGGCTGCATTTGATCAGAGCTTTCATCTCTTGAGAAAGGAAATCTAGCCTGAGGGCCAGGCCAGCAGCCTGGAGAGTCAGCCGGACGCGGGTCCCAACCCCACTCAGTCCCCTGTGAGCACTGAGACCTCCGGTCAGTTTCCCAACCTTCTAAGGCCTGTATTTCTCCAATGATCAAATAAAGAGAATAATAGTTGCTACCTCAGTAGGTCATAAGAATTAAAGGAGACAACGTGTGTGAATGCCTGACACATAATATTCAATCAACATTAACTTTTTCTGTTGTTGGTTTGTTAATCCTCTCCCCAGGGCATTTTTTTTCCCATTGACTTTTTTAGATATAGGGGAAGGTAGGGAGAGAGAGAGAGACAGACAGACAGACAGACAGACATGGATGTGAGAGATTAGCAATGCAATTGATGTTCTCATGACCTAACCTAAATCATGGGTGGGGAACGTCTGGCCCAAGGCCCGTATAAGGCCCCAGAAATCATGTAGGCTGACCCTGACAAGGCATTAGGGATGAATTAATTAACCCTTTGTGTGCCATAAGCGTCTATAGACGCAATTAAATTCAAAATATCGTGGAGTGTGGGGATGGATTCCATTTTGGACACGTGGCAGTTGATTGGTTAAATGTTTGCCCAAATGTAGCAGACTAATTGTTAAGTTGATCATTTTGTAAGGCCCACACATGATGTTATAAATATTCCAATGGCCTTGGGCAGAAAAAAGGTTTCCCACCCCTGATCTGCATGAGGCTGTCTTATTCCCTTACTTCCTTTCCTATCTCTACTCTGTTCAGTCTTATGTGCCTTTGAGCATTATGTCCTGAACTTCATCGGAGGTGATATGCAGCATTGAAATACAATTTTCGCTTTTTTGCTGTAGTTATCTCTTCTCCTGTCTGTAGATATTTGTGCTCAGATTTTTGTTATGTTTCGCTTTTGCTGACACAAACTTTGCTGTCGTCAGTTGTCATGTTAATGTCTATTGTGAGAGGTTTTCTAGGTTGTGCTTTTAGGAGTAGAATTTAGTCTTTAGGTATTTTCTTTTCTAGACTTTACTAAATAATAAATGCAACATTGTTTCCCATAGTGATTGAACTAGCTTACATTTCACCCCCGAAGTGTGTGATGCTTAATGCAATCCACAAAATTTTCTATATTTTAACTAATTTGACTCTCCTATCATTGTAGTTACTATCTTTATCTCTGAAATTTTTTTGCCTTAAATTTAAGGATAGCAGAGCCAAATTAGTAGAATGTAAAAAATAGGAAGATATTCACATCAACGTTTTGATTGATTTTACTGAGTATGTCTCTTTTTATCCTTTTACTTTCAAACTTTCTGTATCCTTATATTTTATGTCTTTTTGATTGATTTTACTGAGTATGTCTCTTTTTATCCGTTTACTTTCAAACTTTCTGTATCCTTATATTTTATGTATGTCTCATGAAAACAGCAGATGCCTGAATTTTCTTTGTATTGTTTTAATCTAGTCCATAATGTTTTTGTAAAGAACATATTTAGTCCATGTACATTTATTGTGATTATTGATACGCTTGTATTTATTTTTACCACCTTATTTCATGCTTTCTCGTTCCATTTTTTCTATTTTTTCACCTTCCACTTCTTCCTTATTCTTCTGTTGAATGTTTCCCCCACTTATTTCATTTTTTAACTTTATCACTTTCTAAATTATCCACTTTTTCCTCTTAGTAGTAATGTCAAGGATTTTGCATGCAGATTTACAAAGCCCAAAGCTAATTAGCGTCATCATCTTTCTCCTAAAATTTAGGTTACTCTAAAACCAGTCAGCTTCCCAGCTGTAATTTTTTCAGCATAGCATCTCTGTGTATTTTTAACTCCTCAAAAGATCATTGCTGTTTGTAACAAATCAACACTTGCCTAAATTTAATTTTAAATCTAAATCAATTTTGCATCACAGAGTTCTTAGCGTATTATTTTCATTAAATGAGACTCTTCTAGTGGCCACCCCAGTTTCTGTTTGAACGCGTTGTCTTCATTCTAGACAGGGGATTTCACTTTGTATATCATTCTACGTTGGCATTTTTTCTCAGCATGGCGAAGCTATCGCAGTCCTTTCTGTTACCCGTGAGAAATCAGCTCTCCGTTTACATGTTTCTTCATAGGTAATCTCCGTGTGTGTGTTTCTTATTGTATTTAAGATCTCTTTATCTTTTATGTTTTTTTACTTTTATTATCATGTGACTGGTATAGACAAAAGCCAGATTAAGTACCTTACCTCTCTAGATCCCTCTTCTCCTTCTGTTTTCTCCCCCCTTGGGATTCTTTACATTTTAGAAGAATTCAGACCAGTATTTCATTGAAAGGTATAAGGAGCTTTCCCCCTTGTTTCAACACAGCTTTTTAAATTTTTTAAATTTAAGGGTGAACATCCTTCTGTGTGTGAGTGTGTGCTCGTGAGCATGTGTGTGTGTGTGTGTGTGTGTGTGTGTGTGTGTACAAAGGACAGTCTATTCCATCAGAATTCTGGAAACAGGAAACCTTCTGAAACTATGATTTTTCTCTCTCTTCTGAAAGTATGCCCTGCACTATAGTGTAACATAATTTTTAATGTGTGAGCTTTAAATTATGTCCTTATGTCTCATTGACGTGTGCTCCTGTATTCTCATTTGCCAAGTGAGTTAGGAGAAAAATTATCCTCGCAGCCATCCTGGATAACCTGTCCAGTTTGTACTTGAGGTCTTCATTTTGCCTGCTGTTGGATCCTGTGATGTAAGCTTCTCTCTCTAACGCTGAGGGGAAGACGTGTGTGTGTGGTGCAGGGAAACGTCGGTTCTGAAACAGATCTTGCTGGCCCTTCGCAGCCAGAAAGGACTACCAGAGGGGCTTTGTTTTTGGTAAACATAGATCAGAAACAAAACATAAATACCCTATGAGGGCACCAAATAAACAAAAGGGGTGTAATTCAAGACTAAGAATGTCATACCCATATCTTGAGCCCTCGCAGTAGGCTTCTATTTGAAGTGGGTAATCTGAGTCATTGAACAATATTAATAGAGAATTAACTGTTATCTTTAGTAATTCAGAGCGTGGGCTAATATTGATGGGTCCTTTCTGCAGACACTTATGCCAAGCTTATGTCAAGACCATGGGCTCTGAAATCAGACGAGCCTGGGTTCGGCTCTTTGCTCAGCTGAGTGGCCTCTCTGAGCCTTGGTTTCCTGTTCCGACAGTGGGCATAATATTAGCGCCCACGTCATCGGGCTGTTGTGAGCATTGACAGCATTGTACTTAACAAGAATTGACAAGCACTTACCACCATTGATGACCTATTGTGAGAGCTCAGAATCGTGGCCTTCTTGTCGTTGGGGGTCAGCACTGTTTGTCCGGGGTGAGGTGACAATGTCCACACCTCCATGTTTGCACCAGCTGGCCAGGAGCCAAGGTGGACACTTACAATCCCAGGGCAGTGATTAAGGGTGCCCCAAAGGATATTGGGAAATTCCCCACACATCCTTGGCACAAACGTGTTTTCAACCCACAGTACGAAACACCCATATTAGGAGACACTGGGCTTGAAAGGGAGAAAAAGATCGGAGGGACGTGCCGACAAACAGCCAGACCCCATCCCAATCGCTAACCAGTCCAAGTCGCTCCTGCGAAAGGAGACCCAAGGCGGCGTCCTGTTATGGAACGGAGTGGATGTGAAGCAGCGAAAGGGAGTGAACTTCCTTTGCATCTATTGTTGGATGGCCAGGGTGGTTTGAAGGATGCAGCAAAATATATGGCAGGAAATAAAGGGCCTCAAATGTGTTTAATTGCAGACATGCTAAAAGCATGGCAGTGTGTGTGTACCCACAGTGCAACGCGATCCGGCTGCATTTGGGCCAGGCCTGTCATAAATCCTCAGAGCCGGCCTTCGCATTCCCTGCAGCTCATACCGAGGGTCTCGTTTCTACAAAGTAAATCACTGTGGCTTTAGGACTTGATTTTCTATCTTGTGTATAAGTAAACGGCAGGATCAATTGGGAGGGAGAATCAATCTGCTATTTATTACCTTGAAACGTGACACCCTATTTTAAGTGCCCTGGTCCCTGATGATTTCACTTGAGAACAGCATTATGTCCAAACAATATAGAAACCAGCTTTACTGCTCCTGGGTCTTGTGTGTGTTTTTTTACTTCAGCCTGGATGGATTTATATTGTGTATAACTTTCAGAACCTAAATAAGGTACTTAGTGGATTTTGAAACAAGCATGTAAACGAGGAAGAGTCATTTGGGGTTTGGGGGGTCTTAAATCAGAGCAGAATGCACTCATGACCAGACCTTTTTTCTTTTTTTTCATTTAAGTAAAAGAAGAAAAAAAAAAGCGCAGGACTCCCATTGACCCACCGATCATGGCTTAACGTTCCAAAGAAAATAAATAAAGATCTCATGTCTAGGGGAAAAGAGTTGGGCTTCATGGGGACGCTGTCGTCCTGTCCTTACACGTTGCCTGGAGCCTCGGCCTCTAATTTATGGGTTTCAGAAGGCGTGCCCCTCACACGGCTGGGGGTTGAAAGGGCAGGAGACCTGATGTCTATCAGGGAGGTTAAACCTAATCTTCGTGACCTGCCACCCGCTCTTC
>NW_005370423.1:1836397-1841475 GCF_000412655.1 Myotis brandtii
GCGGCAAAGACCCTCTCTCTGAAGCGCTGTCTGCATCGCGGTCCCTGGTCTTAGTCTGAGGTTTGGTTGCTCTCAGAAGGGTCATTCCTGGGCCAGGTGGTCCGGCAAGTGTGGTAAAGCAGTTTTAAACGCCCCAAACTGAGTTAGATGAAATGGAAGAGAAGCTGACAGTAATGAAAAGCTGGTGACAACCCTGATCCCCATAAATTTGTATTTTATTAGGGCTTCAACCTAAGGTTAACCAGAAAGAGAAGGGATGAAGGAGGCTGAAATCTTAAAGGTGGTCCAAGAAAGGCCATAGCAATATCCCGTATCTCCCGGCTAAGATGATGGTAAATCCTCCCTCCCTCCCTCCCTCCCTCCCTCCTTCCCTCGCTCCTTCCCTCCCTTCCTTCCTTCCTTCCCTTCCTTCCTTCCTTCCTTCCTTCCCTCTTTCTTTTCTCTCCTTCCTTTCTTTCTTTCTCACACTCCCTCTCTCGCCTCCCTCCCTCTCCTTCTCCCTCCTTCTCTCCATCTCTCTCCCTCCCTTCCTCTCTCTCTCTCTCTCTCTCTCTCTCTCTCTCTCTCTGGCTCTCTCTTTTTATATAAATGTGTACTCTCCATTATGTTCTTAACCATTCCATGCTCAATGGCATTCCATGGAATTCATTCAGGGCTTTTCGGAACATACATATAAGAAGGAAATATTTTTTTATAAAAGTATATTAATGAATATTAGTGACTCTTCTAATATTTCAGGGTATAATTCATCTCAGCCTTTCCTTATCCTTCATACATCCTGAACTTTTGGCATCATTGCCAATGGATCAAGGCCAGTAGACAAAGCCTGCACTAAAGGCATTAATCTATAGGCTGTAATGGAGCTTAAGCCAGGGCACCATTACGCGTGTGTGCATGCGTGTGCACGTGTGTGTACGCACATGTGTGCATGTGCGTGTGAAAGTGTGCGTGTGGGCAAAGGTTTCTCCTTTCCCCTTCATCCCTTCAGACCCCGAAAGCGTGCCTAAAACAGCTAACGTGTTCTGGGATTTATAGGAAAATTTATGATCTTCCAGATAAAATAAAACTTTACATTGTATACAGCCTAGGACGGACTGAGAATCCACGTCATTCCCCTAAATTAGAAGGAACCGTAAACTCTGGCTGAGTTCTTGTATCATCGCCACGTGACCTCGAGCCAACCTGGAAGTCACAGGGGACTTTGGATTATAAACAATAAAGTTGGAGAGAGACTTCTACCCACAGGGACCCGATTCCTAGGTTCACTGAAAGACAAGTGGGGAGGGGGATGCAGCGCCGTGAAGACAGGCCAGCGATGCGTTTCCTGGCCTGGCAGCCAGGGCTGATGAAAACATCACTGCACGTGGGCACCGGCACGGAGACCTCTGCGGGCCGGAGGCCTCGCCTGTGGAACCGTAAAGAGATCTCCGTCACGTGTCTGCTGGGCGGGTCGTGTCCTTTGCCTGCAGGCGAGCCCCCGCCCCGACTCTGTCGCAGGCACTCTGTACGTCCCACCTTACAGAGCTTTGAGCCTGTGGGCCCTGGTGTGAACTCCTGTGACCAATCCTTGCCACCTACGCTTCCCTCAGGAGTCGTTGTCTATGTCACTGCAGCCTGTCTGTGTGCTCGGCACCGACGGCCACTTGGACAATATGCGAATCAGACAAGCAGCCTTGCAGGACTCTGGCTCTGAGAAAGCTGCCCATCGGCCTGGCCTGCCCATGATGAAGGGGCGCCGGGTAGCTGGGCTCCGGGCACGCTGGCCGCTGGCTTCCTGCAGGGATGGGGGGGCGGGGGGGGCATGGTTTCCTTCCCGGAGCCAGGGCTCCTTCCTGTTGTTGTTTGGACTTGTTTTCCTTCCCCTGAAAGATTCGCCACCTGTGATCCTCGCTCTTGGTCCCCTGACCACCTCTCCTGTACATAAGCCGAGGGGCCAGCCGGGTGCCAGGCTGTGCCCACCGTTGGGCTTGGGGGGACATACACAGTCAAAAGTCATTGTTAAAGGGATTTGTTAATGTTTAAAAATGAGAGTTTTCACATAAAAATCTCGTTTATAAAACAGTTGTTGGGCCCTAGCCGGTTTGGCGCAGTGGATAGAGCGTCGGCCTGTGGACTGCAGGATCTTGGGTTCGATCCTGGTCCAGAGCACATGCCCAGGTTGTGGACCCGATCCCCAGTGTGGGGCATGCAGGAGGCAGCCGATCCATGATTCTCTCTCCTTGTTGATGCTTCTCTCTCTCTCCTTCTCCCTTCCTCTCTGAAATCAATCCTATATAATAAAAGGGCAAAATGCAAATAGACCAAATGGCAGAACAGCCAGTTGCTATGATGTGCACTGACCACCAGGGGGCAGACACTCCCCCTGGGAGCGGGCCTAAGGCATAAGTCAAACATCCCCTGAGGGCTCCCAGACTGCAAAAGGGTGCAGGCCGGGCCAAGGGACCCCCATCCCAAGTGCACGAATGTCGTGCACTGAGCCTCTAGTAGAAATGTATTTACAAACAAAACAGTTGTTGGGTATTTTGCCCCTGACTGTGGGGTGAAGATTTTCTTGTAAAACTTAGAAAAACCGGGCAAGCCGGTCGCACCTTCGCACATGGCAGCCAAGCCATCCTGCCCAGCCGAAGGGACTCCGATGCGGCCCGTTGTGTAGGCTGGTCGATGGCAGTCGTTGGCGTACCTGCCTGGCCCCCTGTGGGCACTGGCTTTGGCACCCCCAATACCCATGTCCAGAGACAAGGTATTTGGACAGGCAGGAAATGAAGCAACGTGCATCTGAGCGTCTGTCTGATCCGTGCCTCCTTAGACGGGCTCGGCATGCCCTTTCCAGGCATGCCCGGCTCTTCTAGAAGAAGGTTTATTGTCGTCATCACTAGAAATAACTTACTCACCTTCGCCTCCCCTCAGCCCCAGCCATGGGGTCAGGTTCGAGGCGTTACATGTATCCTGTGATTTGATTAGTGAGTGAGCGAGACGTTTGTCAGAGACTCGCAGAATTTATACCCCATCGGCCGATGAAATGTATCACTTGAAGCTCCATTCTAGAACGCCCTTCCTCCTCTTGGTCTAATCCTGGCAGCTGGGTCTCCCCACCATCGCTTGCTCCCCTAAAACCCAACAGCAGGGACTGACCATAGTAGGCGTGCAATTTGTTGGATACATTGATTCGCTGTAGCAGCCTGGACTGAGTAAAACACTATGTGTCAATGCTTCTGTAGCTCTGTCCTGTGCCTGGCACAGCGTGTGGCACATAGTAGGCCTTCACTAATGGATTAAACAAATGCTGAATGCTGTCATGTGTGTGTAACCCTTTCTCTCCAGTTTAAAACATCAAAGGGGGGACTGGTGTGTTACACCCTCCCTCGTGCCTAAGAGCCAGGGGCACATAGTAGGTGGTCCATAAAGACAATCTGTCAATTGACTCCAAAAAGGAGTTGAATATTCCGACGTTTTAAGCAGAAAATCTTTGTTTTCTTCATGGTTGACAAAGCCCAGATGCTCCAACCTGAGGCGGGAGGGACAGCTTGACAGTTCTTTAAAGTACACCCAGACCCTCTTCAAGCGGCATCTCTGAAATCTCCGAACATCCCAGCAGGTTCCTCCTCTGCCCAGCCTCCAGTGCCGACCCCCCATGGTGGGGTCCCCTTCCTGCAGGCTGGGCTCCAGGCGACGTTCCCACGCCAGGCCGCGCCTGCTTCCTGCAGAAGCAGCCACAGGCATGGGGCCTCAGGGAGGCGGAGCAGGCAAGGTCTGTGTCCAGCCCAGACCCCACGCCTGACCTCTCCGGGCAGTGGGCAGCTGTCCCTTGAAGAGCCACTTGCCTTTCCCATCTCACCTGAGGGCCCTTCCTTTCCTGTCTCCCAGGATGTGTGGATGCGCAGTTTAGGAAAGAGGCAGTCAAGTGGGCGGGGCCTGTAAGTCAGGCTGGTGTTTCTAAGGACGCTCACTTTGTGCCAGGCCGTTCTCATCATTCCACTCGACCTCCCCCCCACACCCTGGCCCCCCCAGTCCCGCTGGTTCCTCGGGGGGCGGGGCTCCGGCTCCAGTGCTTCCTCTTGCTCCCCAGTTCCCTGTTACCTCTCTCTCTAACCATCCGCCTCTCAGAACCCAGATCCTCCCGGTAAAATGGGGCCACATCCGAGGTGCACAGGTGGCTGCTGCGAGGTTGACCCAGGGCGGGGCACGTCTGTTTCCTGGCACAGAGCCCCGTGCCGGTCGGAGCCGCTGTATCAGCCCAGCTGTCCTGCCGATGTGAACGGGACAGTGAGCCGCTGTCCGTCACAAACGCCATTTCTGCACACGGACGGGGCGGCGGCGGCTGAGTGCCTCTTCGCTCGGTGCTTTCTCCTAAGGGTGCTGTCCAGGTACCCCCGCCCCCACGCCGGCCAGGGGGCTGAGTGCCGTCCCAGGCACCAAAAGGGTGCAGGTTCCATTCGGTTCCATCCCGAGGACACCTGCCCAGCGGCTCCCGCTCTCTGCCCCGGGTCTCCTCTCAGCGACGCCTTCAGCTGTGGAATGTCTTTGTCATTTTTCTCGAGCATCTGTAGCGTGTGCCTCTGACCGCTTTCTGATCGCTGCGTCTCATTTTCCTTCGTCCACATCCCCTCTGCAGCCGGGCGGCCGGGGTACGTGTCTCCATGTCACCGGTTCTGGAGTCACGCTGGCCTCTGTCCGCCTCGGGGTCCGGTTCAAGTGCAGACCCTGCTTCCCCAGGGCTGGGCAGGAGCCTGGGAGCTTCCAGCCCCCCCTCCTCGGGGTGGTTGAGGCAGCCGCCCTGGGCTAGGCCCTGGGTAGGGAGGGTTCCGCTCAGCCCCATAGCCACGCAGGGTGGTAGCCTCCTGTGGCTGCCTCCCCCGGGCTCAGGAGGCTCCTGACTCTTCCCTCCAATCCAGCTCTTGCCTCTGGCCAAGCAGGTCCTGCCACTGGGGACCGGGATTCCGCCCTCACTGCTCTCCCCTCCTGGGCGAGCCCTTTCCCCTGCGGGTCATGGCTCTACCGTGCACGGGGCCACGTCCAGCCGGGCTCCGAGCCTCGTCCTTCCCGAGGGCACTGGCCGCCATGAGGGGAGGGCTGGGCGG
>NW_005370423.1:1841579-1864772 GCF_000412655.1 Myotis brandtii
GCCGACAGCTCGTTTTATTTCTGGTTTATGGGGCGCGTTTACTGTTGGCCTTTGGGGTGTTGGTGTCTCCCGCGCCCGGGGTGGGGGTTTATGTGGATGCTAAGTACGATTGCCCTTTAGAAAGGTTTTGTTTTTAATTAAGCTTTTTATTTTATTTTTTTCTGCAGTGGAGCTTGGGGCTTTTGCACTTTAGTGCTTTCAAAATAAACATTTATTATCCATTTTTATTAATCTTTATGATTATATCCCCATAATCAGCCCCATGGAGAAAACCGGCTGATCACCCCAAAGCCTCGGTCCTGTGGTCACAGGGAAAGGCTCTGTATTTCCCTTAGAAGACAGGGAGCCCCCTCTTGTAGCGGGCGGGGTGCACGTGTAGATCTCCTTGCACACAGAGAGGGCTGCGCCCCCTCCCACAGCCTCTCTGTTAGCGGGGTTCCCAGTGACAAAGACGGGCATGTTGCCTCTCTCCGCCTTCAGACAGACAGAGTGCCCTCCGCAAGGCTTCTCCGATTCCCCCTCACTCCCCGTCTTCCCAAGACCACCTGAGAGTTGTGTCATTTCTTCTGTCCCTCGCCAGCGACCGGGTCGTATTGTACCCGTTTCACACATGGTTGTCACTCTCCCCCACAAGATGCAATCAACGCTCGTTCGTGCAGGTGGTCAACAGAAATGTGCTGAGTCCTTCCTGTGGGTCAGGCCCCATTGAGATGCTGGAGATACAGGGACGACCACAGCAGCCTCCCTCTGCCCTCGCGGAGTTTATTGTTGCAGCTGATGAATGACTGGATTGCAACGACGGGCACTGGTATGGCAGGAAAGCGCGGAACGGCAGCCCGCCCCATCGGCAACTACGCATTTCTCAAGGCCAGACCCGGTGTGGTCTCTGAGCTCAGGGCTGACTTTGGCCTCCTAGAGAGTAAGAAGCGATGGCGTAGTAATGGACAGACCCCGGGACAGCGTGCTGGTGTCTTCTTCTCTGGCGCAGTGGGAAGCAGTGGAGCCCCCCGGGTTCCTGCTCCCCTCTCACTCCTTGTGCCCAGTATGTGGTGTGGGGTCTCCGATCATGCTCCTCCTTCTGTTTTCTCTGTCCTCGGGGCCTGAAAGCCTGCAAACCCCATCACCCACAGTTCTCGCCACATTTCTTGGGTTCCAGGTAGGTCCTGCCGGGAGGCGGCACGCTCAACAGGTTAGAAGAGGCAGAGAAGAGCTAGCGACCGTCTACTCCTCTCGCCACCTCTGCAAACAGGGGTGGAGGACACCTGCCTCGCAGAAATAAAATGTCTGGCAACGGCAGAGAAGAGCTAGCGACCGTGTACTCCTCTCGCCACCTCTGCAAACAGGCAGAGGACACCTGCCTCGCAGAAATAAAATGTCTGGCAACAACAGCATGATTGAGGAGGAAGAAGTTGTTCAAAGTGTATTTCATGCTACACGAGTTGGTATATTACTTGAAAGTAGATAGTGACAAAAGTTAAAAATGTACCTAAAGTCTAAAGCAGCCACTAAAATCACAAAACAGTTATAGTTAATAAATCAACAAAGATTTTAAAAAAAAAAGGAACCATTAAAAAAGACATAATACGAAAATACTCAAGAAAAGAGAAAAGGAACAATGAATAAATGAAACAAGTAGAAAGCTAAGAGTAAAATGGTATCTTTGTATCTATCTATGTCAATAATCACATTAAATGTAAATGGTGTAAATATTTCAATTAAAAGGCAGAGATTGCTAAGTTGGATGGACAAGCAAGAGCCCACCTATATGCTGCCTACAATAAATGCACTTTAAATATAAAGACATAAACGGATGAAAAACAAAAGGATGGAATAAAATAAGCTATACGAACACTGATAAAAAGAAAGCTGGGTGGTTATATCAATACCAGACGAAGGATGTTTCAGAGCAAAGAATGTTACCAAACACAAAGAAAGTACTTAATGTAATGATAATAGAGTAATTTCATTAAGAGGACTTAGTCCTAAGAGTTTATATATACACTTAGTAGTAGTAGAGCTTCCGAGTAGATCAAGCAAAAACTGATAAAACTGCAAAAAGAAATAGAGAAATTTGCAATTACTTTTGGAGATTTCAGTAATCCTTGATAATTGATATAACAAATAGAGAGAAAATCAGTAAGGGTATAAAAGACTTTAACAGTATTTTCAATCAACTTGATCAAATTGCTATTTATAGAAAACTATCCAACAAAAGCAGAATTCACATTGTTTTCTAGTGCATGTGGACCATTTAGGAAGACAAACCATAGTCTCCTCAAATGACTGACTGACAGATTAGCACAAAAATTCTGAGGGACCCTGCCTTTGTGTTGTTCCTCATGGTGTTCCCTCATGGTGTTCCCTGGGAAATACTCTTCCCTCTCACCCACACCTACCTACCTGGCTATCTCCCATTTTTCCGCCTTTGTGAAGCCTTCCTCAACTGCCCCAAAGAAATTCCTTTCTCCTCCACATGATTGTCATACTTTGTGCGTACATTCATCCTTGCTTGCATCACAGTCTGCTGAATCACATCCTTTCTTGTTGAATTATATGCATACATTTTCTGCTTCTCCACTAGATTATAAAGACAAGATTTAGGATAAACATCACGTTATTATAATGAGTGGCATGCTATACTTTATTTATTAACAATAGCCATCGTTTACTCAAGACCTATTATCTGCCAAGCACTAGCATTGCATTGTTTTTCCTTAACGTAGAGACAATTTTAAGAGACATTCACTTAATAACTGTGATGTGTGGGACATTGACATACTACATAGAAAATTGCCCCCCCCAAAGTACATTTGGAAGGAGGTCTTCAGGGCAAGATGATATGACCTTGCTAAGTGACCTTGATTTAGCAAACTCACAAATCGCTGTAAATTTTTCAAATCAAACCAGGCGGCATAAAGGTGGCGTGTGTCCTCACACAGTAAGGAAACCATCTGAGTATCAGGAAACGTATCTTTTTCCATCCTTCCTTGCTTCCAGTATCACCGCAAGGCAGGGGTGTTGACTGCGTGCCCCTGTGGGCCCTCCCTCTGGCGGCCCCGAACAGAACTGTCTCCCGGGGAGAGAGTTAATGAAGCAGGAACCGCCCTCTGCCCTCTGGTGCCACCCGCGAGAATGAATTACCCTGCCCCACGGGAGGACAGTTTTTCACTCATCGATTCTCGCAGCCATCCAATAATCCGGATTGCCTCTTACACTTCATCTTTCTCTTCAGAAGGAGAAACCGTCCTCACTCAGGGACACCCCCCGTGCATCTCACCAACCTCGCGTTTGATTTATCTGCGGCGAGCCAAGGAGAAACACCAGATTTTTCATCCAGCCCGCCCTCGCATCGTCCGCATCCTTGTCAACAGCGTTCTGCTCACCAGGAAAAATCGGCCACTTGACAGAGGACGAGGGCCGGGCTTGCCGAGTCACATGATCCTCATGTCCTTGTTCATTTGACGAAGTGGATCCAAAAGTTGGATTCGGTTTCCCGGCTGCCCAAGCCCTAGATTATTGGGCTAGAAATGAAAACCATTCCTCTTCCGCAGTCAGGGGGAGAGCAACCCGTCTGCCAAGACGTCACAGAGAACAGATGGTCGGGGGGTGGTGCTCAGGGACATGCCCAAGGCGGGCAGTCCCCAGACGGCACCAGGAAGGCAGACTTGGTGGTCGTGGCAGGGCCGTGCCTTCCCTGACGGTGCCACCAGGAGGGTTTGCCACTGAGACAGTCAGCAGCATGGCATGCACACGGGCACCGGGGAAGGCCAGGGGGCATGAGTGCCTGCTGGGTGGTGCTGCGTGTCTACTTCAGCTAGGTTCTTTTTTTCTTTTTTAATTTTTATTGTTATTGATTTCAGAGAGGGAGGGAGGGAGAGAGAGAAACATCAATGATGAAAGAGAATCATTGATCAGCTGCCTCCTGCATGCCTCTCTCCCTCTCCCTTCCTCTCTGAAATCAATAAAAATATATTATTTTAAAAAAAAATTAAAAATAAATAAATTAATAAAACCTCCCATTGATGTACCCTTCTATCCCCAGTGACTAAAGGATGTTCTCCTATATGAGTGTGTGTGTGTGTGTGTGTGTATACATACACTTAGTGAAATGTATGTATATAGTGAACATACATGCGCACATGTCAACACAAGCATATTTTTTATTTGTTAAATTAAAAAAGCTGGGCGAAGTATTTTGTACCTTGCCCTTGTCACTTACTCATCTGCCTTGAGAGGAACGTTATCTTGCTTTGGGTTTATTGGCTCCTTGGATAGAGGAACCAGCTGGCTGGTGTGTGAGTGAGGTTTCATTACTGACTCAGCTGGTGAGGAAAGGTTTAGACGAGGGGAAAGGGTTAGAGGTGGGCAAAGCAGGCGGAGAGTATGAACAAGAAATGGTTTGCAACACCATTTCAACACTGTCAGAATGGCTGCCGTCAACAAATCCGCAAGCCGCAGGTGCTGGCGCGGATGTGGAGGGAAGGGAACCCTCGTGCACTGCTGGTGGGAAGGCAGTATGGAACTGTATTTTTTTAATTAAAAATGAAACTCCCATTTGGCCCCGTGACCCCACTTCTAGGAATATATCCTAAGAAACCAGAAACACCCATCAGAAAGAATGTATGCACCCCTATGTTCATAGCAGCGCAATTCACACTAGCTAAGATCTGGAGACAGCCCTGGTGCCCATCAGCAGGTGAGTGGCTACAAAAGAAAATGACATTTCATCACAGAATCAGAGAGAGAGAGACAAGGTTCGCATCGCAGCCTGCCAAGCAATAAGACCATTTCATGCCCCCGCCCCGAATCCAAACCTGGGCTAACTCTCTAGCTTAAAACTGCATCAGGGGCTTCAGCATGAGTTTGGACCCTGCCAAGGGAGGAACCAGGTGGCCCAGGGCGAGCGCCACCTTCCAACAGTCTCAGCCTGGGCCCATGCTCCAGCGGAGAATAAGTCAGAATGGAAGGGGGAGGAGGGGTGGAGAGAAGAAACTTACTTTTTTGTTTTTTTTTTTTTTTTTTTTTGGTCAGTGAACACAGTGGAAATGGATTAAGTTGGCTCCAAAAAAGACTCAAGTCCCTTTTGCCCTAATTGTGTTTCGGCGCAGAGAGGGCGATGGGATGGCGCGTCTCTCCGTTGGCTTCTGCTATTAGCTGCAAAAGAGCCAGGGAATGTCCCCTCGCGGAGGCGCTCCGGGAAAGAGCGCCGGGAAACAATAGCCGGCTGTCACCGGCGGCTGGTATCTCCCTTTGATCAGCCAAATGAGTGCTGCAGGCATTTCTTATAGGACGGAGATTGCTTATCGATCTATATCAAAATATGCATGCTAATCCGGGCAGCAGGGAGCGTTTCCAAGTGGAGTTAATAATCTGATCGCTGCCCTGTCTGGACCAATTCTCTGAACTCGGAGCTCTAATCAGTGCGGGGTCTTGCCGTCAAATGCACTTTGCTGTTTGGATGTGGATTTGTGACATTGATTGAGGAGCCCTTGTAAAGGTGTTGACAAAGCAAATTGTTTGTTCCAGGAGTGTTTTGCCAGGGATCAAGCCCCAAGTAATACGCAGTGAATTTGTTCATTCCTCGGAGGGTGGAAGGAATGATAAAATTCACCTGCATCATTATCACAGACACCAGCCCCAGGGGACACGTGCTCAGTCTGAGGAAAATGTAGTTTTGCGGGCGCCCCCCTCGAGGTACGCCGGGGGTGGCCCTTCCAGTCCCCACGATGTTAGATAAGTTTTAAGAAAGATAAGCAAATACATGCATCCTAATGTGTGAGATGAGAACGCTTGGCCTATTTCGTTGGAAAGCCAACAAAAAGATGGGTAGATAGTAGTAGATGCTTTAGGCCAGCGGTTCTCAACCTGTGGGTCGCGACCCCTTTGGGGGTCGAACGACCCTTTCACAGGGGTCGCCTAAGACCATCGGAAAACACATATATAATTACATATTGTTTTTGTGATTAATCACTATGCTTTAATTATGTTCAATTTGTAACAATGAAATTGTGGGTCACCACAACTTGAGGAACTGTATTAAAGGGTCGCGGCATTAGGAAGGTTGAGAACTACTGCTCTAGGCCATCAGACCTGTGTAGTGTAAGGCTCCTCAGAAGAGGCAGTGACAGAGAGAAAGCAGCTGGGTCCCCGAGGTGGACCCCCGTCCCGAGGGCCGCTGGGCCGTCTTCCCCTGCTCCCAGCAGGCCCCGGGAGCCAGCAGGAGTGGAAGTAAGTCTTGATGCCCTGTACCTGCTGTGAGGTGACTGGGCAGGTGCTGGGGACTGTCTTAGATTTGCTTCTCCCAGAAGCAGAGCCTGAGACCAGGATGGAGGACACGACGTTGATTTGGAGGTGGTAGGGGAGAGGGAAGTGAGGAGAGCAGGATGGGGGACAGGGCGTTGGTTTGAAGGTGTTAGGGGAGCAGGGAAGTGAGGAGAGCAGGATGGAGGACACAACATTGATTTGGAGGTGGTAGGGGAGAGGGAGGTGAGATGGGGAAGGGAAGGGGTCCCATGGAGGGTGCATTGATGAGCAGGACACTGCTGGGGCCACCTGAGGCTGAGCCCTGTGGGGACTCTGCAGCGAGGGGAGGCAGAGAGGAGCTGAGGGAGGAGGAGCTGCTGGGAGCCAGCGACTGGGCTGCCAGGAGGCACTGAGTGCAGGGAGTTACGGAAATGCTGCTGCTTTTGCTCACAGACGCTGTTCAGGGGCAGGAAGGACTGCGTTTGTGGGGAGGGATTGATGTTGTCTTCTGTTCTGCTCTTTCACATCACCTGGCCACAATTAATAATAATAATAATAATAATAATAATAATATTAGTAACAACAATATGACCTGCTGACAGTGATCGCATGCCTTCTATGTGCCAGGCACTTCTCAGTGTGTGTAAGTGCACTGTGTTAGTGGTTTTTAACCTGCAGGTTGCAAGCCTTTAGTCAGTGGATTTAAAATAGCTGACTGAGTTGCCTGTACAATAGGAGAGGACATAACAGACTGGAATAGATTAGAGTGGAAAACATCAAAGGTATATCAAGGATTTGTTTTGTTCAAGGAAAATCTTGTTTCAGTTGTGTGTGTGTGTGTGTGTGTGTGTGCGCGCGCGCGAGCGTCCGCATGTGTGTGCATGTACACACACTAGGTCACAGTGTGACATGTACTTCTCCTCTGAGTCCGGGACAGTTAGGAGTAGACTGGGTTCCCTCGTGGGAGCCCTGTAACAATTCCAGGTGGTTGATGTGGCCACCCCCACTTCACAGGTGAGAAACCTGGCGTTCCCAGAAGTGGCATAAACCTGCCCAAACTCAGGGGCAGGACAGCCATAGAGCCAGGGTTTGGACTCCTCCACAGAGCGCTTGCTCCTCCTCCGTAGCAGCCCTCACACAGTCAGCGCCGGAAGTTTCGAGGAGAGCCGGCTCGGGGAAGCCTCGGCGACCATCTGCCCGTCCAGAAGGCGTGCAACTGTTCTCTTCATGTCTGTAAGGGGAGTTTGGTAACAAAACCCATTTAAGCTCAAACGGGAAGACAGCGGAGTGCTCCCTGGCATTGTCGCATTGTTGATGTCGCTGTAATTTATAACATGGCAAATGGTTAGGCAGATGGCGTTTAATATATTCCCAGACATAAACACGAGGCTTACGTTGTGTATGTATAGGTTCCTGAGCTTCCATAAACTCTGTGTGTGTGGCGGGGGGGGGGGGGGGGGGGGGTCTCCACCCCTCCCCTCCCTTCTGCACATGAGCGAGTTAACTATTCAGAGACGGGTGGGGCGCACTGAAATGGCCCAGGTTGTAAGAGTCACAGAGTAGCTTAGATGAGGGCTTTGCCACTCGTCCCAAATGGCCTTGGCCTTGGCTGAAAGACTGCCTGCTCGTCACTTGTGGCAAATGCAAGGCCACTTGTACATCAGGGAAGGAGCCTGGTCTTCAAGTCTAGACACCAGGGCCTGGGCCATAACCTGCATTTCACAAGTCATGTAACTCGGATTGTTTTTCTTAACCAATGGCCTATATTTTATTTTACTTTTTTCAGTGATTCTCAACTCCTTTATTTCAACATTTAGCTTTAGGTTTAAAATATTTGCTAAGAAAGCAGAGAGGTGATTAGCAGAGATTGTTTTAAATGCCTGTCATAGTTACACATTCGAACGGACTATATTTTAGAACAGTTTTAGATTTACAGGAATATTGATCCAAAGGTATTCCCATACTAACACTCACACACACACTCACACATACACACAGACTCCCCTCTGTTATTAACATCTTATATTCATGTGTGTAGTACATGTGTTACAACTCAGGAACCAATACTGATCATTATTATTAACTGAAGTTGATGGTTTATGTCAGGGGTCCTCAAACTACGGCCCGCGGGCCACATGCAAATACAAATATTGTATTTGTTCCCGTTTTGTTTTTTTTCCTTCAAAATAAGATATGTGCAGTGTGCATAGGAATTTGTTCATAGTTTTTTTAAAAACTATAGTCCGGCCCTCCCACGGTCTGAGGGACAGTGAACTGGCCCCCTGTTTAAAAAGTTTGAGGACCCCTGGTTTATGTCTCTCTTCTTAGTTTTTACCTGCTTTCCTGTTCTGTTTCAGAACCCCACCCAGGATACTGCCTTACATATGGTTGTCATGTCTCCTTGGGCTCCTCTTGGCTGTGACAGTTTTTTAGAGTCTCCTTGGCTTTGCCTGTGTTGAGGAATAGTGATCAGAGATCATGTAGGATGGCCCTCTTGGGGAGTCGGGTGTTTTTTTCATGATTACAATCGGGGTCATGGGTCTGGGAAGATGGCAGAGGTAAGATGTCCTTTTGAGCACATCGTATCAAGAAGTGCAAATGATCAACAAGACTTCCTGCTGTTAATGCTTCTCCCTGGAAAGTTACTCTTTCCCCTCTTTCTCCACTGCCCTCTGTGGCAGGAAGTCACTATGTGTAACCCCCGCCCCCTAAGGAGTGAGGAGTTCGGCTTCCCTCCTTAATGATGGGGGGGTCTACAGGATTGATTTCCAAGACTTCTGCATGGGAGATTAGACTCTTCTCCTCATTTATTCATTTAATACGTCAGTATGTGCTCGTGGGTAGTTGTCTTATACTTTGGGTTATAATCCAATACTCTAATTGTGTTTAGCTCAAGTAGGTTCAGCTTTGACCACTGAGCATCGCTTCCATCAGCTCCTGTGCCCCGTTGGCATCAGGCCATCAATGTTTTGACGTGTTGTGTTGTTTCATTTATTGAAAAGGCTATCTCCTATCTTTTCTTCATCGAATCGCCTCTGCTTTTTGTCAACGATCGGTTGACTAGATATCTGCATGGGTCTGTTTCTGGGCTCTCTGTTCTGCTCCATCGATCTGTTTGTCTAGTGTCTCTCCAACCCCGTGGCGTCTTGATTACTCTGGGCTGAGAGTAAGTCTTTGAGGTGAGTCGTGTCAGTCCTCCAGCGCTGACTTTCCTTCTCAGTATTGTGTGGGCGACGCTGAGTCTCTTGCTTTTTCTTATCAACTGTCGAACTCATTTGCCTGTATCCACAAGACGGCACGCTGGGACTTCCCCTGGGGTTGTGTTGGCCATCTCTGTAGATCAGGTTAGGAAGAATGGACATCGGAACCACACTGAGTTTTCTGACGGGTAATTTTTTTTTACCAGATTTTCTAGGGCACAGTGCCCCAAAGAAGCTGCGCATATGTAATGTGACAGTGTGAGACATTTTGATGTCCGTACGCACTCCCGAAACCGCCGCGACAATCCACGTAATGAACAGTTATCACGCCCCAAAGTTTCCTCATGTCCCTTTATAATCCCTCCCTTCTCCCGCCCCATCCCCAGAAATGGATATGGTTTCCGTGACTCTATATTAGTTTGCATGGCCTACAGTTTGATACAAGTGGAGTCATACAGCTTGTGCGTGTGTTTGGTGTTTTTTGTCGCTGTTGTTGTTTTGGTCTGGTTTATTTCTCCCACTCAGAATAACTATTATGAGATGCATCCATGTGGTCGCATACGCTCCTGGACTATTCCTGCTGTTGCTGAACCATATCCCACGTGTGCATGTCCCACCGTTTGTCTATCCCTCCGTCCGTTAAAGGACACTGATTGCATCCAGCTTCCAGCCCTGACGGAGAGCTGCCGTGAGCATTCATAGCCGGCCACGCCATTGTACAGACACCTGCTCTCATATCTCCTGGGTGAATACTTGGGAGTGGGACGATCTGACCATGTGATAAGCATACGTTTACCTGTTTTAGAAACTGCCACCTGTGCTCATGACTGCACCCGAGTGTCACAGCCCCGGGTCCGGGAGCTCTGGGAGGTGTTAGCACTAAGGCCTCCGGGCTGTTCTCAGGCGGACGAGGGAAGTGGCGTGTCACCAGCTGGAACCACTGGCCTCCGGAGCTGAGCAAGTTCAGGCCCAAGTCACATGCTCCCCGCCCCCCCCGACCTAGTCTTCCCCACCCTTGGCGGGGGTGTCAGTTATTGGTTAAGGGACAGAAGGGTTTTCTCTCGTGTGGTTCTGCCCCTTCTCTTCATGACAATGGAGTCGGCATTTTGCCATCGATTCTGGGGTTTTCACATTCGTTCTATTCTAGCTTCGGTGCCATAGCATCTACAGTGTTGCTTCAAACACAGTGCTTTAGGGGAAGCCTTCAAATCACGCTCTCTCTTCCTGTGGAGCCGAGAGAGAGTGCGTTCCCCGCACCCCTCGTCCCTGATGTCAGAGAGGAGTTGGGTGGGCCTTTCCGGAGTGCAGGCTCAGCTCCCGCCCGGCCTCGCGCCGGAGCCCGGCTCTCCCCGCATCAGGCACACTCTTAAACATCTGTCTGCGGCGTGATTTATTCCATTTTAAAATGAGGTTTTCAAACAACTCACTATCTTAATTTTAGCAGTTCAGCTCCTTTGTATGCTAACAATACCAAACATGCAAATGAGCTACCACTCTGCTTTCTAGCAAAAATGTTTCTGTGCAAACACTTGATTTTATAACGCACTTTGCAGCTTTCGCCTATAATTACTCGTTAAATCTATATTTGACTTTGCTCTAAGTGGTTGCACTGCAAGGCGGTTTTTCTCGCCTCTCACTGTGGCTAGTCCATCTCCCCGCCGCCCATGAATCTGGCCAGACTTGAGATGGAAGGCAGACACCAGGAACATGCCAGGAGTCAGGCTCCCGTTGCTCGCAGCGCCCCCAGAGGCCGCACACCGGGTCAGGGTCACGCCATACGTCTCTCGTCTTCTGTGGAGCAGCGGATCAGCCCTGGTGTAGCCTTCTCCTGCCGACAGCGGAACTACCAGGGCCGGGCCTCCTGCCTCTGCGGCATCGTGTCTCCCAGCACCCAGAACCGAGGGGCGGCAAGTCTATTCCTCCCGTCCTGAGGCCAAGGCTAGGCCCACAAGGAAGAGCATTCCACCTCCCTCGGTACCAAAGCCCCCGTAGGCGAGCTTTAGGGCTGGAGGCGGTTCCTTTGCGCAGTGAGGACGTGGTGAGCGCCTGCTTTCCCCTGGTGCACGGGAGATGGAAGCGTTTGGACAACAGGCAGCAGGAGTCCACCTTCCAGTCTAGACAGAAAAGGGCATGGAGGCCAGCCCCCAACCCTCCCATCTCCTACAAGTGACGGGGCCTGACACAAATTCGATTTTGGAGGCCTCGTCCGTTAAAGACTACAAAGATGTGGGCACAGACTTGGGGATGAAAGTCATGTTTACTTAGAATAAGGAAAGAAACCGTGACAACATGCGAATTTTAAAAGCTAACACACTTCTTTAAGCCCACAACACCCAGAAAAGTAGTAAGCTTGTAATCGCGTGACTTTCTGGGACACCTCTCCACTCAGGCTGCTGTAACAAAATGCCATAAGCCGGGTGGCTTGTGAACAGCAGGAAATGATTCCTCACAGCTCTGGAGGCTGAGAAATCCAAGGTCAAAGTCCCACAATACAGGCAAAACTCAAAAAGAGACTCTTCTTGCACTCTCTCTGAACACTCATGATGTGCATAGCCACCGAGCTGTGCACATTTCAGCGAGCCGAGTTTACAGACATGGCCTCACGTTTGCTCAAAGATATAGAACGAGGATTTTTAAAATTGCAACATTAGAATAATTAGAAAGTTGAGGCAATACAGATGTCTATCAATGGGAAACAGTTAAATAAATTATGGTCCATCCATACTGTGGAGGAGTCTGCAGCTGCTTTAAAGAAATGACTGTTCTGCCCAGCTGGCGTGGCTCAGTGCTTGAGCATCAACCTATGAACTGGGAGGTCAGTGTTCGATTCCCAGTCAGGACACATGCCCAGGTTGCGGGCTCCATCCCCAGTGTGGGGCGTGCAGGAGGCAGCCGATCCATGATTCTCTCTCATCATTGATTTTTCTATCTCTCTCCCTCTCCCTTCCTCTCTGAAATCAATAAAAATATATTTTAATGAAATAAAGAAGGAAATGACTGTGCAGTCATAGAGATATTCCCTCGAGATATTAATAAGAGAGAAAATCAAGTCAGAGCCCCAAGCACGTGGTCCGGTCCCATTTTTCATGGGCCAAGAACTTTGAGCAAATCAGTTAACAAGTGAGATCTCTTTGGGGGAGAATTCCTTCCCCCTTCCAAGTGCTGGCAGTTAGAGGTGACCGTGGACATGTAAGGGCCCTACAACGGCAAAGTTCTGTGTACGTCACCAGGTGAAATTGATTGATGAAGAGGGAAAAGCCACTCGAGGGCCCAAATCCGTGGCTTCCTGTGGGATCTCTAATTCCTAAAGGCTCCTCCTGCCTAGTGAAGGGTTCTTAAGAAACACACTGTTTCGCCTTCTGCCGGAGCCGCCACAAAGAACAGGTAGATGAACGCATGCCCAGCAAAGCGCCTGGTGCACAGTAGGCACTCAAAAGTAGCTGTGGGATGAGGGGCTCAGTCGCCGACTGGCAGAGTGGATGGCAGGGCCGGCAGGGCCAGCTGGAGACAGTGCTGGTCTGGGAGGCATTGCTCATGCCAGTGGGTGAGGGTGCCCTCGCTGGCCTATTCCACCGTTACTCACCTGGTCGTCGCTGCCCCCGACCGGGCTGCATGAAGACCAGGAATGCGGCCCCTCCCTGTGGTTTGCCCCAGCGCGGTGTGTTGTGTGGCTAATTTCTGGTCTGGCCAGTGAAAACCTCCAGGAGCCTTCCTCCAGGTCTTTAATTATGAACTGGCAAGAAATGACTGTAGCTGGGCTATCTGGTCCAGCCACGCATCTCCCCGTCATGAGCAAACACACCCCAGACTCATGTTATTATGAGTTGCTGCCCAGCTCTTTGCTTCCAGTGCATCTAGAAATGCACCTTGCCCCGGCCAGCGTGGCTCAGCGGTGGAGCGTCGACCTAGGAACCAAGAGGTCATGGGTTCGATTCCCGGTCAGGGCACATGCCCAGGTTGCAGGCTCCATCCCCACTGTGGGGCGTGCAGGAGGCAGCCGATCCATGATGCTTCTCTCGCGCAGCTGTTTCTATCTCTCGCTCCCCTTTCTTCTCTCTAAAATGCAATTTTAAAAAATGATATTTTAAGAAATTTCAAAAACATAAAAATAAGTAAAAAGGCCCCTGCTGACCCCGCCTTGGCATCTGTAGGTGCCAGTGCACCGAGCCGGGAGTGGGCGGCGGGTTCCTGCCCAGCCTGAGAAGCGCTCTGGCCGGTGGAGGGGAGTGACCCGCAGGCCTTGGCAAGCACCCGGGTTTATGCTCCAGACCCCCAGCCACTGTAATTAGCGGTGCCAGGCCTCCGAAAGGCCCGGCGTCGCCGCGCGCAGCCAGGGTCCCCGTTACACAGGCCCTGGTCCCGCTCGGTTATTAACTATACTGTACGGAGCCTCATAAACACCTTTTTACACATACAGTGCAACCTTTCAATGCAACAATCAAATGCTTCTCAACAAATTACAGTCTCCCAGAAAAGGGACTCTTGATTGCTTCCCAGAAAGAGGTGGGAGGAAACCTTAGACAGAACCTGTTGGCAACCTGAGGTTTGGAAGCGCGCGGGCTCTGGGCTGGGAATGCTGGCCGGCCTGCAGGCCCGCCCTCGAGCAGCTCTGGGGAAATCAGTCCGGATTCTGTGCGAACCCGGCCAGGGGAGGGATGCGACCACAGAGAGGCTTTCACCAACCGGATCCGCTTTGCAGATGGGCCCAATGTGTTCCAGAAAGAGCAGCCCTGGCCCGGGTCACATGGGAACTCCTCAGAGGGGGACTCGGGGCCCGGAATCTGGAACCGGCGGCCCACAGCTCCCTGGGCAGCTGGCGGCCGTGCTGATATCGCATCTCAGGTGAACTTGCTCAGCGTCTTGTAAAACCAAGGTTGGGTCTTTATCCCCAACACCTTCTCCTTCCCATATACTCTCTCTGATGCCCCTCATCAAGCAAATGATGTCTGCTCTTATAAACAGAGATCTTTTCCATTTCATAGGCCAGTAAAATTTACAGACCGAGGGTTGCAAACTTTTTATTTTGCCCAGTAAGGGCACTGGGGGGGGGGAGGGAACAAGCTAAAAAGACAGTGACCCCGGCAAGCGTGCAAGTTGCAGTTGCCAGCTTCCGTGCATACAAGGGAAAAATCATTGTTATCAGAAGAGAAGGAAATAAACGAGAGAGAGGTAAGAAAAGAAGCAATTATATTGGCGGTCGGTCGCCTGGGGGGGTGGGGGTGTACTTTGACGGCAGAGCGGCCTCGAGAGCTTTCCGGGGAGATGGAAATGTTCTCTGTCTCTATTGAGGTGGTGCTTAGCTGAGTGTATACAGTTGTCAACAATCATCGCTGTTCATGAGGAGCCCCTGCCCCCGTCTCTGCCTGGTGGACCCCAAACAAGGCACAATGGAAAGGACAAAAGCCCCAGGTCCTGACCGGGCATGTCCTTCTCGGACCCGGACTTGCCTCTGGGTTTGGAGCTGGACTGAGGGATGTGAGGGGAGAGGGTGAGGGTGGTGCCCTAATGCAGCTCCCCCTGTGCCCGCCCCTCCCACATGCCCCCCCAGGATGCTGTGCCCAGGGGTGTATCTGCCCAGTGTCTCCCACAGAAATCAGCCAGGGGAAGGGGCTCAGCCCTTCTCAGCTTCCGTGCCTTCCTGTGGCCAGGGTCCTCCTCTGACCGAAAGCTCAGAATGGCTTTTCCTTGAGCTGGAGTCCCTCTGGCTTCGGTTTGGTTTCCATTCCCAGCGGATTGAGAGACATGCACATGTGTATAGCCCCACACAGAGAATGTCCCAGGATCAGCATTCCCCAGATGATGGGGAAAAAAAGGTTGCAACCCGGTGAATCAGCAACCCCCCTCCCCTTTAACCCAGAATGTAAAATTAAAATTCTGACGATTTGCAAAAAAGGCTGCAACATTGCAGAAAGCCAAACCCAAACAATGGACCAAGGTAAAGATCGGAGCTAACAAGCCTTTCTGGTGCTCGCAGGGGTAGCTGTGGGACGCCCTACCACATGCCCTAAGAGTCCAGGTCTTCCCAAGGTCAAGGAAGTCTAAGCAAAGTCATCGAGGTTGGTTGTCTTAGTGGTGACCTGGGCTCACTTGCCTATAAAACATGCGGCGTAAAGGGGGGGTGGGGGCCGATGGCTGACTTGGGCATTGGAAAGACCTGGGTGTGAACTCTGGCTCGGACCCGGAGCTGCGTGGCCTCCGTTCCCCCTGACGAGAAGCGCAGCAGTGACCGCACAGAGGTGCTGTGAGGTGGAGGAAGACCACGCGCAGAAAGTCGGGGCTCAATGTCTGGCACCCTAGGAAGTTCTGAGTAAATACTTAGATGTTAACGTAACGTCTTCTAGACACTCCCCCAGGCTTCCTGGCAGCGGGCAGGAATGGGAGGACTTACACCAGGTGGACTGGGGCTCTTGGCGGCTCCGGCTCCTGGACTCTAAAGCAAGTGAGAATGCAATGAGGTGGCGCCTGTGGGATGCTTCCCCCCCCCCCCCCCCCCCCGCCAGGCACACAGTAGGTGCTCACGCAATGAGGGCCGTGGCTGTGGCTGTCGGTGGGAGCTCAGCTCACTGTTGGCCGAATGTGGGCACGTGCAGGTCACATGGGAGAGCCCTTACTCTCGTTTGCTGAATGAATGAATGAATGAATGAATGAATGAAGAGTTCATGCATAAGAGAATGAATGGAAGTAATGTGTCTGAGGCCTTCGTGGTTCTTGACTCAGCCAATGGGATTGTCTCTCAACACGGAGCTGAGGCGGGGAAGCCGGTGCAAAGATCGTAGGGAGATTCGCAAGGGAACGGCTGCCTTGAGAAACCCAAGCTCCGCGTCGCTTCTAGAGCTGGAGGCCCCCTAGTTTGGGTTTGGTTTGGGTTTTCGGCAGATTGAGAGATGCGTGCACTTCATCTCTGCAACCCCCAGAGTACTTCAGGGAGACAATGCCCAGGATCGATGTTCCCCAGTGACCAGGAAACACACACACACACACACACACACACACACACACACACACAGACACACACGTTACAATGTGGTGAATCACCCACCACACACACACACAGACACACACACCACAATGCAAAATTAAACTTATGGTGATTTATAAAGACGGGCTTGCAGCCTTCCAGAAAAACAACGCAAACCCAGCAAGGGATGAGAAGTGAAACCCAGCACTAGCAGGGCGTCCTGGCGTCCGGGAAGCCTTCTGCCTTGCACCGGGGCTCAGCCGCCGAGACAACGGGAGCACTCTAATTGGGGCCGGGAGGAGGGACCGAACGGCCAGTCGCTAGTAAAACCGAAAGCATTTATTTATTATTTAATTTGTTTGCCCAGGAGACTTCGCTCCTGATGGAAACATCTGGTTTTCATTGCAGCCCAACTTTTACCTAATTGTACAGCTGGGGAGATTAAGGCACGAGGGGTCACAGGCCGAGCCCAACCGGGACCCAGCCCCCAGGAGAGGTCTGCTCCTGGCTTCAGGGGAGAGACCACACTCCTTGCCCCTGGTCCTCCGGCGGAGACCCATAAATAAGAAAGGAATTACTCTTTCAAGTCCCCACTCTCCCTCCTTCTGATTCTCATTAATGGTGGGGCTGGGGACAGAGGGCAGCGGAGGGGGACGGGGGAGATGGGAGAGGCAGGAGGAAAGGGCAGCAACCACAGAGATCCCAGGCCACAGGAAGGGGTGGGGGTGCGGCCCAGACAGAAGCTGCTCGTCCGGGGGTCCTTTGTCACGGGCCGGCTCCTCTGACCCAGGGGGACTGGTCCCGCATGGGAAGGGGCCGTTTTCCAGAGCAATAAGGCAGAAACGGACTTCACCAGTGGCATCCGGAGGGGCCGGGATGGGAAAATAATAAATCCTACCTGGGGTGGGAGCTGCCACCCAGGGCCTGCGGGGATGTTCTTCACTAGGTTGGAGTCCCTCCGTGACCACTGCCAGTGTGACCTTGGGCAAGTTGTTTGACCTCTCTGGGCCTCCGTCTCCTGTTCTCATGGGGTTTGGGAGGGTTGAGTGAGATCATTCATGTGCATTACCTAGTAGAAACAGCTGATGCTTCGTAAGCACTTTTTAAAAAGATAGGAATAGCCCTAACCGGTTTGGCTCAGTGGATAGAGCGTCAGCCTGCCGACTCAAGGGTCCCAGGTTCGATTCCGGTCAAGGGCATGTACCTTGGTTGCAGGCACATCCCCAGTAGGGAGTGTGCAGGAGGCAGCTGAGCAATGTTTCTCTCTCATCAATGTTTCTAACTCTCTATCCCTCTCCCTTCCTCTCTGTAAAAAATCAATAAAATATATTTTTGAAAGATAGGAATAACAGATCTAAAAAAAAAAAAAAGTCACCCAAGACACCTCACTTCGTTCTGTGCCCATTTAATGAGATGAGCTGACGCCGTGCATTTAAAGTGAACGGAGATGGAGACAAGAGTCTGAATTCTTCCCGTGTTCGGGCTCTCATTCCTCAGGCTTTAGGATAACTGTATTTCTTGCCCCGATGCGTTCGGGAACGGTGGGATAGAAAGCACAGGCTCTGAGGGAGCTGATATCAGTGAAGATCCGCCTGCTACCAGCGGCAGCTCCCCGGGCTTGTCTGCTTCTCGTTTTCCCTCGTCTCCAAGATGAAGAGCTTTTGCTTCCAGGGTCAGATAGAGTCCTGAGTGTTGAAGCACCTTGCAGAGGGGTTCCTGACTACACAGCGAGCACCGCTCCGTGCTGAGCCCTGTGCAGAACGCCAGGGGTGTGTAGGGACCAGTCAGACAGAGGTTTAAGACATCGTGGATGGCATGTTTTCCAAGGCACACCCTACCTCGAGCTGAGAGAAGGGAGGTCACCTGACCACACCTCTTCCCTTGTCCCATAATGCGTGATGGGCCAGATAACCAGCATTCGTCACTGCAGAACTTCTCAAAGCGTGGGAAACGCTCATGTCGACTGGGGGTAGTGAAAGGAGATTACGAGTTTTTCATTACCCTCCTGCAGCTCACAAAGTAGAGCAATCTTTTTTTTTTTTTAAATTTCAGAGAGAGGAAGGGAGAGGAAGAGAGAGAGAGAGAGAGACATCAATGATGAGAGAAAATCTTTAATCAGCTTGCCTCCTGCACACCCTCTACTGGGGAGTGAGCCCATGTGTCCTGACCGGGAATCAAACCATGACCTCGTGTTTCATGGATTGACCCTCAACCACTGAGCCACACCAGCCAGACAGTAGAGCAATCATTACCTGAAAAGGGGGGGACGCCCACTTGCTGTCCTGGGCAATGGGATGCTTCCGAGTTAGAGCCGCTGACCGTGCCCAGGGCACCGGCAAAGGAAGCTCTCCCTTTTTTTGCCGGCAGGCCTCAGGCCCCAAACCAAACATCCCAAACACAAAGACATTTTCCTTCCGTGTAACTGAGAAAGTAGAAAGCTGCCTGGCACTTCCGTTTCCAAATCCCGACTTGAGTCTTCATTTGATAAGCAATCAAAATGCTAAAGATGGCCCTGGGAGGCTTGATGGTGGAGTGACCATCTTCTGAGTGGGTCTTCCCAGGGGCTTCTTTCTCATTCCACCCTAATCCTTTCCCCGGCCGGTACCAACCCTTCACCCGAACCAGGAACAAGCAACAGAACTGTCAGCCACATTACAGACCTGGATCCAAGTCAGCCGCCAGCGGCATCACACAGACAGTTAGTTCTCCTTTCTCAACACATCGCGCTGCATGACAGAGGGCTCGCTGCCAAGTCCCGTTCCCAAGTCCCCGGAGCTTGATCTCATTTGCCATGAACTCACCTGAGTTCTATGTAAATGTCTAAGACAGTGGTTCTCAACCTTCTGGCCCTTTAAATACAGTTCCTCATGTTGTGACCCAACCATAAAATTATTTTCGTTGCTACTTCATAACTGTCATGTTGCTACTGTTATGAATCATAGTGTAAATATCTGATATGCAGGATGGTCTTAGGCGACCCCTGTGAAAGGGTCGTTCGACTGCCAAAGGGGTCATCCATTATGGCGGACACAGGAGGTGTGAGTTTCATGACCCTGAAGAGAATGCCTCTGAGACTTCTAGGGGGGCCGATCTCTGGAAATCTTTCCAGGGTCCTTTGACCTGGTCCCTTCTACTTCCATCTCCAGCTGAAGGGAGTCTCGAGAACTGAGATAAATGCATAGAGACTAGATTCCCACTCCCGTTACAAATGGAGGCAAGACCATACACAGTCAAAAATTCCTCCCACCATCTAGGACTCCTTCTGGGGCCAGCAGATCAGAGTTCAGGTGGAAATCTCTTCCCCATTAGGATGAAGAAGGACCAACAAGGGTATCAGCTCTTATCTCTCAGGGCCTTCTCCCCCGTCTCAGCTGCCACTCCATCTCTACCGTGTTGCCTAAACCCTGCACCTGAGCCTCTCAAACATGACTTTCCTCCCTCTTCCTTCCTTCACAACTGGCCCCCCCACCCAACCCTGAACTTGAGCAGCCCCGTCTTCAGGATCAGCACCCGGCTTGTCTTTCACGTTGTCTTATACATGTCAGATTTGCATCCCCAATCTTGGTTACGGGGTTTCATAAGGATTGAGATCTAATCTTGTTGACCACTGATGGGCACCTGACAATGATGGGCACATGGTACACTCTGACCAGGTCTGGGTGAATTCTTTGGGGCTGTCCACCCAGTCTCAGGAGGTGGGAGGTCACGCTAGTCTGATAATGTCGAGTCAGGAGGAACAACCCGCAGAGCCATTTTGTCCACGTCCTGACCGTCTTCTCCATTGCCCACTTCATTACCATAATCTGTGACCTGCCTTCACTTCTCAACGAATGACACACACGCACACACTCACATTTACCATGTTTTGTTTGCCTGCTTGTGCCAAGAACAGTAACAAAATGACTTCTCTGATGCTGAGAAAAGCACGAGAAAGGATCAGTTAGAGATGCTGGTGTCTGATGTAGCAGGTGAGAGAAATCTGTATTCTTCCCGTTTACCATTTCCCCGGCATAGGAAAAAGTGTCACGCGTTGTAGGAAGAGAAAATGCTAAATCTGCCCTTCAGATAATGCATCTCTGCTTCGGGAGGTAGAGATTGCGGGGCAAACACATTGAATCACTCCTCCTTTCATTATTTTTGACATTGATTTGTCATTAGGAAAATTTATTAGTCTCCAGATTAAATTGATTTGAAGAATCATTAATTCATGGGATGGAGCCAGGGCCGTTTGGCGGGCCCACGCGGAAATGAGGCGGTATTGATAAAACAGGGGAACCATCAGGGTTGTTGGAAATCCACTTTTTCCAACCTGGAGGAGCATCCTGAACAGCATTTGGGGGTGGGGTGGTATGCTAATAGTCAACCCCAGTCAACATTTCGCCAACAGAGGATTTTTCCATCCCCAAATCAGAGGGGCAGATGGAGATTGATTTCAGAGAGATTATTCAGGGGAAAAAAGTTACCAATGGACTTATTTGCTGAAAAATAGGGATGAAAGCACAGCCTTCCCCTTTCTCTCCCAAAAAAAGAAAACCAGAATCCAACTTACCTGCACCCCAGCACTCCCCTCTCTACGGGGATGACTTTCGGTCAGAGTGGGGGTGGGTGCCGACCTCCATGAAGGAAGCTTATGGGAATGTCAGGCAGGCCGCCTGTTGTGCAACTCCCGCCCTCACCCCTGAGAAATTACTGCGGAATATAAATTGCTGTGGAACACACCATAAAACACAGGGTTTCTTTCCCGACCTTTCCTCTTAGCCGTCTGCTGTATTTTTTAAAAGAAAAATAAGAATTATATCCACCCTCCCCGATCCTTATATTAATCAGGAATATTGTTTGCAAACGATCAAAAAGACTTCAGAGGAAAGGGAACTTTTGGGTTCAGGCGGCACAAAAGTCCAGGAGTGTCATGGGCTCAGGCAGGGCTAGGAGCAGGTGGTCAAATCATGTCATCAGCTCACTGTTCCCTTCCCTTACCCCCGCCCCCGTCTCCCCCCTTTTATTTCTTGGCCCAGGTGGGCTCTCTCTGTGTTGAGTCCCCCATTAAATCTGGATTTACATCCTCTTTATAACTAGCAATCCCTGTGGGAGGGCGTCTCTATTCAAAGTCCAGAGTCTCTTTGTCTTAGAGGGGAACTCTAAATCTGTTACTTACTCATTCGCTCATTCCGTTGTCTTCTTGCCCGTCTGCCCATCTCTACCCAACTCATTCCACGCACTGTGTTTGGGGGTGTAGCCACAGCCCTTGCCTTCAACCCACTCTCTTTTATTTATTTATTTTTAAGTATATTTTAATTGATTTCAGAGAGGAAGAGAGAGAGAGAGAAACATCAGTGATGAGAGAGAACCAATAATCGGCTGCCTCCTGCACGCCCCCTACTGGGGATGGAGCCCACAACCCGGGCATGTGCCCTTGACTGGAATCGAACCCAGGACCCTTCAGTCCACAGGCCGATGCTCTATCCACTGTCCAGGGCAACCAACCCTCCTCTAGAAGCTCGTTCTTGGTTACTGACACAGAGACACAGGCCAGGAGCATAGCCGCCATCCTCACTCATCCTGTGGTGTCAGTGATGTGGAGGAGGGTGACTCGGCCCTTTTTTTACTTCTCTAGAAATCCCTCAAAATGGCTTAGTTTCCAGCCAATGCGGGAAGGTCTGAGAGGCAGGCATTGCGCTAAGAAAGAGGGACCGTTTAGGAGTTAAGCTCACAGGGAACTTTACCGCACGGTGACACCGTGACATTGGGCTCCCCGGGAGTGGAGAGCAGCAGCGAGGAGAGCCCAGCCCTGGAATTCTGCCTGCGGCTCAGAAGCTGTGTGACCTGGAGGCAGGTCATTCCCAAGGAAGCGTTGGGGATAAAATGCCTGGAGACCAAGTAAAAATCACTATAACTTCTCTCTCTCTCTCTCTCTCTCTCTCTCTCTCTCTCTCTCTTTCTCAACCTGGAGATTTTGCTTCTTCATATGAGATTAATAAAAGTGCCCCTTAGTTACACTGCAGACTCACCCCAAGCTTCACAGAAGCTCCCCCGCTGTGTGAGTGTTTGTGTGTCTGTGTACCTGGTGTATTTTTCTGAAAGTTGGGAGAGTCCAGGAGAAGGCGCCATGGAGCCCGGGGCCAGAGGGCAAACAAAGGAAAGTGGGTCTCTGAGTGATAACAGGTTGCCCAGCCTACACACGCTGCCTCCTCCTCGCAGCCTGCCTGGGCTGTCAGCCGCTTGAGCTGTGTACCGGCCTGGACGCCTTAGCACCTGGGGCGGCCTCTCTTCAGGGTTCCTTCCCTCCGTCCGGGGGATTTGGCTGGTTTCCAGATGGGAGGGAAGGTCTAACCCACAGGACACCCCCTGAACCTGTGCTCGGCATGACTTTGAGGCTTTCAGCTTAGGAAAGGGGGGCTTCCACACCACCTTCGCATCAGTTTTGTCGTTCGCAAACACTGCGCACGTGGAAAACCCCCAGTGAGTAAGCATTTGCCTGTGTGCCAGGGACAGTGGTGAGTGAATTTTGTATATCTTCTCCTGCTTAATCACTCTAACACTCACGCATGAATAAATATTCTTATTCTCCCTTGACCAAGTATCAGAGAGGTTAAACAACTTGCTCGAGGTTACACATCTCATTAGCAGCAAAGCCAAGGTTCAGACCCAATCACTGTGCTGTTTGCAAAAATATTGACTCAGTGCTTTTGACACAGGGGCACGGGTCAAATACTTGAATGGATGTATGCATGGATGGATGGATGGATGGATGCATGGATACATGGATGGATGGATGGATGGATGGATGGATGC